>NW_026609825.1:0-342644 GCF_029499605.1 Hyla sarda
ATAACGACAACGCAGGCATTTCGGGTGCCATTGTCTACACCTGCACAGAAAGTTTTGAGCAGATATCTCCTTCCATTCGGCCGGAATTGCAAGAAGTTTGTGCATCTTCTATGTTCGTCGCGGTGAATGGCAAAAAGCGCTTATCTTCAATCTAGGTGTTTCTGCGTGCTGCGCCGGCCCAAAGAGTGCCCGGCGGAAAACGACAACGCAGGCATGTCGGGTGCCACTGTCTGCACCTGCACAGAAAGTTTTGAGCAGATATCTCCTTCCATTCGGCCGGAATTGCAAGACGTTTGTGCATCTTCTATGTTCGTCGCGGTCAATGGCAAAAGGCGCTTATCTTCAATCTAGGTGTTTCTGCGTGCTGCGCCGGCCCAAAGAGTGCCTGGTGGAAAACGACAACGCAGGCATGTCGGGTGCCACTGTCTGCACCTGCACAGAAAGTTTTGAGCAGATATCTCCTTCCGTTCGGCCGGAATTGAAAGAAGATTGTGCATCTTCAATGTAGGTCGCGGTCAATGACAAAAAGGCGCTTATCTTCAATCTAGGTGTTTCTGCGTGCTGCGCCGGCCCAAAGAGTGCCCGGCGGAAAACGACAACGCAGGCATGTCGGGTGCCACTGTCTGCACCTGCACAGAAAGTTTTGAGCAGATATCTTCTTTCGTTCGGCCGGAATTGCAAGACGTTTGTGCATCTGCAATATTGGTCGCGGTCAATGTCAAAAAGCCCTTATCTGCAATCTAGGTGTTTCTGCGTGCTGCTCCAGCCCAAAGAGTGCCCGGCGGAAAACGACAACGCAGGCATGTCGGGTGCCACTGTCTGCACCTGCACAGAAAGTTTTGAGCAGATATCTCCTTCCATTCGGCCAGAATTGCAAGACATTTGTGCATCTTCTATGTTCGTCGCGGTCAATGGCAAAAGGCGCTTATCTTCAATCTAGGTGTTTCTGCGTGCTGCGCCGGCCCAAAGAGTGTCCGGCGGAAAATGACAACGCAGGCATGTCGGGTGCCACTGTCTGCACCTGCACAGAAAGTTTTGAGCAGATATCTCCTTCCGTTCGGCCGGAATTGAAAGAAGATTGTGCATCTTCAATGTAGGTCGCGGTCAATGACAAAAAGGCGCTTATCTTCAATCTAGGTGTTTCTGCGTGCTGCGCCGGCCCAAAGAGTGCCCGGCGGAAAACGACAACCCAGGCATGTCGGGTGCCACTGTCTGCACCTGCACAGAAAGTTTTGAGCAGATATCTCCTTCCGTTCTGCCGGAATTGAAAGAAGATTGTGCATCTTCTATGTTCGTCGCGGTCAATGGCAAAAGGCGCTTATCTTCAATCTAGGTGTTTCTGCGTGCTGCGCCGGCCCAAAGAGTGCCCGGTGGAAAACGACAACGCAGGCATGTCGGGTGCCACTGTCTGCACCTGCACAGAAAGATTTGAGCAGATATCTTCTTTCGTTCGGCCGGAATTGCAAGACGTTTGTGCATCTGCAATATTGGTCGCGGTCAATGTCAAAAAGCCCTTATCTGCAATCTAGGTGTTTCTGCGTGCTGCTCCGGCCCAAAGAGTGCCCGGCGGAAAACGACAACGCAGGCATGTCGGGTGCCACTGTCTACACCTGCACAGAAAGTTTTGAGCAGATATCTCCTTCCATTCGGCCGGAATTGCAAGACGTTTGTGCATCTTCTATGTTCGTCGCGGTCAATGGCAAAAGGCGCTTATCTTCAATCTAGGTGTTTCTGCGTGCTGCGCCGGCCCAAAGAGTGCCCGGCGGAAAACGACAAGGCAGGCATGTCGGGTGCCACTGTCTGCACCTGCACAGAAAGTTTGAGCAGATATCTTCTTTCGTTCGGCCGGAATTGCAAGAAGATTGTGCATCTTCAATGTAGGTCGCGGTCAATGACAAAAAGGCGCTTATCTTCAATCTAGGTGTTTCTGTGTGCTGCGCCGGCCCAAAGAGTGCCCGGCGGAAAACGACAACCCAGGCATGTCGGGTGCCACTGTCTGCACCTGCACAGAAAGGTTTGAGCAGATATCTCCTTCCGTTCTGCCGGAATTGAAAGAAGATTGTGCATCTTCTATGTTCGTCGCGGTCAATGGCAAAAGGCGCTTATCTTCAATCTAGGTGTTTCTGCGTGCTGCGCCGGCCCAAAGAGTGCCCGGCGGAAAACGACAACGCAGGCATGTCGGGTGCCACTGTCTGCACCTGCACAGAAAGTTTTGAGCAGATATCTTCTTTCGTTCGGCCGGAATTGCAAGACGTTTGTGCATCTGCAATATTGGTCGCGGTCAATGTCAAAAAGCCCTTATCTGCAATCTAGGTGTTTCTGCGTGCTGCTCCGGCCCAAAGAGTGCCCGGCGGAAAACGACAACGCAGGCATGTCGGGTGCCACTGTCTACACCTGCACAGAAAGTTTTGAGCAGATATCTCCTTCCATTCGGCCGGAATTGCAAGACGTTTGTGCATCTTCTATGTTCGTCGCGGTCAATGGCAAAAGGCGCTTATCTTCAATCTAGGTGTTTCTGCGTGCTGCGCCGGCCCAAAGAGTGTCCGGCGGAAAACGACAACGCAGGCATGTCGGGTGCCACTGTCTGCACCTGCACAGAAAGTTTTGAGCAGATATCTCCTTCCGTTCGGCCGGAATTGAAAGAAGATTGTGCATCTTCAATGTAGGTCGCGGTCAATGACAAAAAGGCGCTTATCTTCAATCTAGGTGTTTCTGCGTGCTGCGCCGGCCCAAAGAGTGCCCGGCGGAAAACGACAACCCAGGCATGTCGGGTGCCACTGTCTGCACCTGCACAGAAAGGTTTGAGCAGATATCTCCTTCCGTTCTGCCGGAATTGAAAGAAGATTGTGCATCTTCTATGTTCGTCGCGGTCAATGGCAAAAGGCGCTTATCTTCAATCTAGGTGTTTCTGCGTGCTGCTCCGGCCCAAAGAGTGCCCGGCGGAAAACGACAACGCAGGCATGTCGGGTGCCACTGTCTACACCTGCACAGAAAGTTTTGAGCAGATATCTTCTTTCGTTCGGCCGGAATTGAAAGAAGATTGTGCATCTTCAATGTAGGTCGCGGTCAATGACAAAAAGGCGCTTATCTTCAATCTAGGTGTTTCTGCGTGCTGCGCCGGCCCAAAGAGTGCCCGGCGGAAAACGACAACCCAGGCATGTCGGGTGCCACTGTCTGCACCTGCACAGAAAGGTTTGAGCAGATATCTCCTTCCGTTCTGCCGGAATTGAAAGAAGATTGTGCATCTTCTATGTTCGTCGCGGTCAATGGCAAAAGGCGCTTATCTTCAATCTAGGTGTTTCTGCGTGCTGCTCCGGCCCAAAGAGTGCCCGGCGGAAAACGACAACGCAGGCATGTCGGGTGCCACTGTCTACACCTGCACAGAAAGTTTTGAGCAGATATCTTCTTTCGTTCGGCCGGAATTGCAAGAAGTTTGTGCATCTTCTATGTTCGTCGCGGTCAATGACAAAAGGCGCTTATCTTCAATCTAGGTGTTTCTGCGTGCTGCTCCGGCCCAAAGAGTGCCCGGCGGAAAACGACAACGCAGGCATGTCGGGTGCCACTGTCTGCACCTGCACAGAAAGTTTTGAGCAGATATCTCCTTCCATTCGGCTGGAATTGCAAGAAGTTTGTGCATCTTCTATGTTCGTCGCGGTCAATGACAAAAGGCGCTTATCTTCAATCTAGGTGTTTCTGCGTGCTGCGCCGGCCCAAAGAGTGTCCGGCGGAAAATGACAACGCAGGCATGTCGGGTGCCACTGTCTGCACCTGCACAGAAAGTTTTGAGCAGATATCTCCTTCCGTTCGGCCGGAATTGAAAGAAGATTGTGCATCTTCAATGTAGGTCGCGGTCAATGACAAAAAGGCGCTTATCTTCAATCTAGGTGTTTCTGCGTGCTGCGCCGGCCCAAAGAGTGCCCGGCGGAAAACGACAACCCAGGCATGTCGGGTGCCACTGTCTGCACCTGCACAAAAAGGTTTGAGCAGATATCTCCTTCCGTTCTGCCGGAATTGAAAGAAGATTGTGCATCTTCTATGTTCGTCGCGGTCAATGGCAAAAGGCGCTTATCTTCAATCTAGGTGTTTCTGCGTGCTGCGCCGGCCCAAAGAGTGCCCGGTGGAAAACGACAACGCAGGCATGTCGGGTGCCACTGTCTGCACCTGCACAGAAAGTTTTGAGCAGATATCTTCTTTCGTTCGGCCGGAATTGCAAGACGTTTGTGCATCTGCAATATTGGTCGCGGTCAATGTCAAAAAGCCCTTATCTGCAATCTAGGTGTTTCTGCGTGCTGCTCCGGCCCAAAGAGTGCCCGGCGGAAAACGACAACGCAGGCATGTCGGGTGCCACTGTCTACACCTGCACAGAAAGTTTTGAGCAGATAACTCCTTCCATTCGGCCGGAATTGCAAGACGTTTGTGCATCTTCTATGTTCGTCGCGGTCAATGGCAAAAGGCGCTTATCTTCAATCTAGGTGTTTCTGCGTGCTGCGCCGGCCCAAAGAGTGCCCGGCGGAAAACGACAAGGCAGGCATGTCGGGTGCCACTGTCTGCACCTGCACAGAAAGTTTGAGCAGATATCTTCTTTCGTTCGGCCGGAATTGCAAGAAGATTGTGCATCTTCAATATTGGTCGCGGTCAATGTCAAAAAGCCCTTATCTGCAATCTAGGTGTTTCTGCGTGCTGCTCCGGCCCAAAGAGTGCCCGGCGGATAACGACAACGCAGGCATTTCGGGTGCCATTGTCTACACCTGCACAGAAAGTTTTGAGCAGATATCTCCTACCATTCGGCCGGAATTGCAAGAAGTTTGTGCATCTTCTATGTTCGTCGCGGTGAATGGCAAAAAGCGCTTATCTTTAATCTAGGTGTTTCTGCGTGCTGCGCCGGCCCAAAGAGTGCACGGCGGAAAACGACAACGCAGGCATGTCGGGTGCCACTGTCTGCACCTGCACAGAAAGTTTTGAGCAGATATCTCCTTCCATTCGGCCGGAATTGCAAGACGTTTGTGCATCTTCTATGTTCGTCGCGGTCAATGGCAAAAGGCGCTTATCTTCAATCTAGGTGTTTCTGCGTGCTGCGCCGGCCCAAAGAGTGCCCGGCGGAAAACGACAACGCAGGCATGTCGGGTGCCACTGTCTGCACCTGCACAGAAAGTTTTGAGCAGATATCTCCTTCCGTTCGGCCGGAATTGAAAGAAGATTGTGCATCTTCAATGTAGGTCGCGGTCAATGATAAAAAGGCGCTTATCTTCAATCTAGGTGTTTCTGCGTGCTGCGCCGGCCCAAAGAGTGCCCGGCGGAAAACGACAACGCAGGCATGTCGGGTGCCACTGTCTGCACCTGCACATAATGTTTTGAGCAGATATCTCCTTCCGTTCGGCCGGAATTGAAAGAAGATTGTGCATCTTCAATGTAGGTCGCGGTCAATGACAAAAAGGCGCTTATCTTCAATCTAGGTGTTTCTGCGTGCTGCGCCGGCCCAAAGAGTGCCCGGCGGAAAACG
Organism: Hyla sarda; assembly: GCF_029499605.1. Classification (NCBI taxonomy): domain Eukaryota; kingdom Metazoa; phylum Chordata; class Amphibia; order Anura; family Hylidae; genus Hyla; species Hyla sarda. The sequence continues at coordinate 5,501 of NW_026609825.1, forward strand.
ACAACGCAGGCATGTCGGGTGCCACTGTCTGCACCTGCACAGAAAGTTTTGAGCAGATATCTTCTTTCGTTCGGCCGGAATTGCAAGACGTTTGTGCATCTGCAATATTGGTCGCGGTCAATGTCAAAAAGCCCTTATCTGCAATCTAGGTGTTTCTGCGTGCTGCTCCGGCCCAAAGAGTGCCCGGCGGAAAACGACAACGCAGGCATGTCGGGTGCCACTGTCTACACCTGCACAGAAAGTTTTGAGCAGATATCTCCTTCCATTCGGCCGGAATTGCAAGACGTTTGTGCATCTTCTATGTTCGTCGCGGTCAATGGCAAAAGGCGCTTATCTTCAATCTAGGTGTTTCTGCGTGCTGCGCCGGCCCAAAGAGTGTCCGGCGGAAAACGACAACGCAGGCATGTCGGGTGCCACTGTCTGCACCTGCACAGAAAGTTTTGAGCAGATATCTCCTTCCGTTCGGCCGGAATTGAAAGAAGATTGTGCATCTTCAATGTAGGTCGCGGTCAATGACAAAAAGGCGCTTATCTTCAATCTAGGTGTTTCTGCGTGCTGCGCCGGCCCAAAGAGTGCCCGGCGGAAAACGACAACCCAGGCATGTCGGGTGCCACTGTCTGCACCTGCACAGAAAGGTTTGAGCAGATATCTCCTTCCGTTCTGCCGGAATTGAAAGAAGATTGTGCATCTTCTATGTTCGTCGCGGTCAATGGCAAAAGGCGCTTATCTTCAATCTAGGTGTTTCTGCGTGCTGCGCCGGCCCAAAGAGTGCCCGGCGGAAAACGACAACGCAGGCATGTCGGGTGCCACTGTCTGCACCTGCACAGAAAGTTTTGAGCAGATATCTTCTTTCGTTCGGCCGGAATTGCAAGACGTTTGTGCATCTGCAATATTGGTCGCGGTCAATGTCAAAAAGCCCTTATCTGCAATCTAGGTGTTTCTGCGTGCTGCTCCGGCCCAAAGAGTGCCCGGCGGAAAACGACAACGCAGGCATGTCGGGTGCCACTGTCTACACCTGCACAGAAAGTTTTGAGCAGATATCTCCTTCCATTCGGCCGGAATTGCAAGACGTTTGTGCATCTTCTATGTTCGTCGCGGTCAATGGCAAAAGGCGCTTATCTTCAATCTAGGTGTTTCTGCGTGCTGCGCCGGCCCAAAGAGTGTCCGGCGGAAAACGACAACGCAGGCATGTCGGGTGCCACTGTCTGCACCTGCACAGAAAGTTTTGAGCAGATATCTCCTTCCGTTCGGCCGGAATTGAAAGAAGATTGTGCATCTTCAATGTAGGTCGCGGTCAATGACAAAAAGGCGCTTATCTTCAATCTAGGTGTTTCTGCGTGCTGCGCCGGCCCAAAGAGTGCCCGGCGGAAAACGACAACCCAGGCATGTCGGGTGCCACTGTCTGCACCTGCACAGAAAGGTTTGAGCAGATATCTCCTTCCGTTCTGCCGGAATTGAAAGAAGATTGTGCATCTTCTATGTTCGTCGCGGTCAATGGCAAAAGGCGCTTATCTTCAATCTAGGTGTTTCTGCGTGCTGCTCCGGCCCAAAGAGTGCCCGGCGGAAAACGACAACGCAGGCATGTCGGGTGCCACTGTCTACACCTGCACAGAAAGTTTTGAGCAGATATCTCCTTCCATTCGGCCGGAATTGCAAGAAGTTTGTGCATCTTCTATGTTCGTCGCGGTCAATGACAAAAGGCGCTTATCTTCAATCTAGGTGTTTCTGCGTGCTGCTCCGGCCCAAAGAGTGCCCGGCGGAAAACGACAACGCAGGCATGTCGGGTGCCACTGTCTGCACCTGCACAGAAAGTTTTGAGCAGATATCTCCTTCCATTCGGCTGGAATTGCAAGAAGTTTGTGCATCTTCTATGTTCGTCGCGGTCAATGACAAAAGGCGCTTATCTTCAATCTAGGTGTTTCTGCGTGCTGCTCCGGCCCAAAGAGTGCCCGGTGGAAAACGACAACGCAGGCATGTCGGGTGCCACTGTCTGCACCTGCACAGAAAGTTTTGAGCAGATATCTCCCTCCATTCGGCCGGAATTGCAAGACGTTTGTGCATCTTCTATGTTCGTCGCGGTCAATGGCAAAAGGCGCTTATCTTCAATCTAGGTGTTTCTGCGTGCTGCGCCGGCCCAAAGAGTGCCCGGTGGAAAACGACAACGCAGGCATGTCGGGTGCCACTATCTGCACTTGCACAGAAAGTTTGGAGCAGATATCTCCTTCCGTTCGGCCGGAATTGAAAGAAGATTGTGCATCTTCAATGTAGGTCGCGGTCAATGACAAAAAGGCGCTTATCTTCAATCTAGGTGTTTCTGGGTGCTGCGCCGGCCCAAAGAGTGCCCGGCGGAAAACGACAACCCAGGCATGTCGGGTGCCACTGTCTGCACCTGCACAGAAAGGTTTGAGCAGATATCTCCTTCCGTTCTGCCGGAATTGAAAGAAGATTGTGCATCTTCTATGTTCGTCGCGGTCAATGGCAAAAGGCGCTTATCTTCAATCTAGGTGTTTCTGCGTGCTGCGCCGGCCCAAAGAGTGCCCGGCGGAAAACGACAACGCAGGCATGTCGGGTGCCACTGTCTGCACCTGCACAGAAAGTTTTGAGCAGATATCTTCTTTCGTTCGGCCGGAATTGCAAGACGTTTGTGCATCTGCAATATTGGTCGCGGTCAATGTCAAAAAGCCCTTATCTGCAATCTAGGTGTTTCTGCGTGCTGCTCCGGCCCAAAGAGTGCCCGGCGGATAACGACAACGCAGGCATTTCGGGTGCCATTGTCTACACCTGCACAGAAAGTTTTGAGCAGATATCTCCTTCCATTCGGCCGGAATTGCAAGAAGTTTGTGCATCTTCTATGTTCGTCGCGGTGAATGGCAAAAAGCGCTTATCTTCAATCTAGGTGTTTCTGCGTGCTGCGCCGGCCCAAAGAGTGCCCGGCGGAAAACGACAACGCAGGCATGTCGGGTGCCACTGTCTGCACCTGCACAGAAAGTTTTGAGCAGATATCTCCTTCCATTCGGCCGGAATTGCAAGACGTTTGTGCATCTTCTATGTTCGTCGCGGTCAATGGCAAAAGGCGCTTATCTTCAATCTAGGTGTTTCTGCGTGCTGCGCCGGCCCAAAGAGTGCCTGGTGGAAAACGACAACGCAGGCATGTCGGGTGCCACTGTCTGCACCTGCACAGAAAGTTTTGAGCAGATATCTCCTTCCGTTCGGCCGGAATTGAAAGAAGATTGTGCATCTTCAATGTAGGTCGCGGTCAATGACAAAAAGGCGCTTATCTTCAATCTAGGTGTTTCTGCGTGCTGCGCCGGCCCAAAGAGTGCCCGGCGGAAAACGACAACGCATGCATGTCGGGTGCCACTGTCTGCACCTGCACAGAAAGTTTTGAGCAGATATCTTCTTTCGTTCGGCCGGAATTGCAAGACGTTTGTGCATCTGCAATATTGGTCGCGGTCAATGTCAAAAAGCCCTTATCTGCAATCTAGGTGTTTCTGCGTGCTGCTCCAGCCCAAAGAGTGCCCGGCGGAAAACGACAACGCAGGCATGTCGGGTGCCACTGTCTGCACCTGCACAGAAAGTTTTGAGCAGATATCTCCTTCCATTCGGCCAGAATTGCAAGACATTTGTGCATCTTCTATGTTCGTCGCGGTCAATGGCAAAAGGCGCTTATCTTCAATCTAGGTGTTTCTGCGTGCTGCGCCGGCCCAAAGAGTGTCCGGCGGAAAATGACAACGCAGGCATGTCGGGTGCCACTGTCTGCACCTGCACAGAAAGTTTTGAGCAGATATCTCCTTCCGTTCGGCCGGAATTGAAAGAAGATTGTGCATCTTCAATGTAGGTCGCGGTCAATGACAAAAAGGCGCTTATCTTCAATCTAGGTGTTTCTGCGTGCTGCGCCGGCCCAAAGAGTGCCCGGCGGAAAACGACAACCCAGGCATGTCGGGTGCCACTGTCTGCACCTGCACAGAAAGTTTTGAGCAGATATCTCCTTCCGTTCTGCCGGAATTGAAAGAAGATTGTGCATCTTCTATGTTCGTCGCGGTCAATGGCAAAAGGCGCTTATCTTCAATCTAGGTGTTTCTGCGTGCTGCGCCGGCCCAAAGAGTGCCCGGTGGAAAACGACAACGCAGGCATGTCGGGTGCCACTGTCTGCACCTGCACAGAAAGGTTTGAGCAGATATCTCCTTCCGTTCTGCCGGAATTGAAAGAAGATTGTGCATCTTCTATGTTCGTCGCGGTCAATGGCAAAAGGCGCTTATCTTCAATCTAGGTGTTTCTGCGAGCTGCTCCGGCCCAAAGAGTGCCCGGCGGAAAACGACAACGCAGGCATGTCGGGTGCCACTGTCTGCACCTGCACAGAAAGTTTTGAGCAGATATCTCCTTCCGTTCGGCCGGAATTGAAAGAAGATTGTGCATCTTCAATGTAGGTCGCGGTCAATGACAAATAGGCGATTATCTTCAATCTAGGTGTTTCTGCGTGCTGCGCCGGCCCAAAGAGTGCCCGGCGGAAAACGACAACGCAGGCATGTCGGGTGCCACTGTCTGCACCTGCACAGAAAGTTTTGAGCAGATATCTCCTTCCGTTCGGCCGGAATTGAAAGAAGATTGTGCATCTTCAATGTAGGTCGCGGTCAATGACAAAAAGGCGCTTATCTTCAATCTAGGTGTTTCTGCGTGCTGCGCCGGCCCAAAGAGTGCCCGGCGGAAAACGACAACGCAGGCATGTCGGGTGCCACTGACTGCACCTGCACATCATGTTTTGAGCAGATATCTCCTTCCGTTCGGCCGGAATTGAAAGAAGATTGTGCATCTTCAATGTAGGTCGCGGTCAATGACAAAAAGGCGCTTATCTTCAATCTAGGTGTTTCTGCGTGCTGCGCCGGCCCAAAGAGTGCCCGGCGGAAAACGACAACGCAGGCATGTCGGGTGCCACTGTCTGCACCTGCACAGAAAGTTTTGAGCAGATATCTTCTTTCGTTCGGCCGGAATTTCAAGACGTTTGTGCATCTGCAATATTGGTCGCGGTCAATGTCAAAAAGCCCTTATCTGCAATATAGGTGTTTCTGCGTGCTGCTCCGGCCCAAAGAGTGCCCGGCGGAAAACGACAACGCAGGCATGTCGGGTGCCACTGTCTACACCTGCACAGAAAGTTTTGAGCAGATATCTCCTTCCATTCGGCCGGAATTGCAAGACGTTTGTGCATCTTCTATGTTCGTCGCGGTCAATGGCAAAAGGCGCTTATCTTCAATCTAGGTGTTTCTGCGTGCTGCGCCGGCCCAAAGAGTGCCCGGCGGAAAACGACAACGCAGGCATGTCGGGTGCCACTGTCTGCACCTGCACATAATGTTTTGAGCAGATATCTCCTTCCGTTCGGCCGGAATTGAAAGAAGATTGTGCATCTTCAATGTAGGTCGCGGTCAATGACAAAAAGGCGCTTATCTTCAATCTAGGTGTTTCTGCGTGCTGCGCCGGCCCAAAGAGTGCCCGGCGGAAAACGACAACGCAGGCATGTCGGGTGCCACTGTCTGCACCTGCACAGAAAGTTTTGAGCAGATATCTTCTTTCGTTCGGCCGGAATTGCAAGACGTTTGTGCATCTGCAATATTGGTCGCGGTCAATGTCAAAAAGCCCTTATCTGCAATCTAGGTGTTTCTGCGTGCTGCTCCGGCCCAAAGAGTGCCCGGCGGAAAACGACAACGCAGGCATGTCGGGTGCCACTGTCTACACCTGCACAGAAAGTTTTGAGCAGATATCTCCTTCCATTCGGCCGGAATTGCAAGACGTTTGTGCATCTTCTATGTTCGTCGCGGTCAATGGCAAAAGGCGCTTATCTTCAATCTAGGTGTTTCTGCGTGCTGCGCCGGCCCAAAGAGTGTCCGGCGGAAAACGACAAAGCAGGCATGTCGGGTGCCACTGTCTGCACCTGCACAGAAAGTTTTGAGCAGATATCTCCTTCCGTTCGGCCGGAATTGAAAGAAGATTGTGCATCTTCAATGTAGGTCGCGGTCAATGACAAAAAGGCGCTTATCTTCAATCTAGGTGTTTCTGCGTGCTGCGCCGGCCCAAAGAGTGCCCGGCGGAAAACGACAACGCAGGCATGTCGGGTGCCACTGTCTGCACCTGCACAGAAAGTTTTGAGCAGATATCTCCTTCCGTTCGGCCGGAATTGAAAGAAGATTGTGCATCTTCAATGTAGGTCGCGGTCAATGACAGAAAGGCGCTTATCTTCAATCTAGGTGTTTCTGCGTGCTGCGCCGGCCCAAAGAGTGCCCGGCGGAAAACGACAACGCAGGCATGTCGGGTGCCACTGTCTGCACCTGCACAGAAAGTTTTGAGCAGATATCTTCTTTCGTTCGGCCGGAATTGCAAGACGTTTGTGCATCTGCAATATTGGTCGCGGTCAATGTCAAAAAGCCCTTATCTGCAATCTAGGTGTTTCTGCGTGCTGCTCCGGCCCAAAGAGTGCCCGGCGGAAAACGACAACGCAGGCATGTCGGGTGCCACTGTCTACACCTGCACAGAAAGTTTTGAGCAGATATCTCCTTCCATTCGGCCGGAATTGCAAGACGTTTGTGCATCTTCTATGTTCGTCGCGGTCAATGGCAAAAGGCGCTTATCTTCAATCTAGGTGTTTCTGCGTGCTGCGCCGGCCCAAAGAGTGCCCGGTGGAAAACGACAACGCAGGCATGTCGGGTGCCACTGTCTGCACCTGCACAGAAAGTTTTGAGCAGATATCTCCTTCCGTTCGGCCGGAATTGAAAGAAGATTGTGCATCTTCAATGTAGGTCGCGGTCAATGACAAAAAGGCGATTATCTTCAATCTAGGTGTTTCTGCGTGCTGCGCCGGCCCAAAGAGTGCCCGGCGGAAAACGACAACGCAGGCATGTCGGGTGCCACTGTCTGCACCTGCACAGAAAGTTTTGAGCAGATATCTCCTTCCGTTCGGCCGGAATTGAAAGAAGATTGTGCATCTTCAATGTAGGTCGCGGTCAATGACAAAAAGGCGCTTATCTTCAATCTAGGTGTTTCTGCGTGCTGCGCCAGCCCAAAGAGTGCCCGGCGGAAAACGACAACGCAGGCATGTCGGGTGCCACTGACTGCACCTGCACATCATGTTTTGAGCAGATATCTCCTTCCGTTCGGCCGGAATTGAAAGAAGATTGTGCATCTTCAATGTAGGTCGCGGTCAATGACAAAAAGGCGCTTATCTTCAATCTAGGTGTTTCTGCGTGCTGCGCCGGCCCAAAGAGTGCCCGGCGGAAAACGACAACGCAGGCATGTCGGGTGCCACTGTCTGCACCTGCACAGAAAGTTTTGAGCAGATATCTTCTTTCGTTCGGCCGGAATTTCAAGAAGTTTGTGCATCTGCAATATTGGTCGCGGTCAATGTCAAAAAGCCCTTATCTGCAATATAGGTGTTTCTGCGTGCTGCTCCGGCCCAAAGAGTGCCCGGCGGAAAACGACAACGCAGGCATGTCGGGTGCCACTGTCTACACCTGCACAGAAAGTTTTGAGCAGATATCTCCTTCCATTCGGCCGGAATTGCAAGACGTTTGTGCATCTTCTATGTTCGTCGCGGTCAATGGCAAAAGGCGCTTATCTTCAATCTAGGTGTTTCTGCGTGCTGCGCCGGCCCAAAGAGTGCCCGGCGGAAAACGACAAGGCAGGCATGTCGGGTGCCACTGTCTGCACCTGCACAGAAAGTTTGAGCAGATATCTTCTTTCGTTCGGCCGGAATTGCAAGAAGATTGTGCATCTTCAATATTGGTCGCGGTCAATGTCAAAAAGCCCTTATCTGCAATCTAGGTGTTTCTGCGTGCTGCTCCGGCCCAAAGAGTGCCCGGCGGATAACGACAACGCAGGCATTTCGGGTGCCATTGTCTACACCTGCACAGAAAGTTTTGAGCAGATATCTCCTACCATTCGGCCGGAATTGCAAGAAGTTTGTGCATCTTCTATGTTCGTCGCGGTGAATGGCAAAAAGCGCTTATCTTTAATCTAGGTGTTTCTGCGTGCTGCGCCGGCCCAAAGAGTGCACGGCGGAAAACGACAACGCAGGCATGTCGGGTGCCACTGTCTGCACCTGCACAGAAAGTTTTGAGCAGATATCTCCTTCCATTCGGCCGGAATTGCAAGACGTTTGTGCATCTTCTATGTTCGTCGCGGTCAATGGCAAAAGGCGCTTATCTTCAATCTAGGTGTTTCTGCGTGCTGCGCCGGCCCAAAGAGTGCCCGGCGGAAAACGACAACGCAGGCATGTCGGGTGCCACTGTCTGCACCTGCACAGAAAGTTTTGAGCAGATATCTCCTTCCGTTCGGCCGGAATTGAAAGAAGATTGTGCATCTTCAATGTAGGTCGCGGTCAATGATAAAAAGGCGCTTATCTTCAATCTAGGTGTTTCTGCGTGCTGCGCCGGCCCAAAGAGTGCCCGGCGGAAAACGACAACGCAGGCATGTCGGGTGCCACTGTCTGCACCTGCACATAATGTTTTGAGCAGATATCTCCTTCCGTTCGGCCGGAATTGAAAGAAGATTGTGCATCTTCAATGTAGGTCGCGGTCAATGACAAAAAGGCGCTTATCTTCAATCTAGGTGTTTCTGCGTGCTGCGCCGGCCCAAAGAGTGCCCGGCGGAAAACGACAACGCAGGCATGTCGGGTGCCACTGTCTGCACCTGCACAGAAAGTTTTGAGCAGATATCTTCTTTCGTTCGGCCGGAATTGCAAGACGTTTGTGCATCTGCAATATTGGTCGCGGTCAATGTCAAAAAGCCCTTATCTGCAATCTAGGTGTTTCTGCGTGCTGCTCCGGCCCAAAGAGTGCCCGGCGGAAAACGACAACGCAGGCATGTCGGGTGCCACTGTCTACACCTGCACAGAAAGTTTTGAGCAGATATCTCCTTCCATTCGGCCGGAATTGCAAGACGTTTGTGCATCTTCTATGTTCGTCGAGGTCAATGGCAAAAGGCGCTTATCTTCAATCTAGGTGTTTCTGCGTGCTGCGCCGGCCCAAAGAGTGTCCGGCGGAAAACGACAACGCAGGCATGTCGGGTGCCACTGTCTGCACCTGCACAGAAAGTTTTGAGCAGATATCTCCTTCCGTTCGGCCGGAATTGAAAGAAGATTGTGCATCTTCAATGTAGGTCGCGGTCAATGACAAAAAGGCGCTTATCTTCAATCTAGGTGTTTCTGCGTGCTGCGCCGGCCCAAAGAGTGCCCGGCGGAAAACGACAACCCAGGCATGTCGGGTGCCACTGTCTGCACCTGCACAGAAAGGTTTGAGCAGATATCTCCTTCCGTTCTGCCGGAATTGAAAGAAGATTGTGCATCTTCTATGTTCGTCGCGGTCAATGGCAAAAGGCGCTTATCTTCAATCTAGGTGTTTCTGCGTGCTGCGCCGGCCCAAAGAGTGCCCGGCGGAAAACGACAACGCAGGCATGTCGGGTGCCACTGTCTGCACCTGCACAGAAAGTTTTGAGCAGATATCTTCTTTCGTTCGGCCGGAATTGCAAGACGTTTGTGCATCTGCAATATTGGTCGCGGTCAATGTCAAAAAGCCCTTATCTGCAATCTAGGTGTTTCTGCGTGCTGCTCCGGCCCAAAGAGTGCCCGGCGGAAAACGACAACGCAGGCATGTCGGGTGCCACTGTCTACACCTGCACAGAAAGTTTTGAGCAGATATCTCCTTCCATTCGGCCGGAATTGCAAGACGTTTGTGCATCTTCTATGTTCGTCGCGGTCAATGGCAAAAGGCGCTTATCTTCAATCTAGGTGTTTCTGCGTGCTGCGCCGGCCCAAAGAGTGTCCGGCGGAAAACGACAACGCAGGCATGTCGGGTGCCACTGTCTGCACCTGCACAGAAAGTTTTGAGCAGATATCTCCTTCCGTTCGGCCGGAATTGAAAGAAGATTGTGCATCTTCAATGTAGGTCGCGGTCAATGACAAAAAGGCGCTTATCTTCAATCTAGGTGTTTCTGCGTGCTGCGCCGGCCCAAAGAGTGCCCGGCGGAAAACGACAACCCAGGCATGTCGGGTGCCACTGTCTGCACCTGCACAGAAAGGTTTGAGCAGATATCTCCTTCCGTTCTGCCGGAATTGAAAGAAGATTGTGCATCTTCTATGTTCGTCGCGGTCAATGGCAAAAGGCGCTTATCTTCAATCTAGGTGTTTCTGCGTGCTGCTCCGGCCCAAAGAGTGCCCGGCGGAAAACGACAACGCAGGCATGTCGGGTGCCACTGTCTACACCTGCACAGAAAGTTTTGAGCAGATATCTCCTTCCATTCGGCCGGAATTGCAAGAAGTTTGTGCATCTTCTATGTTCGTCGCGGTCAATGACAAAAGGCGCTTATCTTCAATCTAGGTGTTTCTGCGTGCTGCTCCGGCCCAAAGAGTGCCCGGCGGAAAACGACAACGCAGGCATGTCGGGTGCCACTGTCTGCACCTGCACAGAAAGTTTTGAGCAGATATCTCCTTCCATTCGGCTGGAATTGCAAGAAGTTTGTGCATCTTCTATGTTCGTCGCGGTCAATGACAAAAGGCGCTTATCTTCAATCTAGGTGTTTCTGCGTGCTGCTCCGGCCCAAAGAGTGCCCGGTGGAAAACGACAACGCAGGCATGTCGGGTGCCACTGTCTGCACCTGCACAGAAAGTTTTGAGCAGATATCTCCTTCCATTCGGCCGGAATTGCAAGACGTTTGTGCATCTTCTATGTTCGTCGCGGTCAATGGCAAAAGGCGCTTATCTTCAATCTAGGTGTTTCTGCGTGCTGCGCCGGCCCAAAGAGTGCCCGGTGGAAAACGACAACGCAGGCATGTCGGGTGCCACTGTCTGCACTTGCACAGAAAGTTTGGAGCAGATATCTCCTTCCGTTCGGCCGGAATTGAAAGAAGATTGTGCATCTTCAATGTAGGTCGCGGTCAATGACAAAAAGGCGCTTATCTTCAATCTAGGTGTTTCTGGGTGCTGCGCCGGCCCAAAGAGTGCCCGGCGGAAAACGACAACCCAGGCATGTCGGGTGCCACTGTCTGCACCTGCACAGAAAGGTTTGAGCAGATATCTCCTTCCGTTCTGCCGGAATTGAAAGAAGATTGTGCATCTTCTATGTTCGTCGCGGTCAATGGCAAAAGGCGCTTATCTTCAATCTAGGTGTTTCTGCGTGCTGCGCCGGCCCAAAGAGTGCCCGGCGGAAAACGACAACGCAGGCATGTCGGGTGCCACTGTCTGCACCTGCACAGAAAGTTTTGAGCAGATATCTTCTTTCGTTCGGCCGGAATTGCAAGACGTTTGTGCATCTGCAATATTGGTCGCGGTCAATGTCAAAAAGCCCTTATCTGCAATCTAGGTGTTTCTGCGTGCTGCTCCGGCCCAAAGAGTGCCCGGCGGAAAACGACAACGCAGGCATGTCGGGTGCCACTGTCTACACCTGCACAGAAAGTTTTGAGCAGATATCTCCTTCCATTCGGCCGGAATTGCAAGACGTTTGTGCATCTTCTATGTTCGTCGCGGTCAATGGCAAAAGGCGCTTATCTTCAATCTAGGTGTTTCTGCGTGCTGCGCCGGCCCAAAGAGTGTCCGGCGGAAAACGACAACGCAGGCATGTCGGGTGCCACTGTCTGCACCTGCACAGAAAGTTTTGAGCAGATATCTCCTTCCGTTCGGCCGGAATTGAAAGAAGATTGTGCATCTTCAATGTAGGTCGCGGTCAATGACAAAAAGGCGCTTATCTTCAATCTAGGTGTTTCTGCGTGCTGCGCCGGCCCAAAGAGTGCCCGGCGGAAAACGACAACCCAGGCATGTCGGGTGCCACTGTCTGCACCTGCACAGAAAGGTTTGAGCAGATATCTCCTTCCGTTCTGCCGGAATTGAAAGAAGATTGTGCATCTTCTATGTTCGTCGCGGTCAATGGCAAAAGGCGCTTATCTTCAATCTAGGTGTTTCTGCGTGCTGCTCCGGCCCAAAGAGTGCCCGGCGGAAAACGACAACGCAGGCATGTCGGGTGCCACTGTCTACACCTGCACAGAAAGTTTTGAGCAGATATCTCCTTCCATTCGGCCGGAATTGCAAGAAGTTTGTGCATCTTCTATGTTCGTCGCGGTCAATGACAAAAGGCGCTTATCTTCAATCTAGGTGTTTCTGCGTGCTGCTCCGGCCCAAAGAGTGCCCGGTGGAAAACGACAACGCAGGCATGTCGGGTGCCACTGTCTGCACCTGCACAGAAAGTTTTGAGCAGATATCTCCTTCCATTCGGCTGGAATTGCAAGAAGTTTGTGCATCTTCTATGTTCGTCGCGGTCAATGACAAAAGGCGCTTATCTTCAATCTAGGTGTTTCTGCGTGCTGCTCCGGCCCAAAGAGTGCCCGGTGGAAAACGACAACGCAGGCATGTCGGGTGCCACTGTCTGCACCTGCACAGAAAGTTTTGAGCAGATATCTCCTTCCATTCGGCCGGAATTGCAAGACGTTTGTGCATCTTCTATGTTCGTCGCGGTCAATGGCAAAAGGCGCTTATCTTCAATCTAGGTGTTTCTGCGTGCTGCGCCGGCCCAAAGAGTGCCCGGTGGAAAACGACAACGCAGGCATGTCGGGTGCCACTGTCTGCACTTGCACAGAAAGTTTGGAGCAGATATCTCCTTCCGTTCGGCCGGAATTGAAAGAAGATTGTGCATCTTCAATGTAGGTCGCGGTCAATGACAAAAAGGCGCTTATCTTCAATCTAGGTGTTTCTGGGTGCTGCGCCGGCCCAAAGAGTGCCCGGCGGAAAACGACAACCCAGGCATGTCGGGTGCCACTGTCTGCACCTGCACAGAAAGGTTTGAGCAGATATCTCCTTCCGTTCTGCCGGAATTGAAAGAAGATTGTGCATCTTCTATGTTCGTCGCGGTCAATGGCAAAAGGCGCTTATCTTCAATCTAGGTGTTTCTGCGTGCTGCGCCGGCCCAAAGAGTGCCCGGCGGAAAACGACAACGCAGGCATGTCGGGTGCCACTGTCTGCACCTGCACAGAAAGTTTTGAGCAGATATCTTCTTTCGTTCGGCCGGAATTGCAAGACGTTTGTGCATCTGCAATATTGGTCGCGGTCAATGTCAAAAAGCCCTTATCTGCAATCTAGGTGTTTCTGCGTGCTGCTCCGGCCCAAAGAGTGCCCGGCGGAAAACGACAACGCAGGCATGTCGGGTGCCACTGTCTACACCTGCACAGAAAGTTTTGAGCAGATATCTCCTTCCATTCGGCCGGAATTGCAAGACGTTTGTGCATCTTCTATGTTCGTCGCGGTCAATGGCAAAAGGCGCTTATCTTCAATCTAGGTGTTTCTGCGTGCTGCGCCGGCCCAAAGAGTGTCCGGCGGAAAACGACAACGCAGGCATGTCGGGTGCCACTGTCTGCACCTGCACAGAAAGTTTTGAGCAGATATCTCCTTCCGTTCGGCCGGAATTGAAAGAAGATTGTGCATCTTCAATGTAGGTCGCGGTCAATGACAAAAAGGCGCTTATCTTCAATCTAGGTGTTTCTGCGTGCTGCGCCGGCCCAAAGAGTGCCCGGCGGAAAACGACAACCCAGGCATGTCGGGTGCCACTGTCTGCACCTGCACAGAAAGGTTTGAGCAGATATCTCCTTCCGTTCTGCCGGAATTGAAAGAAGATTGTGCATCTTCTATGTTCGTCGCGGTCAATGGCAAAAGGCGCTTATCTTCAATCTAGGTGTTTCTGCGTGCTGCTCCGGCCCAAAGAGTGCCCGGCGGAAAACGACAACGCAGGCATGTCGGGTGCCACTGTCTACACCTGCACAGAAAGTTTTGAGCAGATATCTCCTTCCATTCGGCCGGAATTGCAAGAAGTTTGTGCATCTTCTATGTTCGTCGCGGTCAATGACAAAAGGCGCTTATCTTCAATCTAGGTGTTTCTGCGTGCTGCTCCGGCCCAAAGAGTGCCCGGCGGAAAACGACAACGCAGGCATGTCGGGTGCCACTGTCTGCACCTGCACAGAAAGTTTTGAGCAGATATCTCCTTCCATTCGGCCGGAATTGCAAGAAGTTTGTGCATCTTCTATGTTCGTCGCGGTCAATGACAAAAGGCGCTTATCTTCAATCTAGGTGTTTCTGCGTGCTGCTCCGGCCCAAAGAGTGCCCGGCGGAAAACGACAACGCAGACATGTCGGGTGCCACTGTCTGCACCTGCACAGAAAGTTTTGAGCAGATATCTCCTTCCATTCGGCCGGAATTGCAAGACGTTTGTGCATCTTCTATGTTCGTCGCGGTCAATGGCAAAAGGCGCTTATCTTCAATCTAGGTGTTTCTGCGTGCTGCGCCGGCCCAAAGAGTGCCCGGTGGAAAACGACAACGCAGGCATGTCGGGTGCCACTGTCTGCACTTGCACAGAAAGTTTGGAGCAGATATCTCCTTCCGTTCGGCCGGAATTGAAAGAAGATTGTGCATCTTCAATGTAGGTCTCGGTCAATGACAAAAAGGCGCTTATCTTCAATCTGGGTGTTTCTGCGTGCTGCGCCGGCCCAAAGAGTGCCCGGCGGAAAACGACAAGGCAGGCATGTCGGGTGCCACTGTCTGCACCTGCACAGAAAGTTTTGAGCAGATATCTTCTTTCGTTCGGCCGGAATTGCAAGAAGATTGTGCATCTTCAATATTGGTCGCGGTCAATGTCAAAAAGCCCTTATCTGCAATCTAGGTGTTTCTGTTGCTGCTCCAGCCCAAAGAGTGCCCGGCGGATAACGACAACGCAGGCATGTCGGGTGCCATTGTCTACACCTGCACAGAAAGTTTTGAGCAGATATCTCCTTCCATTCGGCCGGAATTGCAAGAAGTTTGTGCATCTTCTATGTTCGTCGCGGTGAATGGCAAAAGGCGCTTATCTTCAATCTAGGTGTTTCTGCGTGCTGCGCCGGCCCAAAGAGTGCCCGGCGGAAAACGACAACGCAGGAATGTCGGGTGCCACTGTCTGCACCTGCACAGAAAGTTTTGAGCAGATATCTCCTTCCGTTCGGCCGGAATTGAAAGAAGATTGTGCATCTTCAATGTAGGTCGCGGTCAATGACAAAAAGGCGCTTATCTTCAATCTAGGTGTTTCTGCGTGCTGCGCCGGCCCAAAGAGTGCCCGGCGGAAAACGACAACGCAGGCATGTCGGTTGCCACTGTCTGCACCTGCACATAATGTTTTGAGCAGATATCTCCTTCCGTTCGGCCGGAATTGAAAGAAGATTGTGCATCTTCAATGTAGGTCGCGGTCAATGACAAAAAGGCGCTTATCTTCAATCTAGGTGTTTCTGCGTGCTGCGCCGGCCCAAAGAGTGCCCGGCGGAAAACGACAACGCAGGCATGTCGGGTGCCACTGTCTGCACCTGCACAGAAAGTTTTGAGCAGATATCTTCTTTCGTTCGGCCGGAATTGCAAGACGTTTGTGCATCTGCAATATTGGTCGCGGTCAATGTCAAAAAGCCCTTATCTGCAATCTAGGTGTTTCTGCGTGCTGCTCCGGCCCAAAGAGTGCCCGGCGGAAAACGACAACGCAGGCATGTCGGGTGCCACTGTCTACACCTGCACAGAAAGTTTTGAGCAGATATCTCCTTCCATTCAGCCGGAATTGCAAGACGTTTGTGCATCTTCTATGTTCGTCGCGGTCAATGGCAAAAGGCGCTTATCTTCAATCTAGGTGTTTCTGCGTGCTGCGCCGGCCCAAAGAGTGCCCGGTGGAAAACGACAACGCAGGCATGTCGGGTGCCACTGTCTGCACCTGCACAGAAAGTTTTGAGCAGATATCTCCTTCCGTTCGGCCCTAATTGAAAGAAGATTGTGCATCTTCAATGTAGGTCGCGGTCAATGACAAAAAGGCGCTTATCTTCAATCTAGGTGTTTCTGCGTGCTGCGCCGGCCCAAAGAGTGCCCGGCGGAAAACGACAACGCAGGCATGTCGGGTGCCACTGTCTGCACCTGCACAGAAAGTTTTGAGCAGATATCTTCTTTCGTTCGGCCGGAATTGCAAGACGTTTGTGCATCTGCAATATTGGTCGCGGTCAATGTCAAAAAGCCCTTATCTGCAATCTAGGTGTTTCTGCGTGCTGCTCCAGCCCAAAGAGTGCCCGGCGGAAAACGACAACGCAGGCATGTCGGGTGCCACTGTCTGCACCTGCACAGAAAGTTTTGAGCAGATATCTCCTTCCATTCGGCCAGAATTGCAAGACATTTGTGCATCTTCTATGTTCGTCGCGGTCAATGGCAAAAGGCGCTTATCTTCAATCTAGGTGTTTCTGCGTGCTGCGCCGGCCCAAAGAGTGTCCGGCGGAAAATGACAACGCAGGCATGTCGGGTGCCACTGTCTGCACCTGCACAGAAAGTTTTGAGCAGATATCTCCTTCCGTTCGGCCGGAATTGAAAGAAGATTGTGCATCTTCAATGTAGGTCGCGGTCAATGACAAAAAGGCGCTTATCTTCAATCTAGGTGTTTCTGCGTGCTGCGCCGGCCCAAAGAGTGCCCGGCGGAAAACGACAACCCAGGCATGTCGGGTGCCACTGTCTGCACCTGCACAGAAAGGTTTGAGCAGATATCTCCTTCCGTTCTGCCGGAATTGAAAGAAGATTGTGCATCTTCTATGTTCGTCGCGGTCAATGGCAAAAGGCGCTTATCTTCAATCTAGGTGTTTCTGCGTGCTGCGCCGGCCCAAAGAGTGCCCGGTGGAAAACGACAACGCAGGCATGTCGGGTGCCACTGTCTGCACCTGCACAGAAAGTTTTGAGCAGATATCTTCTTTCGTTCGGCCGGAATTGCAAGACGTTTGTGCATCTGCAATATTGGTCGCGGTCAATGTCAAAAAGCCCTTATCTGCAATCTAGGTGTTTCTGCGTGCTGCTCCGGCCCAAAGAGTGCCCGGCGGAAAACGACAACGCAGGCATGTCGGGTGCCACTGTCTACACCTGCACAGAAAGTTTTGAGCAGATATCTCCTTCCATTCGGCCGGAATTGCAAGACGTTTGTGCATCTTCTATGTTCGTCGCGGTCAATGGCAAAAGGCGCTTATCTTCAATCTAGGTGTTTCTGCGTGCTGCGCCGGCCCAAAGAGTGCCCGGCGGAAAACGACAAGGCAGGCATGTCGGGTGCCACTGTCTGCACCTGCACAGAAAGTTTGAGCAGATATCTTCTTTCGTTCGGCCGGAATTGCAAGAAGATTGTGCATCTTCAATATTGGTCGCGGTCAATGTCAAAAAGCCCTTATCTGCAATCTAGGTGTTTCTGCGTGCTGCTCCGGCCCAAAGAGTGCCCGGCGGATAACGACAACGCAGGCATTTCGGGTGCCATTGTCTACACCTGCACAGAAAGTTTTGAGCAGATATCTCCTTCCATTCGGCCGGAATTGCAAGAAGTTTGTGCATCTTCTATGTTCGTCGCGGTGAATGGCAAAAAGCGCTTATCTTCAATCTAGGTGTTTCTGCGTGCTGCGCCGGCCCAAAGAGTGCCCGGCGGAAAACGACAACGCAGGCATGTCGGGTGCCACTGTCTGCACCTGCACAGAAAGTTTTGAGCAGATATCTCCTTCCATTCGGCCGGAATTGCAAGACGTTTGTGCATCTTCTATGTTCGTCGCGGTCAATGGCAAAAGGCGCTTATCTTCAATCTAGGTGTTTCTGCGTGCTGCGCCGGCCCAAAGAGTGCCTGGTGGAAAACGACAACGCAGGCATGTCGGGTGCCACTGTCTGCACCTGCACAGAAAGTTTTGAGCAGATATCTCCTTCCGTTCGGCCGGAATTGAAAGAAGATTGTGCATCTTCAATGTAGGTCGCGGTCAATGACAAAAAGGCGCTTATCTTCAATCTAGGTGTTTCTGCGTGCTGCGCCGGCCCAAAGAGTGCCCGGCGGAAAACGACAACGCATGCATGTCGGGTGCCACTGTCTGCACCTGCACAGAAAGTTTTGAGCAGATATCTTCTTTCGTTCGGCCGGAATTGCAAGACGTTTGTGCATCTGCAATATTGGTCGCGGTCAATGTCAAAAAGCCCTTATCTGCAATCTAGGTGTTTCTGCGTGCTGCTCCAGCCCAAAGAGTGCCCGGCGGAAAACGACAACGCAGGCATGTCGGGTGCCACTGTCTGCACCTGCACAGAAAGTTTTGAGCAGATATCTCCTTCCATTCGGCCAGAATTGCAAGACATTTGTGCATCTTCTATGTTCGTCGCGGTCAATGGCAAAAGGCGCTTATCTTCAATCTAGGTGTTTCTGCGTGCTGCGCCGGCCCAAAGAGTGTCCGGCGGAAAATGACAACGCAGGCATGTCGGGTGCCACTGTCTGCACCTGCACAGAAAGTTTTGAGCAGATATCTCCTTCCGTTCGGCCGGAATTGAAAGAAGATTGTGCATCTTCAATGTAGGTCGCGGTCAATGACAAAAAGGCGCTTATCTTCAATCTAGGTGTTTCTGCGTGCTGCGCCGGCCCAAAGAGTGCCCGGCGGAAAACGACAACCCAGGCATGTCGGGTGCCACTGTCTGCACCTGCACAGAAAGTTTTGAGCAGATATCTCCTTCCGTTCTGCCGGAATTGAAAGAAGATTGTGCATCTTCTATGTTCGTCGCGGTCAATGGCAAAAGGCGCTTATCTTCAATCTAGGTGTTTCTGCGTGCTGCGCCGGCCCAAAGAGTGCCCGGTGGAAAACGACAACGCAGGCATGTCGGGTGCCACTGTCTGCACCTGCACAGAAAGTTTTGAGCAGATATCTCCTTCCGTTCGGCCGGAATTGAAAGAAGATTGTGCATCTTCAATGTAGGTCGCGGTCAATGACAAAAAGGCGCTTATCTTCAATCTAGGTGTTTCTGCGTGCTGCGCCGGCCCAAAGAGTGCCCGGCGGAAAACGACAACGCAGGCATGTCGGGTGCCACTGTCTACACCTGCACAGAAAGTTTTGAGCAGATATCTCCTTCCATTCGGCCGGAATTGCAAGACGTTTGTGCATCTTCTATGTTCATCGCGGTCAATGGCAAAAGGCGCTTATCTTCAATCTAGGTGTTTCTGCGTGCTGCGCCGGCCCAAAGAGTGCCCGGCGGAAAACGACAACGCAGGCATGTCGGGTGCCACTGTCTGCACCTGCACATAAAGTGTTGAGCAGATATCTTCTTTCGTTCGGCCGGAATTGCAAGACGTTTGTGCATCTTCAATATTGGTCGCGGTCAATGTCAAAAAGCCCTTATCTGCAATCTAGGTGTTTCTGCGTGCTGCTCCGGCCCAAAGAGTGCCCGGCGGAAAACGACAGCGCAGGCATGTCGGGTGCCACTGTCTACACCTGCACAGAAAGTTTTGAGCAGATATCTCCTTCCATTCGGCCGGAATTGCAAGAAGTTTGTGCATCTTCTATGTTCGTCGCGGTCAATGACAAAAGGCGCTTATCTTCAATCTAGGTGTTTCTGCGTGCTGCTCCGGCCCAAAGAGTGCCCGGCGGAAAACGACAACGCAGGCATGTCGGGTGCCACTGTCTGCACCTGCACAGAAAGTTTTGAGCAGATATCTCCTTCCGTTCGGCCGGAATTGAAAGAAGATTGTGCATCTTCAATGTAGGTCGCGGTCAATGACAAAAAGACGCTTATCTTCAATCTAGGTGTTTCTGCGTGCTGCGCCGGCCCAAAGAGTGCCCGGCGGAAAACGACAACCCAGGCATGTCGGGTGCCACTGTCTTCACCTGCACAGAATGTTTTGAGCAGATATCTCCTTCCGTTCGGCCGGAATTGAAAGAAGATTGTGCATCTTCAATGTAGGTCGCGGTCAATGACAAAAAGGCGCTTATCTTCAATCTAGGTGTTTCTGCGTGCTGCGCCGGCCCAAAGAGTGCCCGGCTGAAAACGACAACGCAGGCATGTCGGGTGCCACTGTCTGCACCTGCACAGAAAGGTTTGAGCAGATATCTCCTTCCGTTCTGCCGGAATTGAAAGAAGATTGTGCATCTTCTATGTTCGTCGCGGTCAATGGCAAAAGGCGCTTATCTTCAATCTAGGTGTTTCTGCGAGCTGCTCCGGCCCAAAGAGTGCCCGGCGGAAAACGACAACGCAGGCATGTCGGGTGCCACTGTCTACACCTGCACAGAAAGTTTTGAGCAGATATCTCCTTCCATTCGGCCGGAATTGCAATAAGTTTGTGCATCTTCTATGTTCGTCGCGGTCAATGGCAAAAGGCGCTTATCTTCAATCTAGGTGTTTCTGCGTGCTGCTCCGGCCCAAAGAGTGTCCGGCGGAAAACGACAACGCAGGCATGTCGGGTGCCACTGTCTGCACCTGCACAGAAAGTTTTGAGCAGATATCTCCTTCCGTTCGGCCGGAATTGAAAGAAGATTGTGCATCTTCAATGTAGGTCGCGGTCAATGACAAAAAGGCGCTTATCTTCAATCTAGGTGTTTCTGCGTGCTGCGCCGGCCCAAAGAGTGCCCGGCGGAAAACGACAACGCAGGCATGTCGGGTGCCACTGTCTGCACCTGCACAGAAAGTTTTGAGCAGATATCTCCTTCCGTTCGGCCGGAATTGAAAGAAGATTGTGCATCTTCAATGTAGGTCGCGGTCAATGACAAAAAGGCGCTTATCTTCAATCTAGGTGTTTCTGCGTGCTGCGCCGGCCCAAAGAGTGCCCGGCGGAAAACGACAACGCAGGCATGTCGGGTGCCACTGTCTGCACCTGCACAGAAAGTTTTGAGCAGATATCTTCTTTCGTTCGGCCGGAATTGCAAGACGTTTGTGCATCTGCAATATTGGTCGCGGTCAATGTCAAAAAGCCCTTATCTGCAATCTAGGTGTTTCTGCGTGCTGCTCCGGCCCAAAGAGTGCCCGGCGGAAAACGACAACGCAGGCATGTCGGGTGCCACTGTCTACACCTGCACAGAAAGTTTTGAGCAGATATCTCCTTCCATTCGGCCGGAATTGCAAGACGTTTGTGCATCTTCTATGTTCGTCGCGGTCAATGGCAAAAGGCGCTTATCTTCAATCTAGGTGTTTCTGCGTGCTGCGCCGGCCCAAAGAGTGCCCGGTGGAAAACGACAACGCAGGCATGTCGGGTGCCACTGTCTGCACCTGCACAGAAAGTTTTGAGCAGATATCTCCTTCCGTTCGGCCGGAATTGAAAGAAGATTGTGCATCTTCAATGTAGGTCGCGGTCAATGACAAATAGGCGATTATCTTCAATCTAGGTGTTTCTGCGTGCTGCGCCGGCCCAAAGAGTGCCCGGCGGAAAACGACAACGCAGGCATGTCGGGTGCCACTGTCTGCACCTGCACAGAAAGTTTTGAGCAGATATCTCCTTCCGTTCGGCCGGAATTGAAAGAAGATTGTGCATCTTCAATGTAGGTCGCGGTCAATGACAAAAAGGCGCTTATCTTCAATCTAGGTGTTTCTGCGTGCTGCGCCGGCCCAAAGAGTGCCCGGCGGAAAACGACAACGCAGGCATGTCGGGTGCCACTGACTGCACCTGCACATCATGTTTTGAGCAGATATCTCCTTCCGTTCGGCCGGAATTGAAAGAAGATTGTGCATCTTCAATGTAGGTCGCGGTCAATGACAAAAAGGCGCTTATCTTCAATCTAGGTGTTTCTGCGTGCTGCGCCGGCCCAAAGAGTGCCCGGCGGAAAACGACAACGCAGGCATGTCGGGTGCCACTGTCTGCACCTGCACAGAAAGTTTTGAGCAGATATCTTCTTTCGTTCGGCCGGAATTTCAAGACGTTTGTGCATCTGCAATATTGGTCGCGGTCAATGTCAAAAAGCCCTTATCTGCAATATAGGTGTTTCTGCGTGCTGCTCCGGCCCAAAGAGTGCCCGGCGGAAAACGACAACGCAGGCATGTCGGGTGCCACTGTCTACACCTGCACAGAAAGTTTTGAGCAGATATCTCCTTCCATTCGGCCGGAATTGCAAGACGTTTGTGCATCTTCTATGTTCGTCGCGGTCAATGGCAAAAGGCGCTTATCTTCAATCTAGGTGTTTCTGCGTGCTGCGCCGGCCCAAAGAGTGCCCGGCGGAAAACGACAACGCAGGCATGTCGGGTGCCACTGTCTGCACCTGCACATAATGTTTTGAGCAGATATCTCCTTCCGTTCGGCCGGAATTGAAAGAAGATTGTGCATCTTCAATGTAGGTCGCGGTCAATGACAAAAAGGCGCTTATCTTCAATCTAGGTGTTTCTGCGTGCTGCGCCGGCCCAAAGAGTGCCCGGCGGAAAACGACAACGCAGGCATGTCGGGTGCCACTGTCTGCACCTGCACAGAAAGTTTTGAGCAGATATCTTCTTTCGTTCGGCCGGAATTGCAAGACGTTTGTGCATCTGCAATATTGGTCGCGGTCAATGTCAAAAAGCCCTTATCTGCAATCTAGGTGTTTCTGCGTGCTGCTCCGGCCCAAAGAGTGCCCGGCGGAAAACGACAACGCAGGCATGTCGGGTGCCACTGTCTACACCTGCACAGAAAGTTTTGAGCAGATATCTCCTTCCATTCGGCCGGAATTGCAAGACGTTTGTGCATCTTCTATGTTCGTCGCGGTCAATGGCAAAAGGCGCTTATCTTCAATCTAGGTGTTTCTGCGTGCTGCGCCGGCCCAAAGAGTGTCCGGCGGAAAACGACAACGCAGGCATGTCGGGTGCCACTGTCTGCACCTGCACAGAAAGTTTTGAGCAGATATCTCCTTCCGTTCGGCCGGAATTGAAAGAAGATTGTGCATCTTCAATGTAGGTCGCGGTCAATGACAAAAAGGCGCTTATCTTCAATCTAGGTGTTTCTGCGTGCTGCGCCGGCCCAAAGAGTGCCCGGCGGAAAACGACAACGCAGGCATGTCGGGTGCCACTGTCTGCACCTGCACAGAAAGTTTTGAGCAGATATCTCCTTCCGTTCGGCCGGAATTGAAAGAAGATTGTGCATCTTCAATGTAGGTCGCGGTCAATGACAGAAAGGCGCTTATCTTCAATCTAGGTGTTTCTGCGTGCTGCGCCGGCCCAAAGAGTGCCCGGCGGAAAACGACAACGCAGGCATGTCGGGTGCCACTGTCTGCACCTGCACAGAAAGTTTTGAGCAGATATCTTCTTTCGTTCGGCCGGAATTGCAAGACGTTTGTGCATCTGCAATATTGGTCGCGGTCAATGTCAAAAAGCCCTTATCTGCAATCTAGGTGTTTCTGCGTGCTGCTCCGGCCCAAAGAGTGCCCGGCGGAAAACGACAACGCAGGCATGTCGGGTGCCACTGTCTACACCTGCACAGAAAGTTTTGAGCAGATATCTCCTTCCATTCGGCCGGAATTGCAAGACGTTTGTGCATCTTCTATGTTCGTCGCGGTCAATGGCAAAAGGCGCTTATCTTCAATCTAGGTGTTTCTGCGTGCTGCGCCGGCCCAAAGAGTGCCCGGTGGAAAACGACAACGCAGGCATGTCGGGTGCCACTGTCTGCACCTGCACAGAAAGTTTTGAGCAGATATCTCCTTCCGTTCGGCCGGAATTGAAAGAAGATTGTGCATCTTCAATGTAGGTCGCGGTCAATGACAAAAAGGCGATTATCTTCAATCTAGGTGTTTCTGCGTGCTGCGCCGGCCCAAAGAGTGCCCGGCGGAAAACGACAACGCAGGCATGTCGGGTGCCACTGTCTGCACCTGCACAGAAAGTTTTGAGCAGATATCTCCTTCCGTTCGGCCGGAATTGAAAGAAGATTGTGCATCTTCAATGTAGGTCGCGGTCAATGACAAAAAGGCGCTTATCTTCAATCTAGGTGTTTCTGCGTGCTGCGCCAGCCCAAAGAGTGCCCGGCGGAAAACGACAACGCAGGCATGTCGGGTGCCACTGACTGCACCTGCACATCATGTTTTGAGCAGATATCTCCTTCCGTTCGGCCGGAATTGAAAGAAGATTGTGCATCTTCAATGTAGGTCGCGGTCAATGACAAAAAGGCGCTTATCTTCAATCTAGGTGTTTCTGCGTGCTGCGCCGGCCCAAAGAGTGCCCGGCGGAAAACGACAACGCAGGCATGTCGGGTGCCACTGTCTGCACCTGCACAGAAAGTTTTGAGCAGATATCTTCTTTCGTTCGGCCGGAATTTCAAGAAGTTTGTGCATCTGCAATATTGGTCGCGGTCAATGTCAAAAAGCCCTTATCTGCAATATAGGTGTTTCTGCGTGCTGCTCCGGCCCAAAGAGTGCCCGGCGGAAAACGACAACGCAGGCATGTCGGGTGCCACTGTCTACACCTGCACAGAAAGTTTTGAGCAGATATCTCCTTCCATTCGGCCGGAATTGCAAGACGTTTGTGCATCTTCTATGTTCGTCGCGGTCAATGGCAAAAGGCGCTTATCTTCAATCTAGGTGTTTCTGCGTGCTGCGCCGGCCCAAAGAGTGCCCGGCGGAAAACGACAACGCAGGCATGTCGGGTGCCACTGTCTGCACCTGCACATAATGTTTTGAGCAGATATCTCCTTCCGTTCGGCCGGAATTGAAAGAAGATTGTGCATCTTCAATGTAGGTCGCGGTCAAGCTTATCTTCAATCTAGGTGTTTCTGCGTGCTGCGCCGGCCCAAAGAGTGCCCGGCGGAAAACGACAACGCAGGCATGTCGGGTGCCACTGTCTGCACCTGCACAGAAAGTTTTGAGCAGATATCTTCTTTCGTTCGGCCGGAATTGCAAGACGTTTGTGCATCTGCAATATTGGTCGCGGTCAATGTCAAAAAGCCCTTATCTGCAATCTAGGTGTTTCTGCGTGCTGCTCCGGCCCAAAGAGTGCCCGGCGGAAAACGACAACGCAGGCATGTCGGGTGCCACTGTCTACACCTGCACAGAAAGTTTTGAGCAGATATCTCCTTCCATTCAGCCGGAATTGCAAGACGTTTGTGCATCTTCTATGTTCGTCGCGGTCAATGGCAAAAGGCGCTTATCTTCAATCTAGGTGTTTCTGCGTGCTGCGCCGGCCCAAAGAGTGCCCGGTGGAAAACGACAACGCAGGCATGTCGGGTGCCACTGTCTGCACCTGCACAGAAAGTTTTGAGCAGATATCTCCTTCCGTTCGGCCGGAATTGAAAGAAGATTGTGCATCTTCAATGTAGGTCGCGGTCAATGACAAAAAGGCGCTTATCTTCAATCTAGGTGTTTCTGCGTGCTGCGCCGGCCCAAAGAGTGCCCGGCGGAAAACGACAACGCAGGCATGTCGGGTGCCACTGTCTGCACCTGCACAGAAAGTTTTGAGCAGATATCTTCTTTCGTTCGGCCGGAATTGCAAGACGTTTGTGCATCTGCAATATTGGTCGCGGTCAATGTCAAAAAGCCCTTATCTGCAATCTAGGTGTTTCTGCGTGCTGCTCCGGCCCAAAGAGTGCCCGGCGGAAAACGACAACGCAGGCATGTCGGGTGCCACTGTCTACACCTGCACAGAAAGTTTTGAGCAGATATCTCCTTCCATTCGGCCGGAATTGCAAGACGTTTGTGCATCTTCTATGTTCGTCGCGGTCAATGGCAAAAGGCGCTTATCTTCAATCTAGGTGTTTCTGCGTGCTGCGCCGGCCCAAAGAGTGTCCGGCGGAAAACGACAACGCAGGCATGTCGGGTGCCACTGTCTGCACCTGCACAGAAAGTTTTGAGCAGATATCTCCTTCCGTTCGGCCGGAATTGAAAGAAGATTGTGCATCTTCAATGTAGGTCGCGGTCAATGACAAAAAGGCGCTTATCTTCAATCTAGGTGTTTCTGCGTGCTGCGCCGGCCCAAAGAGTGCCCGGCGGAAAACGACAACCCAGGCATGTCGGGTGCCACTGTCTGCACCTGCACAGAAAGGTTTGAGCAGATATCTCCTTCCGTTCTGCCGGAATTGAAAGAAGATTGTGCATCTTCTATGTTCGTCGCGGTCAATGGCAAAAGGCGCTTATCTTTAATCTAGGTGTTTCTGCGTGCTGCGCCGGCCCAAAGAGTGCCCGGCGGAAAACGACAACGCAGGCATGTCGGGTGCCACTGTCTGCACCTGCACAGAAAGTTTTGAGCAGATATCTTCTTTCGTTCGGCCGGAATTGCAAGACGTTTGTGCATCTGCAATATTGGTCGCGGTCAATGTCAAAAAGCTCTTATCTGCAATCTAGGTGTTTCTGCGTGCTGCTCCGGCCCAAAGAGTGCCCGGCGGAAAACGACAACGCAGGCATGTCGGGTGCCACTGTCTACACCTGCACAGAAAGTTTTGAGCAGATATCTCCTTCCATTCGGCCGGAATTGCAAGACGTTTGTGCATCTTCTATGTTCGTCGCGGTCAATGGCAAAAGGCGCTTATCTTCAATCTAGGTGTTTCTGCGTGCTGCGCCGGCCCAAAGAGTGTCCGGCGGAAAACGACAACGCAGGCATGTCGGGTGCCACTGTCTGCACCTGCACAGAAAGTTTTGAGCAGATATCTCCTTCCGTTCGGCCGGAATTGAAAGAAGATTGTGCATCTTCAATGTAGGTCGCGGTCAATGACAAAAAGGCGCTTATCTTCAATCTAGGTGTTTCTGCGTGCTGCGCCGGCCCAAAGAGTGCCCGGCGGAAAACGACAACCCAGGCATGTCGGGTGCCACTGTCTGCACCTGCACAGAAAGGTTTGAGCAGATATCTCCTTCCGTTCTGCCGGAATTGAAAGAAGATTGTGCATCTTCTATGTTCGTCGCGGTCAATGGCAAAAGGCGCTTATCTTCAATCTAGGTGTTTCTGCGTGCTGCGCCGGCCCAAAGAGTGCCCGGCGGAAAACGACAACGCAGGCATGTCGGGTGCCACTGTCTGCACCTGCACAGAAAGTTTTGAGCAGATATCTTCTTTCGTTCGGCCGGAATTGCAAGACGTTTGTGCATCTACAATATTGGTCGCGGTCAATGTCAAAAAGCCCTTATCTGCAATCTAGGTGTTTCTGCGTGCTGCTCCGGCCCAAAGAGTGCCCGGCGGAAAACGACAACGCAGGCATGTAGGGTGCCACTGTCTACACCTGCACAGAAAGTTTTGAGCAGATATCTCCTTCCATTCGGCCGGAATTGCAAGACGTTTGTGCATCTTCTATGTTCGTCGCGGTCAATGGCAAAAGGCGCTTATCTTCAATCTAGGTGTTTCTGCGTGCTGCGCCGGCCCAAAGAGTGCCCGGCGGAAAACGACAACGCAGGCATGTCGGGTGCCACTGTCTGCACCTGCACATAATGTTTTGAGCAGATATCTCCTTCCGTTCGGCCGGAATTGAAAGAAGATTGTGCATCTTCAATGTAGGTCGCGGTCAATGACAAAAAGGCGCTTATCTTCAATCTAGGTGTTTCTGCGTGCTGCGCCGGCCCAAAGAGTGCCCGGCGGAAAACGACAACGCAGGCATGTCGGGTGCCACTGTCTGCACCTGCACAGAAAGTTTTGAGCAGATATCTTCTTTCGTTCGGCCGGAATTGCAAGACGTTTGTGCATCTGCAATATTGGTCGCGGTCAATGTCAAAAAGCCCTTATCTGCAATCTAGGTGTTTCTGCGTGCTGCTCCGGCCCAAAGAGTGCCCGGCGGAAAACGACAACGCAGGCATGTCGGGTGCCACTGTCTACACCTGCACAGAAAGTTTTGAGCAGATATCTCCTTCCATTCAGCCGGAATTGCAAGACGTTTGTGCATCTTCTATGTTCGTCGCGGTCAATGGCAAAAGGCGCTTATCTTCAATCTAGGTGTTTCTGCGTGCTGCGCCGGCCCAAAGAGTGCCCGGTGGAAAACGACAACGCAGGCATGTCGGGTGCCACTGTCTGCACCTGCACAGAAAGTTTTGAGCAGATATCTCCTTCCGTTCGGCCGGAATTGAAAGAAGATTGTGCATCTTCAATGTAGGTCGCGGTCAATGACAAAAAGGCGCTTATCTTCAATCTAGGTGTTTCTGCGTGCTGCGCCGGCCCAAAGAGTGCCCGGCGGAAAACGACAACGCAGGCATGTCGGGTGCCACTGTCTGCACCTGCACAGAAAGTTTTGAGCAGATATCTTCTTTCGTTCGGCCGGAATTGCAAGACGTTTGTGCATCTGCAATATTGGTCGCGGTCAATGTCAAAAAGCCCTTATCTGCAATCTAGGTGTTTCTGCGTGCTGCTCCGGCCCAAAGAGTGCCCGGCGGAAAACGACAACGCAGGCATGTCGGGTGCCACTGTCTACACCTGCACAGAAAGTTTTGAGCAGATATCTCCTTCCATTCGGCCGGAATTGCAAGACGTTTGTGCATCTTCTATGTTCGTCGCGGTCAATGGCAAAAGGCGCTTATCTTCAATCTAGGTGTTTCTGCGTGCTGCGCCGGCCCAAAGAGTGTCCGGCGGAAAACGACAACGCAGGCATGTCGGGTGCCACTGTCTGCACCTGCACAGAAAGTTTTGAGCAGATATCTCCTTCCGTTCGGCCGGAATTGAAAGAAGATTGTGCATCTTCAATGTAGGTCGCGGTCAATGACAAAAAGGCGCTTATCTTCAATCTAGGTGTTTCTGCGTGCTGCGCCGGCCCAAAGAGTGCCCGGCGGAAAACGACAACGCAGGCATGTCGGGTGCCACTGTCTGCACCTGCACAGAAAGTTTTGAGCAGATATCTCCTTCCGTTCGGCC
Organism: Hyla sarda; assembly: GCF_029499605.1. Lineage (NCBI taxonomy): Eukaryota > Metazoa > Chordata > Amphibia > Anura > Hylidae > Hyla > Hyla sarda. The sequence goes on from NW_026609825.1 coordinate 34,032, forward strand.
GGAATTGAAAGAAGATTGTGCATCTTCAATGTAGGTCGCGGTCAATGACAGAAAGGCGCTTATCTTCAATCTAGGTGTTTCTGCGTGCTGCGCCGGCCCAAAGAGTGCCCGGCGGAAAACGACAACGCAGGCATGTCGGGTGCCACTGTCTGCACCTGCACAGAAAGTTTTGAGCAGATATCTTCTTTCGTTCGGCCGGAATTGCAAGACGTTTGTGCATCTGCAATATTGGTCGCGGTCAATGTCAAAAAGCCCTTATCTGCAATCTAGGTGTTTCTGCGTGCTGCTCCGGCCCAAAGAGTGCCCGGCGGAAAACGACAACGCAGGCATGTCGGGTGCCACTGTCTACACCTGCACAGAAAGTTTTGAGCAGATATCTCCTTCCATTCGGCCGGAATTGCAAGACGTTTGTGCATCTTCTATGTTCGTCGCGGTCAATGGCAAAAGGCGCTTATCTTCAATCTAGGTGTTTCTGCGTGCTGCGCCGGCCCAAAGAGTGCCCGGTGGAAAACGACAACGCAGGCATGTCGGGTGCCACTGTCTGCACCTGCACAGAAAGTTTTGAGCAGATATCTCCTTCCGTTCGGCCGGAATTGAAAGAAGATTGTGCATCTTCAATGTAGGTCGCGGTCAATGACAAAAAGGCGATTATCTTCAATCTAGGTGTTTCTGCGTGCTGCGCCGGCCCAAAGAGTGCCCGGCGGAAAACGACAACGCAGGCATGTCGGGTGCCACTGTCTGCACCTGCACAGAAAGTTTTGAGCAGATATCTCCTTCCGTTCGGCCGGAATTGAAAGAAGATTGTGCATCTTCAATGTAGGTCGCGGTCAATGACAAAAAGGCGCTTATCTTCAATCTAGGTGTTTCTGCGTGCTGCGCCGGCCCAAAGAGTGCCCGGCGGAAAACGACAACGCAGGCATGTCGGGTGCCACTGACTGCACCTGCACATCATGTTTTGAGCAGATATCTCCTTCCGTTCGGCCGGAATTGAAAGAAGATTGTGCATCTTCAATGTAGGTCGCGGTCAATGACAAAAAGGCGCTTATCTTCAATCTAGGTGTTTCTGCGTGCTGCGCCGGCCCAAAGAGTGCCCGGCGGAAAACGACAACGCAGGCATGTCGGGTGCCACTGTCTGCACCTGCACAGAAAGTTTTGAGCAGATATCTTCTTTCGTTCGGCCGGAATTTCAAGACGTTTGTGCATCTGCAATATTGGTCGCGGTCAATGTCAAAAAGCCCTTATCTGCAATATAGGTGTTTCTGCGTGCTGCTCCGGCCCAAAGAGTGCCCGGCGGAAAACGACAACGCAGGCATGTCGGGTGCCACTGTCTACACCTGCACAGAAAGTTTTGAGCAGATATCTCCTTCCATTCGGCCGGAATTGCAAGACGTTTGTGCATCTTCTATGTTCGTCGCGGTCAATGGCAAAAGGCGCTTATCTTCAATCTAGGTGTTTCTGCGTGCTGCGCCGGCCCAAAGAGTGCCCGGCGGAAAACGACAACGCAGGCATGTCGGGTGCCACTGTCTGCACCTGCACATAATGTTTTGAGCAGATATCTCCTTCCGTTCGGCCGGAATTGAAAGAAGATTGTGCATCTTCAATGTAGGTCGCGGTCAAGCTTATCTTCAATCTAGGTGTTTCTGCGTGCTGCGCCGGCCCAAAGAGTGCCCGGCGGAAAACGACAACGCAGGCATGTCGGGTGCCACTGTCTGCACCTGCACAGAAAGTTTTGAGCAGATATCTTCTTTCGTTCGGCCGGAATTGCAAGACGTTTGTGCATCTGCAATATTGGTCGCGGTCAATGTCAAAAAGCCCTTATCTGCAATCTAGGTGTTTCTGCGTGCTGCTCCGGCCCAAAGAGTGCCCGGCGGAAAACGACAACGCAGGCATGTCGGGTGCCACTGTCTACACCTGCACAGAAAGTTTTGAGCAGATATCTCCTTCCATTCAGCCGGAATTGCAAGACGTTTGTGCATCTTCTATGTTCGTCGCGGTCAATGGCAAAAGGCGCTTATCTTCAATCTAGGTGTTTCTGCGTGCTGCGCCGGCCCAAAGAGTGCCCGGTGGAAAACGACAACGCAGGCATGTCGGGTGCCACTGTCTGCACCTGCACAGAAAGTTTTGAGCAGATATCTCCTTCCGTTCGGCCGGAATTGAAAGAAGATTGTGCATCTTCAATGTAGGTCGCGGTCAATGACAAAAAGGCGCTTATCTTCAATCTAGGTGTTTCTGCGTGCTGCGCCGGCCCAAAGAGTGCCCGGCGGAAAACGACAACGCAGGCATGTCGGGTGCCACTGTCTGCACCTGCACAGAAAGTTTTGAGCAGATATCTTCTTTCGTTCGGCCGGAATTGCAAGACGTTTGTGCATCTGCAATATTGGTCGCGGTCAATGTCAAAAAGCCCTTATCTGCAATCTAGGTGTTTCTGCGTGCTGCTCCGGCCCAAAGAGTGCCCGGCGGAAAACGACAACGCAGGCATGTCGGGTGCCACTGTCTACACCTGCACAGAAAGTTTTGAGCAGATATCTCCTTCCATTCGGCCGGAATTGCAAGACGTTTGTGCATCTTCTATGTTCGTCGCGGTCAATGGCAAAAGGCGCTTATCTTCAATCTAGGTGTTTCTGCGTGCTGCGCCGGCCCAAAGAGTGTCCGGCGGAAAACGACAACGCAGGCATGTCGGGTGCCACTGTCTGCACCTGCACAGAAAGTTTTGAGCAGATATCTCCTTCCGTTCGGCCGGAATTGAAAGAAGATTGTGCATCTTCAATGTAGGTCGCGGTCAATGACAAAAAGGCGCTTATCTTCAATCTAGGTGTTTCTGCGTGCTGCGCCGGCCCAAAGAGTGCCCGGCGGAAAACGACAACCCAGGCATGTCGGGTGCCACTGTCTGCACCTGCACAGAAAGGTTTGAGCAGATATCTCCTTCCGTTCTGCCGGAATTGAAAGAAGATTGTGCATCTTCTATGTTCGTCGCGGTCAATGGCAAAAGGCGCTTATCTTTAATCTAGGTGTTTCTGCGTGCTGCGCCGGCCCAAAGAGTGCCCGGCGGAAAACGACAACGCAGGCATGTCGGGTGCCACTGTCTGCACCTGCACAGAAAGTTTTGAGCAGATATCTTCTTTCGTTCGGCCGGAATTGCAAGACGTTTGTGCATCTGCAATATTGGTCGCGGTCAATGTCAAAAAGCTCTTATCTGCAATCTAGGTGTTTCTGCGTGCTGCTCCGGCCCAAAGAGTGCCCGGCGGAAAACGACAACGCAGGCATGTCGGGTGCCACTGTCTACACCTGCACAGAAAGTTTTGAGCAGATATCTCCTTCCATTCGGCCGGAATTGCAAGACGTTTGTGCATCTTCTATGTTCGTCGCGGTCAATGGCAAAAGGCGCTTATCTTCAATCTAGGTGTTTCTGCGTGCTGCGCCGGCCCAAAGAGTGTCCGGCGGAAAACGACAACGCAGGCATGTCGGGTGCCACTGTCTGCACCTGCACAGAAAGTTTTGAGCAGATATCTCCTTCCGTTCGGCCGGAATTGAAAGAAGATTGTGCATCTTCAATGTAGGTCGCGGTCAATGACAAAAAGGCGCTTATCTTCAATCTAGGTGTTTCTGCGTGCTGCGCCGGCCCAAAGAGTGCCCGGCGGAAAACGACAACCCAGGCATGTCGGGTGCCACTGTCTGCACCTGCACAGAAAGGTTTGAGCAGATATCTCCTTCCGTTCTGCCGGAATTGAAAGAAGATTGTGCATCTTCTATGTTCGTCGCGGTCAATGGCAAAAGGCGCTTATCTTCAATCTAGGTGTTTCTGCGTGCTGCGCCGGCCCAAAGAGTGCCCGTTGGAAAACGACAACGCAGGCATGTCGGGTGCCACTGTCTGCACCTGCACAGAAAGTTTTGAGCAGATATCTTCTTTCGTTCGGCCGGAATTGCAAGACGTTTGTGCATCTACAATATTGGTCGCGGTCAATGTCAAAAAGCCCTTATCTGCAATCTAGGTGTTTCTGCGTGCTGCTCCGGCCCAAAGAGTGCCCGGCGGAAAACGACAACGCAGGCATGTCGGGTGCCACTGTCTACACCTGCACAGAAAGTTTTGAGCAGATATCTCCTTCCATTCGGCCGGAATTGCAAGACGTTTGTGCATCTTCTATGTTCGTCGCGGTCAATGGCAAAAGGCGCTTATCTTCAATCTAGGTGTTTCTGCGTGCTGCGCCGTCCCAAAGAGTGTCCGGCGGAAAACGACAACGCAGGCATGTCGGGTGCCACTGTCTGCACCTGCACAGAAAGTTTTGAGCAGATATCTCCTTCCGTTCGGCCGGAATTGAAAGAAGATTGTGCATCTTCAATGTAGGTCGCGGTCAATGACAAAAAGGCGCTTATCTTCAATCTAGGTGTTTCTGCGTGCTGCGCCGGCCCAAAGAGTGCCCGGCGGAAAACGACAACCCAGGCATGTCGGGTGCCACTGTCTGCACCTGCACAGAAAGGTTTGAGCAGATATCTCCTTCCGTTCTGCCGGAATTGAAAGAAGATTGTGCATCTTCTATGTTCGTCGCGGTCAATGGCAAAAGGCGCTTATCTTCAATCTAGGTGTTTCTGCGTGCTGCTCCGGCCCAAAGAGTGCCCGGCGGAAAACGACAACGCAGGCATGTCGGGTGCCACTGTCTACACCTGCACAGAAAGTTTTGAGCAGATATCTCCTTCCATTCGGCCGGAATTGCAAGAAGTTTGTGCATCTTCTATGTTCGTCGCGGTCAATGACAAAAGGCGCTTATCTTCAATCTAGGTGTTTCTGCGTGCTGCTCCGGCCCAAAGAGTGCCCGGCGGAAAACGACAACGCAGGCATGTCGGGTGCCACTGTCTGCACCTGCACAGAAAGTTTTGAGCAGATATCTCCTTCCATTCGGCCGGAATTGCAAGAAGTTTGTGCATCTTCTATGTTCGTCGCGGTCAATGACAAAAGGCGCTTATCTTCAATCTAGGTGTTTCTGCGTGCTGCTCCGGCCCAAAGAGTGCCCGGCGGAAAACGACAACGCAGGCATGTCGGGTGCCACTGTCTGCACCTGCACAGAAAGTTTTGAGCAGATATCTCCTTCCATTCGGCCGGAATTGCAAGACGTTTGTGCATCTTCTATGTTCGTCGCGATCAATGGCAAAAGGCGCTTATCTTCAATCTAGGTGTTTCTGCGTGCTGCGCCGGCCCAAAGAGTGCCCGGTGGAAAACGACAACGCAGGCATGTCGGGTGCCACTGTCTGCACTTGCACAGAAAGTTTGGAGCAGATATCTCCTTCCGTTCGGCCGGAATTGAAAGAAGATTGTGCATCTTCAATGTAGGTCTCGGTCAATGACAAAAAGGCGCTTATCTTCAATCTAGGTGTTTCTGCGTGCTGCGCCGGCCCAAAGAGTGCCCGGCGGAAAACGACAAGGCAGGCATGTCGGGTGCCACTGTCTGCACCTGCACAGAAAGTTTTGAGCAGATATCTTCTTTCGTTCGGCCGGAATTGCAAGAAGTTTGTGCATCTTCTATGTTCGTCGCGGTGAATGGCAAAAGGCGCTTATCTTCAATCTAGGTGTTTCTGCGTGCTGCGCCGGCCCAAAGAGTGCCCGGCGGAAAACGACAACGCAGGCATGTCGGGTGCCACTGTCTGCACCTGCACAGAAAGTTTTGAGCAGATATCTTCTTTCGTTCGGCCGGAATTGCAAGACGTTTGTGCATCTGCAATATTGGTCGCGGTCAATGTCAAAAAGCCCTTATCTGCAATCTAGGTGTTTCTGCGTGCTGCTCCGGCCCAAAGAGTGCCCGGCGGAAAACGACAACGCAGGCATGTCGGGTGCCACTGTCTACACCTGCACAGAACGTTTTGAGCAGATATCTCCTTCCATTCGGCCGGAATTGCAAAACGTTTGTGCATCTTCTATGTTCGTCGCGGTCAATGGCAAAAGGCGCTTATCTTCAATCTAGGTGTTTCTGCGTGCTGCGCCGGCCCAAAGAGTGTCCGGCGGAAAACGACAACGCAGGCATGTCGGGTGCCACTGTCTGCACCTGCACAGAAAGTTTTGAGCAGATATCTCCTTCCGTTCGGCCGGAATTGAAAGAAGATTGTGCATCTTCAATGTAGGTCGCGGTCAATGACAAAAAGGCGCTTATCTTCAATCTAGGTGTTTCTGCGTGCTGCGCCGGCCCAAAGAGTGCCCGGCGGAAAACGACAACCCAGGCATGTCGGGTGCCACTGTCTGCACCTGCACAGAAAGGTTTGAGCAGATATCTCCTTCCGTTCTGCCGGAATTGAAAGAAGATTGTGCATCTTCTATGTTCGTCGCGGTCAATGGCAAAAGGCGCTTATCTTCAATCTAGGTGTTTCTGCGTGCTGCTCCGGCCCAAAGAGTGCCCGGCGGAAAACGACAACGCAGGCATGTCGGGTGCCACTGTCTACACCTGCACAGAAAGTTTTGAGCAGATATCTCCTTCCATTCGGCCGGAATTGCAAGAAGTTTGTGCATCTTCTATGTTCGTCGCGGTCAATGACAAAAGGCGCTTATCTTCAATCTAGGTGTTTCTGCGTGCTGCTCCGGCCCAAAGAGTGCCCGGCGGAAAACGACAACGCAGGCATGTCGGGTGCCACTGTCTGCACCTGCACAGAAAGTTTTGAGCAGATATCTCCTTCCATTCGGCTGGAATTGCAAGAAGTTTGTGCATCTTCTATGTTCGTCGCGGTCAATGACAAAAGGCGCTTATCTTCAATCTAGGTGTTTCTGCGTGCTGCTCCGGCCCAAAGAGTGCCCGGCGGAAAACGACAACGCAGACATGTCGGGTGCCACTGTCTGCACCTGCACAGAAAGTTTTGAGCAGATATCTCCTTCCATTCGGCCGGAATTGCAAGACGTTTGTGCATCTTCTATGTTCGTCGCGGTCAATGGCAAAAGGCGCTTATCTTCAATCTAGGTGTTTCTGCGTGCTGCGCCGGCCCAAAGAGTGCCCGGTGGAAAACGACAACGCAGGCATGTCGGGTGCCACTGTCTGCACTTGCACAGAAAGTTTGGAGCAGATATCTCCTTCCGTTCGGCCGGAATTGAAAGAAGATTGTGCATCTTCAATGTAGGTCTCGGTCAATGACAAAAAGGCGCTTATCTTCAATCTAGGTGTTTCTGCGTGCTGCGCCGGCCCAAAGAGTGCCCGGCGGAAAACGACAAGGCAGGCATGTCGGGTGCCACTGTCTGCACCTGCACAGAAAGTTTTGAGCAGATATCTTCTTTCGTTCGGCCGGAATTGCAAGAAGATTGTGCATCTTCAATATTGGTCGCGGTCAATGTCAAAAAGCCCTTATCTGCAATCTAGGTGTTTCTGTTGCTGCTCCAGCCCAAAGAGTGCCCGGCGGATAACGACAACGCAGGCATGTCGGGTGCCATTGTCTACACCTGCACAGAAAGTTTTGAGCAGATATCTCCTTCCATTCGGCCGGAATTGCAAGAAGTTTGTGCATCTTCTATGTTCGTCGCGGTGAATGGCAAAAGGCGCTTATCTTCAATCTAGGTGTTTCTGCGTGCTGCGCCGGCCCAAAGAGTGCCCGGCGGAAAACGACAACGCAGGAATGTCGGGTGCCACTGTCTGCACCTGCACAGAAAGTTTTGAGCAGATATCTCCTTCCGTTCGGCCGGAATTGAAAGAAGATTGTGCATCTTCAATGTAGGTCGCGGTCAATGACAAAAAGGCGCTTATCTTCAATCTAGGTGTTTCTGCGTGCTGCGCCGGCCCAAAGAGTGCCCGGCGGAAAACGACAACGCAGGCATGTCGGTTGCCACTGTCTGCACCTGCACATAATGTTTTGAGCAGATATCTCCTTCCGTTCGGCCGGAATTGAAAGAAGATTGTGCATCTTCAATGTAGGTCGCGGTCAATGACAAAAAGGCGCTTATCTTCAATCTAGGTGTTTCTGCGTGCTGCGCCGGCCCAAAGAGTGCCCGGCGGAAAACGACAACGCAGGCATGTCGGGTGCCACTGTCTGCACCTGCACAGAAAGTTTTGAGCAGATATCTTCTTTCGTTCGGCCGGAATTGCAAGACGTTTGTGCATCTGCAATATTGGTCGCGGTCAATGTCAAAAAGCCCTTATCTGCAATCTAGGTGTTTCTGCGTGCTGCTCCGGCCCAAAGAGTGCCCGGCGGAAAACGACAACGCAGGCATGTCGGGTGCCACTGTCTACACCTGCACAGAAAGTTTTGAGCAGATATCTCCTTCCATTCAGCCGGAATTGCAAGACGTTTGTGCATCTTCTATGTTCGTCGCGGTCAATGGCAAAAGGCGCTTATCTTCAATCTAGGTGTTTCTGCGTGCTGCGCCGGCCCAAAGAGTGCCCGGTGGAAAACGACAACGCAGGCATGTCGGGTGCCACTGTCTGCACCTGCACAGAAAGTTTTGAGCAGATATCTCCTTCCGTTCGGCCGGAATTGAAAGAAGATTGTGCATCTTCAATGTAGGTCGCGGTCAATGACAAAAAGGCGCTTATCTTCAATCTAGGTGTTTCTGCGTGCTGCGCCGGCCCAAAGAGTGCCCGGCGGAAAACGACAACGCAGGCATGTCGGGTGCCACTGTCTGCACCTGCACAGAAAGTTTTGAGCAGATATCTTCTTTCGTTCGGCCGGAATTGCAAGACGTTTGTGCATCTGCAATATTGGTCGCGGTCAATGTCAAAAAGCCCTTATCTGCAATCTAGGTGTTTCTGCGTGCTGCTCCAGCCCAAAGAGTGCCCGGCGGAAAACGACAACGCAGGCATGTCGGGTGCCACTGTCTGCACCTGCACAGAAAGTTTTGAGCAGATATCTCCTTCCATTCGGCCAGAATTGCAAGACATTTGTGCATCTTCTATGTTCGTCGCGGTCAATGGCAAAAGGCGCTTATCTTCAATCTAGGTGTTTCTGCGTGCTGCGCCGGCCCAAAGAGTGTCCGGCGGAAAATGACAACGCAGGCATGTCGGGTGCCACTGTCTGCACCTGCACAGAAAGTTTTGAGCAGATATCTCCTTCCGTTCGGCCGGAATTGAAAGAAGATTGTGCATCTTCAATGTAGGTCGCGGTCAATGACAAAAAGGCGCTTATCTTCAATCTAGGTGTTTCTGCGTGCTGCGCCGGCCCAAAGAGTGCCCGGCGGAAAACGACAACCCAGGCATGTCGGGTGCCACTGTCTGCACCTGCACAGAAAGGTTTGAGCAGATATCTCCTTCCGTTCTGCCGGAATTGAAAGAAGATTGTGCATCTTCTATGTTCGTCGCGGTCAATGGCAAAAGGCGCTTATCTTCAATCTAGGTGTTTCTGCGTGCTGCGCCGGCCCAAAGAGTGCCCGGTGGAAAACGACAACGCAGGCATGTCGGGTGCCACTGTCTGCACCTGCACAGAAAGTTTTGAGCAGATATCTTCTTTCGTTCGGCCGGAAATGCAAGACGTTTGTGCATCTGCAATATTGGTCGCGGTCAATGTCAAAAAGCCCTTATCTGCAATCTAGGTGTTTCTGCGTGCTGCTCCGGCCCAAAGAGTGCCCGGCGGAAAACGACAACGCAGGCATGTCGGGTGCCACTGTCTACACCTGCACAGAAAGTTTTGAGCAGATATCTCCTTCCATTCGGCCGGAATTGCAAGACGTTTGTGCATCTTCTATGTTCGTCGCGGTCAATGGCAAAAGGCGCTTATCTTCAATCTAGGTGTTTCTGCGTGCTGCGCCGGCCCAAAGAGTGCCCGGCGGAAAACGACAAGGCAGGCATGTCGGGTGCCACTGTCTGCACCTGCACAGAAAGTTTGAGCAGATATCTTCTTTCGTTCGGCCGGAATTGCAAGAAGATTGTGCATCTTCAATATTGGTCGCGGTCAATGTCAAAAAGCCCTTATCTGCAATCTAGGTGTTTCTGCGTGCTGCTCCGGCCCAAAGAGTGCCCGGCGGATAACGACAACGCAGGCATTTCGGGTGCCATTGTCTACACCTGCACAGAAAGTTTTGAGCAGATATCTCCTTCCATTCGGCCGGAATTGCAAGAAGTTTGTGCATCTTCTATGTTCGTCGCGGTGAATGGCAAAAAGCGCTTATCTTCAATCTAGGTGTTTCTGCGTGCTGCGCCGGCCCAAAGAGTGCCCGGCGGAAAACGACAACGCAGGCATGTCGGGTGCCACTGTCTACACCTGCACAGAAAGTTTTGAGCAGATATCTCCTTCCATTCGGCCGGAATTGCAAGACGTTTGTGCATCTTCTATGTTCGTCGCGGTCAATGGCAAAAGGCGCTTATCTTCAATCTAGGTGTTTCTGCGTGCTGCGCCGGCCCAAAGAGTGTCCGGCGGAAAACGACAACGCAGGCATGTCGGGTGCCACTGTCTGCACCTGCACAGAAAGTTTTGAGCAGATATCTCCTTCCGTTCGGCCGGAATTGAAAGAAGATTGTGCATCTTCAATGTAGGTCGCGGTCAATGACAAAAAGGCGCTTATCTTCAATCTAGGTGTTTCTGCGTGCTGCGCCGGCCCAAAGAGTGCCCGGCGGAAAACGACAACGCAGGCATGTCGGGTGCCACTGTCTGCACCTGCACAGAAAGTTTTGAGCAGATATCTTCTTTCGTTCGGCCGGAATTGCAAGACGTTTGTGCATCTGCAATATTGGTCGCGGTCAATGTCAAAAAGCCCTTATCTGCAATCTAGGTGTTTCTGCGTGCTGCTCCAGCCCAAAGAGTGCCCGGCGGAAAACGACAACGCAGGCATGTCGGGTGCCACTGTCTGCACCTGCACAGAAAGTTTTGAGCAGATATCTCCTTCCATTCGGCCAGAATTGCAAGACATTTGTGCATCTTCTATGTTCGTCGCGGTCAATGGCAAAAGGCGCTTATCTTCAATCTAGGTGTTTCTGCGTGCTGCGCCGGCCCAAAGAGTGTCCGGCGGAAAATGACAACGCAGGCATGTCGGGTGCCACTGTCTGCACCTGCACAGAAAGTTTTGAGCAGATATCTCCTTCCGTTCGGCCGGAATTGAAAGAAGATTGTGCATCTTCAATGTAGGTCGCGGTCAATGACAAAAAGGCGCTTATCTTCAATCTAGGTGTTTCTGCGTGCTGCGCCGGCCCAAAGAGTGCCCGGCGGAAAACGACAACCCAGGCATGTCGGGTGCCACTGTCTGCACCTGCACAAAAAGGTTTGAGCAGATATCTCCTTCCGTTCTGCCGGAATTGAAAGAAGATTGTGCATCTTCTATGTTCGTCGCGGTCAATGGCAAAAGGCGCTTATCTTCAATCTAGGTGTTTCTGCGTGCTGCGCCGGCCCAAAGAGTGCCCGGTGGAAAACGACAACGCAGGCATGTCGGGTGCCACTGTCTGCACCTGCACAGAAAGTTTTGAGCAGATATCTTCTTTCGTTCGGCCGGAATTGCAAGACGTTTGTGCATCTGCAATATTGGTCGCGGTCAATGTCAAAAAGCCCTTATCTGCAATCTAGGTGTTTCTGCGTGCTGCTCCGGCCCAAAGAGTGCCCGGCGGAAAACGACAACGCAGGCATGTCGGGTGCCACTGTCTACACCTGCACAGAAAGTTTTGAGCAGATATCTCCTTCCATTCGGCCGGAATTGCAAGACGTTTGTGCATCTTCTATGTTCGTCGCGGTCAATGGCAAAAGGCGCTTATCTTCAATCTAGGTGTTTCTGCGTGCTGCGCCGGCCCAAAGAGTGCCCGGCGGAAAACGACAAGGCAGGCATGTCGGGTGCCACTGTCTGCACCTGCACAGAAAGTTTGAGCAGATATCTTCTTTCGTTCGGCCGGAATTGCAAGAAGATTGTGCATCTTCAATATTGGTCGCGGTCAATGTCAAAAAGCCCTTATCTGCAATCTAGGTGTTTCTGCGTGCTGCTCCGGCCCAAAGAGTGCCCGGCGGATAACGACAACGCAGGCATTTCGGGTGCCATTGTCTACACCTGCACAGAAAGTTTTGAGCAGATATCTCCTACCATTCGGCCGGAATTGCAAGAAGTTTGTGCATCTTCTATGTTCGTCGCGGTGAATGGCAAAAAGCGCTTATCTTTAATCTAGGTGTTTCTGCGTGCTGCGCCGGCCCAAAGAGTGCACGGCGGAAAACGACAACGCAGGCATGTCGGGTGCCACTGTCTGCACCTGCACAGAAAGTTTTGAGCAGATATCTCCTTCCATTCGGCCGGAATTGCAAGACGTTTGTGCATCTTCTATGTTCGTCGCGGTCAATGGCAAAAGGCGCTTATCTTCAATCTAGGTGTTTCTGCGTGCTGCGCCGGCCCAAAGAGTGCCCGGCGGAAAACGACAACGCAGGCATGTCGGGTGCCACTGTCTGCACCTGCACAGAAAGTTTTGAGCAGATATCTCCTTCCGTTCGGCCGGAATTGAAAGAAGATTGTGCATCTTCAATGTAGGTCGCGGTCAATGATAAAAAGGCGCTTATCTTCAATCTAGGTGTTTCTGCGTGCTGCGCCGGCCCAAAGAGTGCCCGGCGGAAAACGACAACGCAGGCATGTCGGGTGCCACTGTCTGCACCTGCACATAATGTTTTGAGCAGATATCTCCTTCCGTTCGGCCGGAATTGAAAGAAGATTGTGCATCTTCAATGTAGGTCGCGGTCAATGACAAAAAGGCGCTTATCTTCAATCTAGGTGTTTCTGCGTGCTGCGCCGGCCCAAAGAGTGCCCGGCGGAAAACGACAACGCAGGCATGTCGGGTGCCACTGTCTGCACCTGCACAGAAAGTTTTGAGCAGATATCTTCTTTCGTTCGGCCGGAATTGCAAGACGTTTGTGCATCTGCAATATTGGTCGCGGTCAATGTCAAAAAGCCCTTATCTGCAATCTAGGTGTTTCTGCGTGCTGCTCCGGCCCAAAGAGTGCCCGGCGGAAAACGACAACGCAGGCATGTCGGGTGCCACTGTCTACACCTGCACAGAAAGTTTTGAGCAGATATCTCCTTCCATTCGGCCGGAATTGCAAGACGTTTGTGCATCTTCTATGTTCGTCGCGGTCAATGGCAAAAGGCGCTTATCTTCAATCTAGGTGTTTCTGCGTGCTGCGCCGGCCCAAAGAGTGTCCGGCGGAAAACGACAACGCAGGCATGTCGGGTGCCACTGTCTGCACCTGCACAGAAAGTTTTGAGCAGATATCTCCTTCCGTTCGGCCGGAATTGAAAGAAGATTGTGCATCTTCAATGTAGGTCGCGGTCAATGACAAAAAGGCGCTTATCTTCAATCTAGGTGTTTCTGCGTGCTGCGCCGGCCCAAAGAGTGCCCGGCGGAAAACGACAACCCAGGCATGTCGGGTGCCACTGTCTGCACCTGCACAGAAAGGTTTGAGCAGATATCTCCTTCCGTTCTGCCGGAATTGAAAGAAGATTGTGCATCTTCTATGTTCGTCGCGGTCAATGGCAAAAGGCGCTTATCTTCAATCTAGGTGTTTCTGCGTGCTGCGCCGGCCCAAAGAGTGCCCGGCGGAAAACGACAACGCAGGCATGTCGGGTGCCACTGTCTGCACCTGCACAGAAAGTTTTGAGCAGATATCTTCTTTCGTTCGGCCGGAATTGCAAGACGTTTGTGCATCTGCAATATTGGTCGCGGTCAATGTCAAAAAGCCCTTATCTGCAATCTAGGTGTTTCTGCGTGCTGCTCCGGCCCAAAGAGTGCCCGGCGGAAAACGACAACGCAGGCATGTCGGGTGCCACTGTCTACACCTGCACAGAAAGTTTTGAGCAGATATCTCCTTCCATTCGGCCGGAATTGCAAGAAGTTTGTGCATCTTCTATGTTCGTCGCGGTCAATGACAAAAGGCGCTTATCTTCAATCTAGGTGTTTCTGCGTGCTGCTCCGGCCCAAAGAGTGCCCGGCGGAAAACGACAACGCAGGCATGTCGGGTGCCACTGTCTGCACCTGCACAGAAAGTTTTGAGCAGATATCTCCTTCCATTCGGCTGGAATTGCAAGAAGTTTGTGCATCTTCTATGTTCGTCGCGGTCAATGACAAAAGGCGCTTATCTTCAATCTAGGTGTTTCTGCGTGCTGCTCCGGCCCAAAGAGTGCCCGGTGGAAAACGACAACGCAGGCATGTCGGGTGCCACTGTCTGCACCTGCACAGAAAGTTTTGAGCAGATATCTCCCTCCATTCGGCCGGAATTGCAAGACGTTTGTGCATCTTCTATGTTCGTCGCGGTCAATGGCAAAAGGCGCTTATCTTCAATCTAGGTGTTTCTGCGTGCTGCGCCGGCCCAAAGAGTGCCCGGTGGAAAACGACAACGCAGGCATGTCGGGTGCCACTGTCTGCACTTGCACAGAAAGTTTGGAGCAGATATCTCCTTCCGTTCGGCCGGAATTGAAAGAAGATTGTGCATCTTCAATGTAGGTCGCGGTCAATGACAAAAAGGCGCTTATCTTCAATCTAGGTGTTTCTGGGTGCTGCGCCGGCCCAAAGAGTGCCCGGCGGAAAACGACAACCCAGGCATGTCGGGTGCCACTGTCTGCACCTGCACAGAAAGGTTTGAGCAGATATCTCCTTCCGTTCTGCCGGAATTGAAAGAAGATTGTGCATCTTCTATGTTCGTCGCGGTCAATGGCAAAAGGCGCTTATCTTCAATCTAGGTGTTTCTGCGTGCTGCGCCGGCCCAAAGAGTGCCCGGCGGAAAACGACAACGCAGGCATGTCGGGTGCCACTGTCTGCACCTGCACAGAAAGTTTTGAGCAGATATCTTCTTTCGTTCGGCCGGAATTGCAAGACGTTTGTGCATCTGCAATATTGGTCGCGGTCAATGTCAAAAAGCCCTTATCTGCAATCTAGGTGTTTCTGCGTGCTGCTCCGGCCCAAAGAGTGCCCGGCGGAAAACGACAACGCAGGCATGTCGGGTGCCACTGTCTACACCTGCACAGAAAGTTTTGAGCAGATATCTCCTTCCATTCGGCCGGAATTGCAAGACGTTTGTGCATCTTCTATGTTCGTCGCGGTCAATGGCAAAAGGCGCTTATCTTCAATCTAGGTGTTTCTGCGTGCTGCGCCGGCCCAAAGAGTGTCCGGCGGAAAACGACAACGCAGGCATGTCGGGTGCCACTGTCTGCACCTGCACAGAAAGTTTTGAGCAGATATCTCCTTCCGTTCGGCCGGAATTGAAAGAAGATTGTGCATCTTCAATGTAGGTCGCGGTCAATGACAAAAAGGCGCTTATCTTCAATCTAGGTGTTTCTGCGTGCTGCGCCGGCCCAAAGAGTGCCCGGCGGAAAACGACAACCCAGGCATGTCGGGTGCCACTGTCTGCACCTGCACAGAAAGGTTTGAGCAGATATCTCCTTCCGTTCTGCCGGAATTGAAAGAAGATTGTGCATCTTCTATGTTCGTCGCGGTCAATGGCAAAAGGCGCTTATCTTCAATCTAGGTGTTTCTGCGTGCTGCTCCGGCCCAAAGAGTGCCCGGCGGAAAACGACAACGCAGGCATGTCGGGTGCCACTGTCTACACCTGCACAGAAAGTTTTGAGCAGATATCTCCTTCCATTCGGCCGGAATTGCAAGAAGTTTGTGCATCTTCTATGTTCGTCGCGGTCAATGACAAAAAGGCGCTTATCTTCAATCTAGGTGTTTCTGCGTGCTGCTCCGGCCCAAAGAGTGCCCGGCGGAAAACGACAACGCAGGCATGTCGGGTGCCACTGTCTGCACCTGCACAGAAAGTTTTGAGCAGATATCTCCTTCCATTCGGCCGGAATTGCAAGAAGTTTGTGCATCTTCTATGTTCGTCGCGGTCAATGACAAAAGGCGCTTATCTTCAATCTAGGTGTTTCTGCGTGCTGCTCCGGCCCAAAGAGTGCCCGGCGGAAAACGACAACGCAGACATGTCGGGTGCCACTGTCTGCACCTGCACAGAAAGTTTTGAGCAGATATCTCCTTCCATTCGGCCGGAATTGCAAGACGTTTGTGCATCTTCTATGTTCGTCGCGGTCAATGGCAAAAGGCGCTTATCTTCAATCTAGGTGTTTCTGCGTGCTGCGCCGGCCCAAAGAGTGCCCGGTGGAAAACGACAACGCAGGCATGTCGGGTGCCACTGTCTGCACTTGCACAGAAAGTTTGGAGCAGATATCTCCTTCCGTTCGGCCGGAATTGAAAGAAGATTGTGCATCTTCAATGTAGGTCTCGGTCAATGACAAAAAGGCGCTTATCTTCAATCTAGGTGTTTCTGCGTGCTGCGCCGGCCCAAAGAGTGCCCGGCGGAAAACGACAAGGCAGGCATGTCGGGTGCCACTGTCTGCACCTGCACAGAAAGTTTTGAGCAGATATCTTCTTTCGTTCGGCCGGAATTGCAAGAAGATTGTGCATCTTCAATATTGGTCGCGGTCAATGTCAAAAAGCCCTTATCTGCAATCTAGGTGTTTCTGTTGCTGCTCCAGCCCAAAGAGTGCCCGGCGGATAACGACAACGCAGGCATGTCGGGTGCCATTGTCTACACCTGCACAGAAAGTTTTGAGCAGATATCTCCTTCCATTCGGCCGGAATTGCAAGAAGTTTGTGCATCTTCTATGTTCGTCGCGGTGAATGGCAAAAGGCGCTTATCTTCAATCTAGGTGTTTCTGCGTGCTGCGCCGGCCCAAAGAGTGCCCGGCGGAAAACGACAACGCAGGAATGTCGGGTGCCACTGTCTGCACCTGCACAGAAAGTTTTGAGCAGATATCTCCTTCCGTTCGGCCGGAATTGAAAGAAGATTGTGCATCTTCAATGTAGGTCGCGGTCAATGACAAAAAGGCGCTTATCTTCAATCTAGGTGTTTCTGCGTGCTGCGCCGGCCCAAAGAGTGCCCGGCGGAAAACGACAACGCAGGCATGTCGGTTGCCACTGTCTGCACCTGCACATAATGTTTTGAGCAGATATCTCCTTCCGTTCGGCCGGAATTGAAAGAAGATTGTGCATCTTCAATGTAGGTCGCGGTCAATGACAAAAAGGCGCTTATCTTCAATCTAGGTGTTTCTGCGTGCTGCGCCGGCCCAAAGAGTGCCCGGCGGAAAACGACAACGCAGGCATGTCGGGTGCCACTGTCTGCACCTGCACAGAAAGTTTTGAGCAGATATCTTCTTTCGTTCGGCCGGAATTGCAAGACGTTTGTGCATCTGCAATATTGGTCGCGGTCAATGTCAAAAAGCCCTTATCTGCAATCTAGGTGTTTCTGCGTGCTGCTCCGGCCCAAAGAGTGCCCGGCGGAAAACGACAACGCAGGCATGTCGGGTGCCACTGTCTACACCTGCACAGAAAGTTTTGAGCAGATATCTCCTTCCATTCAGCCGGAATTGCAAGACGTTTGTGCATCTTCTATGTTCGTCGCGGTCAATGGCAAAAGGCGCTTATCTTCAATCTAGGTGTTTCTGCGTGCTGCGCCGGCCCAAAGAGTGCCCGGTGGAAAACGACAACGCAGGCATGTCGGGTGCCACTGTCTGCACCTGCACAGAAAGTTTTGAGCAGATATCTCCTTCCGTTCGGCCCTAATTGAAAGAAGATTGTGCATCTTCAATGTAGGTCGCGGTCAATGACAAAAAGGCGCTTATCTTCAATCTAGGTGTTTCTGCGTGCTGCGCCGGCCCAAAGAGTGCCCGGCGGAAAACGACAACGCAGGCATGTCGGGTGCCACTGTCTGCACCTGCACAGAAAGTTTTGAGCAGATATCTTCTTTCGTTCGGCCGGAATTGCAAGACGTTTGTGCATCTGCAATATTGGTCGCGGTCAATGTCAAAAAGCCCTTATCTGCAATCTAGGTGTTTCTGCGTGCTGCTCCAGCCCAAAGAGTGCCCGGCGGAAAACGACAACGCAGGCATGTCGGGTGCCACTGTCTGCACCTGCACAGAAAGTTTTGAGCAGATATCTCCTTCCATTCGGCCAGAATTGCAAGACATTTGTGCATCTTCTATGTTCGTCGCGGTCAATGGCAAAAGGCGCTTATCTTCAATCTAGGTGTTTCTGCGTGCTGCGCCGGCCCAAAGAGTGTCCGGCGGAAAATGACAACGCAGGCATGTCGGGTGCCACTGTCTGCACCTGCACAGAAAGTTTTGAGCAGATATCTCCTTCCGTTCGGCCGGAATTGAAAGAAGATTGTGCATCTTCAATGTAGGTCGCGGTCAATGACAAAAAGGCGCTTATCTTCAATCTAGGTGTTTCTGCGTGCTGCGCCGGCCCAAAGAGTGCCCGGCGGAAAACGACAACCCAGGCATGTCGGGTGCCACTGTCTGCACCTGCACAGAAAGGTTTGAGCAGATATCTCCTTCCGTTCTGCCGGAATTGAAAGAAGATTGTGCATCTTCTATGTTCGTCGCGGTCAATGGCAAAAGGCGCTTATCTTCAATCTAGGTGTTTCTGCGTGCTGCGCCGGCCCAAAGAGTGCCCGGTGGAAAACGACAACGCAGGCATGTCGGGTGCCACTGTCTGCACCTGCACAGAAAGTTTTGAGCAGATATCTTCTTTCGTTCGGCCGGAATTGCAAGACGTTTGTGCATCTGCAATATTGGTCGCGGTCAATGTCAAAAAGCCCTTATCTGCAATCTAGGTGTTTCTGCGTGCTGCTCCGGCCCAAAGAGTGCCCGGCGGAAAACGACAACGCAGGCATGTCGGGTGCCACTGTCTACACCTGCACAGAAAGTTTTGAGCAGATATCTCCTTCCATTCGGCCGGAATTGCAAGACGTTTGTGCATCTTCTATGTTCGTCGCGGTCAATGGCAAAAGGCGCTTATCTTCAATCTAGGTGTTTCTGCGTGCTGCGCCGGCCCAAAGAGTGCCCGGCGGAAAACGACAAGGCAGGCATGTCGGGTGCCACTGTCTGCACCTGCACAGAAAGTTTGAGCAGATATCTTCTTTCGTTCGGCCGGAATTGCAAGAAGATTGTGCATCTTCAATATTGGTCGCGGTCAATGTCAAAAAGCCCTTATCTGCAATCTAGGTGTTTCTGCGTGCTGCTCCGGCCCAAAGAGTGCCCGGCGGATAACGACAACGCAGGCATTTCGGGTGCCATTGTCTACACCTGCACAGAAAGTTTTGAGCAGATATCTCCTTCCATTCGGCCGGAATTGCAAGAAGTTTGTGCATCTTCTATGTTCGTCGCGGTGAATGGCAAAAAGCGCTTATCTTCAATCTAGGTGTTTCTGCGTGCTGCGCCGGCCCAAAGAGTGCCCGGCGGAAAACGACAACGCAGGCATGTCGGGTGCCACTGTCTGCACCTGCACAGAAAGTTTTGAGCAGATATCTCCTTCCATTCGGCCGGAATTGCAAGACGTTTGTGCATCTTCTATGTTCGTCGCGGTCAATGGCAAAAGGCGCTTATCTTCAATCTAGGTGTTTCTGCGTGCTGCGCCGGCCCAAAGAGTGCCTGGTGGAAAACGACAACGCAGGCATGTCGGGTGCCACTGTCTGCACCTGCACAGAAAGTTTTGAGCAGATATCTCCTTCCGTTCGGCCGGAATTGAAAGAAGATTGTGCATCTTCAATGTAGGTCGCGGTCAATGACAAAAAGGCGCTTATCTTCAATCTAGGTGTTTCTGCGTGCTGCGCCGGCCCAAAGAGTGCCCGGCGGAAAACGACAACGCATGCATGTCGGGTGCCACTGTCTGCACCTGCACAGAAAGTTTTGAGCAGATATCTTCTTTCGTTCGGCCGGAATTGCAAGACGTTTGTGCATCTGCAATATTGGTCGCGGTCAATGTCAAAAAGCCCTTATCTGCAATCTAGGTGTTTCTGCGTGCTGCTCCAGCCCAAAGAGTGCCCGGCGGAAAACGACAACGCAGGCATGTCGGGTGCCACTGTCTGCACCTGCACAGAAAGTTTTGAGCAGATATCTCCTTCCATTCGGCCAGAATTGCAAGACATTTGTGCATCTTCTATGTTCGTCGCGGTCAATGGCAAAAGGCGCTTATCTTCAATCTAGGTGTTTCTGCGTGCTGCGCCGGCCCAAAGAGTGTCCGGCGGAAAATGACAACGCAGGCATGTCGGGTGCCACTGTCTGCACCTGCACAGAAAGTTTTGAGCAGATATCTCCTTCCGTTCGGCCGGAATTGAAAGAAGATTGTGCATCTTCAATGTAGGTCGCGGTCAATGACAAAAAGGCGCTTATCTTCAATCTAGGTGTTTCTGCGTGCTGCGCCGGCCCAAAGAGTGCCCGGCGGAAAACGACAACCCAGGCATGTCGGGTGCCACTGTCTGCACCTGCACAGAAAGTTTTGAGCAGATATCTCCTTCCGTTCTGCCGGAATTGAAAGAAGATTGTGCATCTTCTATGTTCGTCGCGGTCAATGGCAAAAGGCGCTTATCTTCAATCTAGGTGTTTCTGCGTGCTGCGCCGGCCCAAAGAGTGCCCGGTGGAAAACGACAACGCAGGCATGTCGGGTGCCACTGTCTGCACCTGCACAGAAAGTTTTGAGCAGATATCTCCTTCCGTTCGGCCGGAATTGAAAGAAGATTGTGCATCTTCAATGTAGGTCGCGGTCAATGACAAAAAGGCGCTTATCTTCAATCTAGGTGTTTCTGCGTGCTGCGCCGGCCCAAAGAGTGCCCGGCGGAAAACGACAACGCAGGCATGTCGGGTGCCACTGTCTACACCTGCACAGAAAGTTTTGAGCAGATATCTCCTTCCATTCGGCCGGAATTGCAAGACGTTTGTGCATCTTCTATGTTCATCGCGGTCAATGGCAAAAGGCGCTTATCTTCAATCTAGGTGTTTCTGCGTGCTGCGCCGGCCCAAAGAGTGCCCGGCGGAAAACGACAACGCAGGCATGTCGGGTGCCACTGTCTGCACCTGCACATAAAGTGTTGAGCAGATATCTTCTTTCGTTCGGCCGGAATTGCAAGACGTTTGTGCATCTTCAATATTGGTCGCGGTCAATGTCAAAAAGCCCTTATCTGCAATCTAGGTGTTTCTGCGTGCTGCTCCGGCCCAAAGAGTGCCCGGCGGAAAACGACAGCGCAGGCATGTCGGGTGCCACTGTCTACACCTGCACAGAAAGTTTTGAGCAGATATCTCCTTCCATTCGGCCGGAATTGCAAG
This sequence comes from Hyla sarda, assembly GCF_029499605.1. Lineage (NCBI taxonomy): Eukaryota > Metazoa > Chordata > Amphibia > Anura > Hylidae > Hyla > Hyla sarda. The sequence continues at coordinate 55,030 of NW_026609825.1, forward strand.
AAGTTTGTGCATCTTCTATGTTCGTCGCGGTCAATGACAAAAGGCGCTTATCTTCAATCTAGGTGTTTCTGCGTGCTGCTCCGGCCCAAAGAGTGCCCGGCGGAAAACGACAACGCAGGCATGTCGGGTGCCACTGTCTGCACCTGCACAGAAAGTTTTGAGCAGATATCTCCTTCCGTTCGGCCGGAATTGAAAGAAGATTGTGCATCTTCAATGTAGGTCGCGGTCAATGACAAAAAGACGCTTATCTTCAATCTAGGTGTTTCTGCGTGCTGCGCCGGCCCAAAGAGTGCCCGGCGGAAAACGACAACCCAGGCATGTCGGGTGCCACTGTCTTCACCTGCACAGAATGTTTTGAGCAGATATCTCCTTCCGTTCGGCAGGAATTGAAAGAAGATTGTGCATCTTCAATGTAGGTCGCGGTCAATGACAAAAAGGCGCTTATCTTCAATCTAGGTGTTTCTGCGTGCTGCGCCGGCCCAAAGAGTGCCCGGCTGAAAACGACAACGCAGGCATGTCGGGTGCCACTGTCTGCACCTGCACAGAAAGGTTTGAGCAGATATCTCCTTCCGTTCTGCCGGAATTGAAAGAAGATTGTGCATCTTCTATGTTCGTCGCGGTCAATGGCAAAAGGCGCTTATCTTCAATCTAGGTGTTTCTGCGAGCTGCTCCGGCCCAAAGAGTGCCCGGCGGAAAACGACAACGCAGGCATGTCGGGTGCCACTGTCTGCACCTGCACAGAAAGTTTTGAGCAGATATCTCCTTCCGTTCGGCCGGAATTGAAAGAAGATTGTGCATCTTCAATGTAGGTCGCGGTCAATGACAAATAGGCGATTATCTTCAATCTAGGTGTTTCTGCGTGCTGCGCCGGCCCAAAGAGTGCCCGGCGGAAAACGACAACGCAGGCATGTCGGGTGCCACTGTCTGCACCTGCACAGAAAGTTTTGAGCAGATATCTCCTTCCGTTCGGCCGGAATTGAAAGAAGATTGTGCATCTTCAATGTAGGTCGCGGTCAATGACAAAAAGGCGCTTATCTTCAATCTAGGTGTTTCTGCGTGCTGCGCCGGCCCAAAGAGTGCCCGGCGGAAAACGACAACGCAGGCATGTCGGGTGCCACTGACTGCACCTGCACATCATGTTTTGAGCAGATATCTCCTTCCGTTCGGCCGGAATTGAAAGAAGATTGTGCATCTTCAATGTAGGTCGCGGTCAATGACAAAAAGGCGCTTATCTTCAATCTAGGTGTTTCTGCGTGCTGCGCCGGCCCAAAGAGTGCCCGGCGGAAAACGACAACGCAGGCATGTCGGGTGCCACTGTCTGCACCTGCACAGAAAGTTTTGAGCAGATATCTTCTTTCGTTCGGCCGGAATTTCAAGACGTTTGTGCATCTGCAATATTGGTCGCGGTCAATGTCAAAAAGCCCTTATCTGCAATATAGGTGTTTCTGCGTGCTGCTCCGGCCCAAAGAGTGCCCGGCGGAAAACGACAACGCAGGCATGTCGGGTGCCACTGTCTACACCTGCACAGAAAGTTTTGAGCAGATATCTCCTTCCATTCGGCCGGAATTGCAAGACGTTTGTGCATCTTCTATGTTCGTCGCGGTCAATGGCAAAAGGCGCTTATCTTCAATCTAGGTGTTTCTGCGTGCTGCGCCGGCCCAAAGAGTGCCCGGCGGAAAACGACAACGCAGGCATGTCGGGTGCCACTGTCTGCACCTGCACATAATGTTTTGAGCAGATATCTCCTTCCGTTCGGCCGGAATTGAAAGAAGATTGTGCATCTTCAATGTAGGTCGCGGTCAATGACAAAAAGGCGCTTATCTTCAATCTAGGTGTTTCTGCGTGCTGCGCCGGCCCAAAGAGTGCCCGGCGGAAAACGACAACGCAGGCATGTCGGGTGCCACTGTCTGCACCTGCACAGAAAGTTTTGAGCAGATATCTTCTTTCGTTCGGCCGGAATTGCAAGACGTTTGTGCATCTGCAATATTGGTCGCGGTCAATGTCAAAAAGCCCTTATCTGCAATCTAGGTGTTTCTGCGTGCTGCTCCGGCCCAAAGAGTGCCCGGCGGAAAACGACAACGCAGGCATGTCGGGTGCCACTGTCTACACCTGCACAGAAAGTTTTGAGCAGATATCTCCTTCCATTCGGCCGGAATTGCAAGACGTTTGTGCATCTTCTATGTTCGTCGCGGTCAATGGCAAAAGGCGCTTATCTTCAATCTAGGTGTTTCTGCGTGCTGCGCCGGCCCAAAGAGTGTCCGGCGGAAAACGACAACGCAGGCATGTCGGGTGCCACTGTCTGCACCTGCACAGAAAGTTTTGAGCAGATATCTCCTTCCGTTCGGCCGGAATTGAAAGAAGATTGTGCATCTTCAATGTAGGTCGCGGTCAATGACAAAAAGGCGCTTATCTTCAATCTAGGTGTTTCTGCGTGCTGCGCCGGCCCAAAGAGTGCCCGGCGGAAAACGACAACGCAGGCATGTCGGGTGCCACTGTCTGCACCTGCACAGAAAGTTTTGAGCAGATATCTCCTTCCGTTCGGCCGGAATTGAAAGAAGATTGTGCATCTTCAATGTAGGTCGCGGTCAATGACAGAAAGGCGCTTATCTTCAATCTAGGTGTTTCTGCGTGCTGCGCCGGCCCAAAGAGTGCCCGGCGGAAAACGACAACGCAGGCATGTCGGGTGCCACTGTCTGCACCTGCACAGAAAGTTTTGAGCAGATATCTTCTTTCGTTCGGCCGGAATTGCAAGACGTTTGTGCATCTGCAATATTGGTCGCGGTCAATGTCAAAAAGCCCTTATCTGCAATCTAGGTGTTTCTGCGTGCTGCTCCGGCCCAAAGAGTGCCCGGCGGAAAACGACAACGCAGGCATGTCGGGTGCCACTGTCTACACCTGCACAGAAAGTTTTGAGCAGATATCTCCTTCCATTCGGCCGGAATTGCAAGACGTTTGTGCATCTTCTATGTTCGTCGCGGTCAATGGCAAAAGGCGCTTATCTTCAATCTAGGTGTTTCTGCGTGCTGCGCCGGCCCAAAGAGTGCCCGGTGGAAAACGACAACGCAGGCATGTCGGGTGCCACTGTCTGCACCTGCACAGAAAGTTTTGAGCAGATATCTCCTTCCGTTCGGCCGGAATTGAAAGAAGATTGTGCATCTTCAATGTAGGTCGCGGTCAATGACAAAAAGGCGATTATCTTCAATCTAGGTGTTTCTGCGTGCTGCGCCGGCCCAAAGAGTGCCCGGCGGAAAACGACAACGCAGGCATGTCGGGTGCCACTGTCTGCACCTGCACAGAAAGTTTTGAGCAGATATCTCCTTCCGTTCGGCCGGAATTGAAAGAAGATTGTGCATCTTCAATGTAGGTCGCGGTCAATGACAAAAAGGCGCTTATCTTCAATCTAGGTGTTTCTGCGTGCTGCGCCAGCCCAAAGAGTGCCCGGCGGAAAACGACAACGCAGGCATGTCGGGTGCCACTGACTGCACCTGCACATCATGTTTTGAGCAGATATCTCCTTCCGTTCGGCCGGAATTGAAAGAAGATTGTGCATCTTCAATGTAGGTCGCGGTCAATGACAAAAAGGCGCTTATCTTCAATCTAGGTGTTTCTGCGTGCTGCGCCGGCCCAAAGAGTGCCCGGCGGAAAACGACAACGCAGGCATGTCGGGTGCCACTGTCTGCACCTGCACAGAAAGTTTTGAGCAGATATCTTCTTTCGTTCGGCCGGAATTTCAAGAAGTTTGTGCATCTGCAATATTGGTCGCGGTCAATGTCAAAAAGCCCTTATCTGCAATATAGGTGTTTCTGCGTGCTGCTCCGGCCCAAAGAGTGCCCGGCGGAAAACGACAACGCAGGCATGTCGGGTGCCACTGTCTACACCTGCACAGAAAGTTTTGAGCAGATATCTCCTTCCATTCGGCCGGAATTGCAAGACGTTTGTGCATCTTCTATGTTCGTCGCGGTCAATGGCAAAAGGCGCTTATCTTCAATCTAGGTGTTTCTGCGTGCTGCGCCGGCCCAAAGAGTGCCCGGCGGAAAACGACAAGGCAGGCATGTCGGGTGCCACTGTCTGCACCTGCACAGAAAGTTTGAGCAGATATCTTCTTTCGTTCGGCCGGAATTGCAAGAAGATTGTGCATCTTCAATATTGGTCGCGGTCAATGTCAAAAAGCCCTTATCTGCAATCTAGGTGTTTCTGCGTGCTGCTCCGGCCCAAAGAGTGCCCGGCGGATAACGACAACGCAGGCATTTCGGGTGCCATTGTCTACACCTGCACAGAAAGTTTTGAGCAGATATCTCCTACCATTCGGCCGGAATTGCAAGAAGTTTGTGCATCTTCTATGTTCGTCGCGGTGAATGGCAAAAAGCGCTTATCTTTAATCTAGGTGTTTCTGCGTGCTGCGCCGGCCCAAAGAGTGCACGGCGGAAAACGACAACGCAGGCATGTCGGGTGCCACTGTCTGCACCTGCACAGAAAGTTTTGAGCAGATATCTCCTTCCATTCGGCCGGAATTGCAAGACGTTTGTGCATCTTCTATGTTCGTCGCGGTCAATGGCAAAAGGCGCTTATCTTCAATCTAGGTGTTTCTGCGTGCTGCGCCGGCCCAAAGAGTGCCCGGCGGAAAACGACAACGCAGGCATGTCGGGTGCCACTGTCTGCACCTGCACAGAAAGTTTTGAGCAGATATCTCCTTCCGTTCGGCCGGAATTGAAAGAAGATTGTGCATCTTCAATGTAGGTCGCGGTCAATGATAAAAAGGCGCTTATCTTCAATCTAGGTGTTTCTGCGTGCTGCGCCGGCCCAAAGAGTGCCCGGCGGAAAACGACAACGCAGGCATGTCGGGTGCCACTGTCTGCACCTGCACATAATGTTTTGAGCAGATATCTCCTTCCGTTCGGCCGGAATTGAAAGAAGATTGTGCATCTTCAATGTAGGTCGCGGTCAATGACAAAAAGGCGCTTATCTTCAATCTAGGTGTTTCTGCGTGCTGCGCCGGCCCAAAGAGTGCCCGGCGGAAAACGACAACGCAGGCATGTCGGGTGCCACTGTCTGCACCTGCACAGAAAGTTTTGAGCAGATATCTTCTTTCGTTCGGCCGGAATTGCAAGACGTTTGTGCATCTGCAATATTGGTCGCGGTCAATGTCAAAAAGCCCTTATCTGCAATCTAGGTGTTTCTGCGTGCTGCTCCGGCCCAAAGAGTGCCCGGCGGAAAACGACAACGCAGGCATGTCGGGTGCCACTGTCTACACCTGCACAGAAAGTTTTGAGCAGATATCTCCTTCCATTCGGCCGGAATTGCAAGACGTTTGTGCATCTTCTATGTTCGTCGAGGTCAATGGCAAAAGGCGCTTATCTTCAATCTAGGTGTTTCTGCGTGCTGCGCCGGCCCAAAGAGTGTCCGGCGGAAAACGACAACGCAGGCATGTCGGGTGCCACTGTCTGCACCTGCACAGAAAGTTTTGAGCAGATATCTCCTTCCGTTCGGCCGGAATTGAAAGAAGATTGTGCATCTTCAATGTAGGTCGCGGTCAATGACAAAAAGGCGCTTATCTTCAATCTAGGTGTTTCTGCGTGCTGCGCCGGCCCAAAGAGTGCCCGGCGGAAAACGACAACCCAGGCATGTCGGGTGCCACTGTCTGCACCTGCACAGAAAGGTTTGAGCAGATATCTCCTTCCGTTCTGCCGGAATTGAAAGAAGATTGTGCATCTTCTATGTTCGTCGCGGTCAATGGCAAAAGGCGCTTATCTTCAATCTAGGTGTTTCTGCGTGCTGCGCCGGCCCAAAGAGTGCCCGGCGGAAAACGACAACGCAGGCATGTCGGGTGCCACTGTCTGCACCTGCACAGAAAGTTTTGAGCAGATATCTTCTTTCGTTCGGCCGGAATTGCAAGACGTTTGTGCATCTGCAATATTGGTCGCGGTCAATGTCAAAAAGCCCTTATCTGCAATCTAGGTGTTTCTGCGTGCTGCTCCGGCCCAAAGAGTGCCCGGCGGAAAACGACAACGCAGGCATGTCGGGTGCCACTGTCTACACCTGCACAGAAAGTTTTGAGCAGATATCTCCTTCCATTCGGCCGGAATTGCAAGACGTTTGTGCATCTTCTATGTTCGTCGCGGTCAATGGCAAAAGGCGCTTATCTTCAATCTAGGTGTTTCTGCGTGCTGCGCCGGCCCAAAGAGTGTCCGGCGGAAAACGACAACGCAGGCATGTCGGGTGCCACTGTCTGCACCTGCACAGAAAGTTTTGAGCAGATATCTCCTTCCGTTCGGCCGGAATTGAAAGAAGATTGTGCATCTTCAATGTAGGTCGCGGTCAATGACAAAAAGGCGCTTATCTTCAATCTAGGTGTTTCTGCGTGCTGCGCCGGCCCAAAGAGTGCCCGGCGGAAAACGACAACCCAGGCATGTCGGGTGCCACTGTCTGCACCTGCACAGAAAGGTTTGAGCAGATATCTCCTTCCGTTCTGCCGGAATTGAAAGAAGATTGTGCATCTTCTATGTTCGTCGCGGTCAATGGCAAAAGGCGCTTATCTTCAATCTAGGTGTTTCTGCGTGCTGCTCCGGCCCAAAGAGTGCCCGGCGGAAAACGACAACGCAGGCATGTCGGGTGCCACTGTCTACACCTGCACAGAAAGTTTTGAGCAGATATCTCCTTCCATTCGGCCGGAATTGCAAGAAGTTTGTGCATCTTCTATGTTCGTCGCGGTCAATGACAAAAGGCGCTTATCTTCAATCTAGGTGTTTCTGCGTGCTGCTCCGGCCCAAAGAGTTCCCGGCGGAAAACGACAACGCAGGCATGTCGGGTGCCACTGTCTGCACCTGCACAGAAAGTTTTGAGCAGATATCTCCTTCCATTCGGCTGGAATTGCAAGAAGTTTGTGCATCTTCTATGTTCGTCGCGGTCAATGACAAAAGGCGCTTATCTTCAATCTAGGTGTTTCTGCGTGCTGCTCCGGCCCAAAGAGTGCCCGGTGGAAAACGACAACGCAGGCATGTCGGGTGCCACTGTCTGCACCTGCACAGAAAGTTTTGAGCAGATATCTCCTTCCATTCGGCCGGAATTGCAAGACGTTTGTGCATCTTCTATGTTCGTCGCGGTCAATGGCAAAAGGCGCTTATCTTCAATCTAGGTGTTTCTGCGTGCTGCGCCGGCCCAAAGAGTGCCCGGTGGAAAACGACAACGCAGGCATGTCGGGTGCCACTGTCTGCACTTGCACAGAAAGTTTGGAGCAGATATCTCCTTCCGTTCGGCCGGAATTGAAAGAAGATTGTGCATCTTCAATGTAGGTCGCGGTCAATGACAAAAAGGCGCTTATCTTCAATCTAGGTGTTTCTGGGTGCTGCGCCGGCCCAAAGAGTGCCCGGCGGAAAACGACAACCCAGGCATGTCGGGTGCCACTGTCTGCACCTGCACAGAAAGGTTTGAGCAGATATCTCCTTCCGTTCTGCCGGAATTGAAAGAAGATTGTGCATCTTCTATGTTCGTCGCGGTCAATGGCAAAAGGCGCTTATCTTCAATCTAGGTGTTTCTGCGTGCTGCGCCGGCCCAAAGAGTGCCCGGCGGAAAACGACAACGCAGGCATGTCGGGTGCCACTGTCTGCACCTGCACAGAAAGTTTTGAGCAGATATCTTCTTTCGTTCGGCCGGAATTGCAAGACGTTTGTGCATCTGCAATATTGGTCGCGGTCAATGTCAAAAAGCCCTTATCTGCAATCTAGGTGTTTCTGCGTGCTGCTCCGGCCCAAAGAGTGCCCGGCGGAAAACGACAACGCAGGCATGTCGGGTGCCACTGTCTACACCTGCACAGAAAGTTTTGAGCAGATATCTCCTTCCATTCGGCCGGAATTGCAAGACGTTTGTGCATCTTCTATGTTCGTCGCGGTCAATGGCAAAAGGCGCTTATCTTCAATCTAGGTGTTTCTGCGTGCTGCGCCGGCCCAAAGAGTGCCCGGCGGAAAACGACAAGGCAGGCATGTCGGGTGCCACTGTCTGCACCTGCACAGAAAGTTTGAGCAGATATCTTCTTTCGTTCGGCCGGAATTGCAAGAAGATTGTGCATCTTCAATGTAGGTCGCGGTCAATGACAAAAAGGCGCTTATCTTCAATCTAGGTGTTTCTGTGTGCTGCGCCGGCCCAAAGAGTGCCCGGCGGAAAACGACAACCCAGGCATGTCGGGTGCCACTGTCTGCACCTGCACAGAAAGGTTTGAGCAGATATCTCCTTCCGTTCTGCCGGAATTGAAAGAAGATTGTGCATCTTCTATGTTCGTCGCGGTCAATGTCAAAAAGCCCTTATCTGCAATCTAGGTGTTTCTGTTGCTGCTCCAGCCCAAAGAGTGCCCGGCGGATAACGACAACGCAGGCATGTCGGGTGCCATTGTCTACACCTGCACAGAAAGTTTTGAGCAGATATCTCCTTCCATTCGGCCGGAATTGCAAGAAGTTTGTGCATCTTCTATGTTCGTCGCGGTGAATGGCAAAAGGCGCTTATCTTCAATCTAGGTGTTTCTGCGTGCTGCGCCGGCCCAAAGAGTGCCCGGCGGAAAACGACAACGCAGGAATGTCGGGTGCCACTGTCTGCACCTGCACAGAAAGTTTTGAGCAGATATCTCCTTCCGTTCGGCCGGAATTGAAAGAAGATTGTGCATCTTCAATGTAGGTCGCGGTCAATGACAAAAAGGCGCTTATCTTCAATCTAGGTGTTTCTGCGTGCTGCGCCGGCCCAAAGAGTGCCCGGCGGAAAACGACAACGCAGGCATGTCGGTTGCCACTGTCTGCACCTGCACATAATGTTTTGAGCAGATATCTCCTTCCGTTCGGCCGGAATTGAAAGAAGATTGTGCATCTTCAATGTAGGTCGCGGTCAATGACAAAAAGGCGCTTATCTTCAATCTAGGTGTTTCTGCGTGCTGCGCCGGCCCAAAGAGTGCCCGGCGGAAAACGACAACGCAGGCATGTCGGGTGCCACTGTCTGCACCTGCACAGAAAGTTTTGAGCAGATATCTTCTTTCGTTCGGCCGGAATTGCAAGACGTTTGTGCATCTGCAATATTGGTCGCGGTCAATGTCAAAAAGCCCTTATCTGCAATCTAGGTGTTTCTGCGTGCTGCTCCGGCCCAAAGAGTGCCCGGCGGAAAACGACAACGCAGGCATGTCGGGTGCCACTGTCTACACCTGCACAGAAAGTTTTGAGCAGATATCTCCTTCCATTCAGCCGGAATTGCAAGACGTTTGTGCATCTTCTATGTTCGTCGCGGTCAATGGCAAAAGGCGCTTATCTTCAATCTAGGTGTTTCTGCGTGCTGCGCCGGCCCAAAGAGTGCCCGGTGGAAAACGACAACGCAGGCATGTCGGGTGCCACTGTCTGCACCTGCACAGAAAGTTTTGAGCAGATATCTCCTTCCGTTCGGCCGGAATTGAAAGAAGATTGTGCATCTTCAATGTAGGTCGCGGTCAATGACAAAAAGGCGCTTATCTTCAATCTAGGTGTTTCTGCGTGCTGCGCCGGCCCAAAGAGTGCCCGGCGGAAAACGACAACGCAGGCATGTCGGGTGCCACTGTCTGCACCTGCACAGAAAGTTTTGAGCAGATATCTTCTTTCGTTCGGCCGGAATTGCAAGACGTTTGTGCATCTGCAATATTGGTCGCGGTCAATGTCAAAAAGCCCTTATCTGCAATCTAGGTGTTTCTGCGTGCTGCTCCAGCCCAAAGAGTGCCCGGCGGAAAACGACAACGCAGGCATGTCGGGTGCCACTGTCTGCACCTGCACAGAAAGTTTTGAGCAGATATCTCCTTCCATTCGGCCAGAATTGCAAGACATTTGTGCATCTTCTATGTTCGTCGCGGTCAATGGCAAAAGGCGCTTATCTTCAATCTAGGTGTTTCTGCGTGCTGCGCCGGCCCAAAGAGTGTCCGGCGGAAAATGACAACGCAGGCATGTCGGGTGCCACTGTCTGCACCTGCACAGAAAGTTTTGAGCAGATATCTCCTTCCGTTCGGCCGGAATTGAAAGAAGATTGTGCATCTTCAATGTAGGTCGCGGTCAATGACAAAAAGGCGCTTATCTTCAATCTAGGTGTTTCTGCGTGCTGCGCCGGCCCAAAGAGTGCCCGGCGGAAAACGACAACCCAGGCATGTCGGGTGCCACTGTCTGCACCTGCACAGAAAGGTTTGAGCAGATATCTCCTTCCGTTCTGCCGGAATTGAAAGAAGATTGTGCATCTTCTATGTTCGTCGCGGTCAATGGCAAAAGGCGCTTATCTTCAATCTAGGTGTTTCTGCGTGCTGCGCCGGCCCAAAGAGTGCCCGGTGGAAAACGACAACGCAGGCATGTCGGGTGCCACTGTCTGCACCTGCACAGAAAGTTTTGAGCAGATATCTTCTTTCGTTCGGCCGGAAATGCAAGACGTTTGTGCATCTGCAATATTGGTCGCGGTCAATGTCAAAAAGCCCTTATCTGCAATCTAGGTGTTTCTGCGTGCTGCTCCGGCCCAAAGAGTGCCCGGCGGAAAACGACAACGCAGGCATGTCGGGTGCCACTGTCTACACCTGCACAGAAAGTTTTGAGCAGATATCTCCTTCCATTCGGCCGGAATTGCAAGACGTTTGTGCATCTTCTATGTTCGTCGCGGTCAATGGCAAAAGGCGCTTATCTTCAATCTAGGTGTTTCTGCGTGCTGCGCCGGCCCAAAGAGTGCCCGGCGGAAAACGACAAGGCAGGCATGTCGGGTGCCACTGTCTGCACCTGCACAGAAAGTTTGAGCAGATATCTTCTTTCGTTCGGCCGGAATTGCAAGAAGATTGTGCATCTTCAATATTGGTCGCGGTCAATGTCAAAAAGCCCTTATCTGCAATCTAGGTGTTTCTGCGTGCTGCTCCGGCCCAAAGAGTGCCCGGCGGATAACGACAACGCAGGCATTTCGGGTGCCATTGTCTACACCTGCACAGAAAGTTTTGAGCAGATATCTCCTTCCATTCGGCCGGAATTGCAAGAAGTTTGTGCATCTTCTATGTTCGTCGCGGTGAATGGCAAAAAGCGCTTATCTTCAATCTAGGTGTTTCTGCGTGCTGCGCCGGCCCAAAGAGTGCCCGGCGGAAAACGACAACGCAGGCATGTCGGGTGCCACTGTCTACACCTGCACAGAAAGTTTTGAGCAGATATCTCCTTCCATTCGGCCGGAATTGCAAGACGTTTGTGCATCTTCTATGTTCGTCGCGGTCAATGGCAAAAGGCGCTTATCTTCAATCTAGGTGTTTCTGCGTGCTGCGCCGGCCCAAAGAGTGTCCGGCGGAAAACGACAACGCAGGCATGTCGGGTGCCACTGTCTGCACCTGCACAGAAAGTTTTGAGCAGATATCTCCTTCCGTTCGGCCGGAATTGAAAGAAGATTGTGCATCTTCAATGTAGGTCGCGGTCAATGACAAAAAGGCGCTTATCTTCAATCTAGGTGTTTCTGCGTGCTGCGCCGGCCCAAAGAGTGCCCGGCGGAAAACGACAACGCAGGCATGTCGGGTGCCACTGTCTGCACCTGCACAGAAAGTTTTGAGCAGATATCTTCTTTCGTTCGGCCGGAATTGCAAGACGTTTGTGCATCTGCAATATTGGTCGCGGTCAATGTCAAAAAGCCCTTATCTGCAATCTAGGTGTTTCTGCGTGCTGCTCCAGCCCAAAGAGTGCCCGGCGGAAAACGACAACGCAGGCATGTCGGGTGCCACTGTCTGCACCTGCACAGAAAGTTTTGAGCAGATATCTCCTTCCATTCGGCCAGAATTGCAAGACATTTGTGCATCTTCTATGTTCGTCGCGGTCAATGGCAAAAGGCGCTTATCTTCAATCTAGGTGTTTCTGCGTGCTGCGCCGGCCCAAAGAGTGTCCGGCGGAAAATGACAACGCAGGCATGTCGGGTGCCACTGTCTGCACCTGCACAGAAAGTTTTGAGCAGATATCTCCTTCCGTTCGGCCGGAATTGAAAGAAGATTGTGCATCTTCAATGTAGGTCGCGGTCAATGACAAAAAGGCGCTTATCTTCAATCTAGGTGTTTCTGCGTGCTGCGCCGGCCCAAAGAGTGCCCGGCGGAAAACGACAACCCAGGCATGTCGGGTGCCACTGTCTGCACCTGCACAAAAAGGTTTGAGCAGATATCTCCTTCCGTTCTGCCGGAATTGAAAGAAGATTGTGCATCTTCTATGTTCGTCGCGGTCAATGGCAAAAGGCGCTTATCTTCAATCTAGGTGTTTCTGCGTGCTGCGCCGGCCCAAAGAGTGCCCGGTGGAAAACGACAACGCAGGCATGTCGGGTGCCACTGTCTGCACCTGCACAGAAAGTTTTGAGCAGATATCTTCTTTCGTTCGGCCGGAATTGCAAGACGTTTGTGCATCTGCAATATTGGTCGCGGTCAATGTCAAAAAGCCCTTATCTGCAATCTAGGTGTTTCTGCGTGCTGCTCCGGCCCAAAGAGTGCCCGGCGGAAAACGACAACGCAGGCATGTCGGGTGCCACTGTCTACACCTGCACAGAAAGTTTTGAGCAGATATCTCCTTCCATTCGGCCGGAATTGCAAGACGTTTGTGCATCTTCTATGTTCGTCGCGGTCAATGGCAAAAGGCGCTTATCTTCAATCTAGGTGTTTCTGCGTGCTGCGCCGGCCCAAAGAGTGCCCGGCGGAAAACGACAAGGCAGGCATGTCGGGTGCCACTGTCTGCACCTGCACAGAAAGTTTGAGCAGATATCTTCTTTCGTTCGGCCGGAATTGCAAGAAGATTGTGCATCTTCAATATTGGTCGCGGTCAATGTCAAAAAGCCCTTATCTGCAATCTAGGTGTTTCTGCGTGCTGCTCCGGCCCAAAGAGTGCCCGGCGGATAACGACAACGCAGGCATTTCGGGTGCCATTGTCTACACCTGCACAGAAAGTTTTGAGCAGATATCTCCTACCATTCGGCCGGAATTGCAAGAAGTTTGTGCATCTTCTATGTTCGTCGCGGTGAATGGCAAAAAGCGCTTATCTTTAATCTAGGTGTTTCTGCGTGCTGCGCCGGCCCAAAGAGTGCACGGCGGAAAACGACAACGCAGGCATGTCGGGTGCCACTGTCTGCACCTGCACAGAAAGTTTTGAGCAGATATCTCCTTCCATTCGGCCGGAATTGCAAGACGTTTGTGCATCTTCTATGTTCGTCGCGGTCAATGGCAAAAGGCGCTTATCTTCAATCTAGGTGTTTCTGCGTGCTGCGCCGGCCCAAAGAGTGCCCGGCGGAAAACGACAACGCAGGCATGTCGGGTGCCACTGTCTGCACCTGCACAGAAAGTTTTGAGCAGATATCTCCTTCCGTTCGGCCGGAATTGAAAGAAGATTGTGCATCTTCAATGTAGGTCGCGGTCAATGATAAAAAGGCGCTTATCTTCAATCTAGGTGTTTCTGCGTGCTGCGCCGGCCCAAAGAGTGCCCGGCGGAAAACGACAACGCAGGCATGTCGGGTGCCACTGTCTGCACCTGCACATAATGTTTTGAGCAGATATCTCCTTCCGTTCGGCCGGAATTGAAAGAAGATTGTGCATCTTCAATGTAGGTCGCGGTCAATGACAAAAAGGCGCTTATCTTCAATCTAGGTGTTTCTGCGTGCTGCGCCGGCCCAAAGAGTGCCCGGCGGAAAACGACAACGCAGGCATGTCGGGTGCCACTGTCTGCACCTGCACAGAAAGTTTTGAGCAGATATCTTCTTTCGTTCGGCCGGAATTGCAAGACGTTTGTGCATCTGCAATATTGGTCGCGGTCAATGTCAAAAAGCCCTTATCTGCAATCTAGGTGTTTCTGCGTGCTGCTCCGGCCCAAAGAGTGCCCGGCGGAAAACGACAACGCAGGCATGTCGGGTGCCACTGTCTACACCTGCACAGAAAGTTTTGAGCAGATATCTCCTTCCATTCGGCCGGAATTGCAAGACGTTTGTGCATCTTCTATGTTCGTCGCGGTCAATGGCAAAAGGCGCTTATCTTCAATCTAGGTGTTTCTGCGTGCTGCGCCGGCCCAAAGAGTGTCCGGCGGAAAACGACAACGCAGGCATGTCGGGTGCCACTGTCTGCACCTGCACAGAAAGTTTTGAGCAGATATCTCCTTCCGTTCGGCCGGAATTGAAAGAAGATTGTGCATCTTCAATGTAGGTCGCGGTCAATGACAAAAAGGCGCTTATCTTCAATCTAGGTGTTTCTGCGTGCTGCGCCGGCCCAAAGAGTGCCCGGCGGAAAACGACAACCCAGGCATGTCGGGTGCCACTGTCTGCACCTGCACAGAAAGGTTTGAGCAGATATCTCCTTCCGTTCTGCCGGAATTGAAAGAAGATTGTGCATCTTCTATGTTCGTCGCGGTCAATGGCAAAAGGCGCTTATCTTCAATCTAGGTGTTTCTGCGTGCTGCGCCGGCCCAAAGAGTGCCCGGCGGAAAACGACAACGCAGGCATGTCGGGTGCCACTGTCTGCACCTGCACAGAAAGTTTTGAGCAGATATCTTCTTTCGTTCGGCCGGAATTGCAAGACGTTTGTGCATCTGCAATATTGGTCGCGGTCAATGTCAAAAAGCCCTTATCTGCAATCTAGGTGTTTCTGCGTGCTGCTCCGGCCCAAAGAGTGCCCGGCGGAAAACGACAACGCAGGCATGTCGGGTGCCACTGTCTACACCTGCACAGAAAGTTTTGAGCAGATATCTCCTTCCATTCGGCCGGAATTGCAAGACGTTTGTGCATCTTCTATGTTCGTCGCGGTCAATGGCAAAAGGCGCTTATCTTCAATCTAGGTGTTTCTGCGTGCTGCGCCGGCCCAAAGAGTGTCCGGCGGAAAACGACAACGCAGGCATGTCGGGTGCCACTGTCTGCACCTGCACAGAAAGTTTTGAGCAGATATCTCCTTCCGTTCGGCCGGAATTGAAAGAAGATTGTGCATCTTCAATGTAGGTCGCGGTCAATGACAAAAAGGCGCTTATCTTCAATCTAGGTGTTTCTGCGTGCTGCGCCGGCCCAAAGAGTGCCCGGCGGAAAACGACAACCCAGGCATGTCGGGTGCCACTGTCTGCACCTGCACAGAAAGGTTTGAGCAGATATCTCCTTCCGTTCTGCCGGAATTGAAAGAAGATTGTGCATCTTCTATGTTCGTCGCGGTCAATGGCAAAAGGCGCTTATCTTCAATCTAGGTGTTTCTGCGTGCTGCTCCGGCCCAAAGAGTGCCCGGCGGAAAACGACAACGCAGGCATGTCGGGTGCCACTGTCTACACCTGCACAGAAAGTTTTGAGCAGATATCTCCTTCCATTCGGCCGGAATTGCAAGAAGTTTGTGCATCTTCTATGTTCGTCGCGGTCAATGACAAAAGGCGCTTATCTTCAATCTAGGTGTTTCTGCGTGCTGCTCCGGCCCAAAGAGTGCCCGGCGGAAAACGACAACGCAGGCATGTCGGGTGCCACTGTCTGCACCTGCACAGAAAGTTTTGAGCAGATATCTCCTTCCATTCGGCTGGAATTGCAAGAAGTTTGTGCATCTTCTATGTTCGTCGCGGTCAATGACAAAAGGCGCTTATCTTCAATCTAGGTGTTTCTGCGTGCTGCTCCGGCCCAAAGAGTGCCCGGTGGAAAACGACAACGCAGGCATGTCGGGTGCCACTGTCTGCACCTGCACAGAAAGTTTTGAGCAGATATCTCCCTCCATTCGGCCGGAATTGCAAGACGTTTGTGCATCTTCTATGTTCGTCGCGGTCAATGGCAAAAGGCGCTTATCTTCAATCTAGGTGTTTCTGCGTGCTGCGCCGGCCCAAAGAGTGCCCGGTGGAAAACGACAACGCAGGCATGTCGGGTGCCACTGTCTGCACTTGCACAGAAAGTTTGGAGCAGATATCTCCTTCCGTTCGGCCGGAATTGAAAGAAGATTGTGCATCTTCAATGTAGGTCGCGGTCAATGACAAAAAGGCGCTTATCTTCAATCTAGGTGTTTCTGGGTGCTGCGCCGGCCCAAAGAGTGCCCGGCGGAAAACGACAACCCAGGCATGTCGGGTGCCACTGTCTGCACCTGCACAGAAAGGTTTGAGCAGATATCTCCTTCCGTTCTGCCGGAATTGAAAGAAGATTGTGCATCTTCTATGTTCGTCGCGGTCAATGGCAAAAGGCGCTTATCTTCAATCTAGGTGTTTCTGCGTGCTGCGCCGGCCCAAAGAGTGCCCGGCGGAAAACGACAACGCAGGCATGTCGGGTGCCACTGTCTGCACCTGCACAGAAAGTTTTGAGCAGATATCTTCTTTCGTTCGGCCGGAATTGCAAGACGTTTGTGCATCTGCAATATTGGTCGCGGTCAATGTCAAAAAGCCCTTATCTGCAATCTAGGTGTTTCTGCGTGCTGCTCCGGCCCAAAGAGTGCCCGGCGGAAAACGACAACGCAGGCATGTCGGGTGCCACTGTCTACACCTGCACAGAAAGTTTTGAGCAGATATCTCCTTCCATTCGGCCGGAATTGCAAGACGTTTGTGCATCTTCTATGTTCGTCGCGGTCAATGGCAAAAGGCGCTTATCTTCAATCTAGGTGTTTCTGCGTGCTGCGCCGGCCCAAAGAGTGTCCGGCGGAAAACGACAACGCAGGCATGTCGGGTGCCACTGTCTGCACCTGCACAGAAAGTTTTGAGCAGATATCTCCTTCCGTTCGGCCGGAATTGAAAGAAGATTGTGCATCTTCAATGTAGGTCGCGGTCAATGACAAAAAGGCGCTTATCTTCAATCTAGGTGTTTCTGCGTGCTGCGCCGGCCCAAAGAGTGCCCGGCGGAAAACGACAACCCAGGCATGTCGGGTGCCACTGTCTGCACCTGCACAGAAAGGTTTGAGCAGATATCTCCTTCCGTTCTGCCGGAATTGAAAGAAGATTGTGCATCTTCTATGTTCGTCGCGGTCAATGGCAAAAGGCGCTTATCTTCAATCTAGGTGTTTCTGCGTGCTGCTCCGGCCCAAAGAGTGCCCGGCGGAAAACGACAACGCAGGCATGTCGGGTGCCACTGTCTACACCTGCACAGAAAGTTTTGAGCAGATATCTCCTTCCATTCGGCCGGAATTGCAAGAAGTTTGTGCATCTTCTATGTTCGTCGCGGTCAATGACAAAAGGCGCTTATCTTCAATCTAGGTGTTTCTGCGTGCTGCTCCGGCCCAAAGAGTGCCCGGCGGAAAACGACAACGCAGGCATGTCGGGTGCCACTGTCTGCACCTGCACAGAAAGTTTTGAGCAGATATCTCCTTCCATTCGGCCGGAATTGCAAGAAGTTTGTGCATCTTCTATGTTCGTCGCGGTCAATGACAAAAGGCGCTTATCTTCAATCTAGGTGTTTCTGCGTGCTGCTCCGGCCCAAAGAGTGCCCGGCGGAAAACGACAACGCAGACATGTCGGGTGCCACTGTCTGCACCTGCACAGAAAGTTTTGAGCAGATATCTCCTTCCATTCGGCCGGAATTGCAAGACGTTTGTGCATCTTCTATGTTCGTCGCGGTCAATGGCAAAAGGCGCTTATCTTCAATCTAGGTGTTTCTGCGTGCTGCGCCGGCCCAAAGAGTGCCCGGTGGAAAACGACAACGCAGGCATGTCGGGTGCCACTGTCTGCACTTGCACAGAAAGTTTGGAGCAGATATCTCCTTCCGTTCGGCCGGAATTGAAAGAAGATTGTGCATCTTCAATGTAGGTCTCGGTCAATGACAAAAAGGCGCTTATCTTCAATCTAGGTGTTTCTGCGTGCTGCGCCGGCCCAAAGAGTGCCCGGCGGAAAACGACAAGGCAGGCATGTCGGGTGCCACTGTCTGCACCTGCACAGAAAGTTTTGAGCAGATATCTTCTTTCGTTCGGCCGGAATTGCAAGAAGATTGTGCATCTTCAATATTGGTCGCGGTCAATGTCAAAAAGCCCTTATCTGCAATCTAGGTGTTTCTGTTGCTGCTCCAGCCCAAAGAGTGCCCGGCGGATAACGACAACGCAGGCATGTCGGGTGCCATTGTCTACACCTGCACAGAAAGTTTTGAGCAGATATCTCCTTCCATTCGGCCGGAATTGCAAGAAGTTTGTGCATCTTCTATGTTCGTCGCGGTGAATGGCAAAAGGCGCTTATCTTCAATCTAGGTGTTTCTGCGTGCTGCGCCGGCCCAAAGAGTGCCCGGCGGAAAACGACAACGCAGGAATGTCGGGTGCCACTGTCTGCACCTGCACAGAAAGTTTTGAGCAGATATCTCCTTCCGTTCGGCCGGAATTGAAAGAAGATTGTGCATCTTCAATGTAGGTCGCGGTCAATGACAAAAAGGCGCTTATCTTCAATCTAGGTGTTTCTGCGTGCTGCGCCGGCCCAAAGAGTGCCCGGCGGAAAACGACAACGCAGGCATGTCGGTTGCCACTGTCTGCACCTGCACATAATGTTTTGAGCAGATATCTCCTTCCGTTCGGCCGGAATTGAAAGAAGATTGTGCATCTTCAATGTAGGTCGCGGTCAATGACAAAAAGGCGCTTATCTTCAATCTAGGTGTTTCTGCGTGCTGCGCCGGCCCAAAGAGTGCCCGGCGGAAAACGACAACGCAGGCATGTCGGGTGCCACTGTCTGCACCTGCACAGAAAGTTTTGAGCAGATATCTTCTTTCGTTCGGCCGGAATTGCAAGACGTTTGTGCATCTGCAATATTGGTCGCGGTCAATGTCAAAAAGCCCTTATCTGCAATCTAGGTGTTTCTGCGTGCTGCTCCGGCCCAAAGAGTGCCCGGCGGAAAACGACAACGCAGGCATGTCGGGTGCCACTGTCTACACCTGCACAGAAAGTTTTGAGCAGATATCTCCTTCCATTCAGCCGGAATTGCAAGACGTTTGTGCATCTTCTATGTTCGTCGCGGTCAATGGCAAAAGGCGCTTATCTTCAATCTAGGTGTTTCTGCGTGCTGCGCCGGCCCAAAGAGTGCCCGGTGGAAAACGACAACGCAGGCATGTCGGGTGCCACTGTCTGCACCTGCACAGAAAGTTTTGAGCAGATATCTCCTTCCGTTCGGCCCTAATTGAAAGAAGATTGTGCATCTTCAATGTAGGTCGCGGTCAATGACAAAAAGGCGCTTATCTTCAATCTAGGTGTTTCTGCGTGCTGCGCCGGCCCAAAGAGTGCCCGGCGGAAAACGACAACGCAGGCATGTCGGGTGCCACTGTCTGCACCTGCACAGAAAGTTTTGAGCAGATATCTTCTTTCGTTCGGCCGGAATTGCAAGACGTTTGTGCATCTGCAATATTGGTCGCGGTCAATGTCAAAAAGCCCTTATCTGCAATCTAGGTGTTTCTGCGTGCTGCTCCAGCCCAAAGAGTGCCCGGCGGAAAACGACAACGCAGGCATGTCGGGTGCCACTGTCTGCACCTGCACAGAAAGTTTTGAGCAGATATCTCCTTCCATTCGGCCAGAATTGCAAGACATTTGTGCATCTTCTATGTTCGTCGCGGTCAATGGCAAAAGGCGCTTATCTTCAATCTAGGTGTTTCTGCGTGCTGCGCCGGCCCAAAGAGTGTCCGGCGGAAAATGACAACGCAGGCATGTCGGGTGCCACTGTCTGCACCTGCACAGAAAGTTTTGAGCAGATATCTCCTTCCGTTCGGCCGGAATTGAAAGAAGATTGTGCATCTTCAATGTAGGTCGCGGTCAATGACAAAAAGGCGCTTATCTTCAATCTAGGTGTTTCTGCGTGCTGCGCCGGCCCAAAGAGTGCCCGGCGGAAAACGACAACCCAGGCATGTCGGGTGCCACTGTCTGCACCTGCACAGAAAGGTTTGAGCAGATATCTCCTTCCGTTCTGCCGGAATTGAAAGAAGATTGTGCATCTTCTATGTTCGTCGCGGTCAATGGCAAAAGGCGCTTATCTTCAATCTAGGTGTTTCTGCGTGCTGCGCCGGCCCAAAGAGTGCCCGGTGGAAAACGACAACGCAGGCATGTCGGGTGCCACTGTCTGCACCTGCACAGAAAGTTTTGAGCAGATATCTTCTTTCGTTCGGCCGGAATTGCAAGACGTTTGTGCATCTGCAATATTGGTCGCGGTCAATGTCAAAAAGCCCTTATCTGCAATCTAGGTGTTTCTGCGTGCTGCTCCGGCCCAAAGAGTGCCCGGCGGAAAACGACAACGCAGGCATGTCGGGTGCCACTGTCTACACCTGCACAGAAAGTTTTGAGCAGATATCTCCTTCCATTCGGCCGGAATTGCAAGACGTTTGTGCATCTTCTATGTTCGTCGCGGTCAATGGCAAAAGGCGCTTATCTTCAATCTAGGTGTTTCTGCGTGCTGCGCCGGCCCAAAGAGTGCCCGGCGGAAAACGACAAGGCAGGCATGTCGGGTGCCACTGTCTGCACCTGCACAGAAAGTTTGAGCAGATATCTTCTTTCGTTCGGCCGGAATTGCAAGAAGATTGTGCATCTTCAATATTGGTCGCGGTCAATGTCAAAAAGCCCTTATCTGCAATCTAGGTGTTTCTGCGTGCTGCTCCGGCCCAAAGAGTGCCCGGCGGATAACGACAACGCAGGCATTTCGGGTGCCATTGTCTACACCTGCACAGAAAGTTTTGAGCAGATATCTCCTTCCATTCGGCCGGAATTGCAAGAAGTTTGTGCATCTTCTATGTTCGTCGCGGTGAATGGCAAAAAGCGCTTATCTTCAATCTAGGTGTTTCTGCGTGCTGCGCCGGCCCAAAGAGTGCCCGGCGGAAAACGACAACGCAGGCATGTCGGGTGCCACTGTCTGCACCTGCACAGAAAGTTTTGAGCAGATATCTCCTTCCATTCGGCCGGAATTGCAAGACGTTTGTGCATCTTCTATGTTCGTCGCGGTCAATGGCAAAAGGCGCTTATCTTCAATCTAGGTGTTTCTGCGTGCTGCGCCGGCCCAAAGAGTGCCTGGTGGAAAACGACAACGCAGGCATGTCGGGTGCCACTGTCTGCACCTGCACAGAAAGTTTTGAGCAGATATCTCCTTCCGTTCGGCCGGAATTGAAAGAAGATTGTGCATCTTCAATGTAGGTCGCGGTCAATGACAAAAAGGCGCTTATCTTCAATCTAGGTGTTTCTGCGTGCTGCGCCGGCCCAAAGAGTGCCCGGCGGAAAACGACAACGCATGCATGTCGGGTGCCACTGTCTGCACCTGCACAGAAAGTTTTGAGCAGATATCTTCTTTCGTTCGGCCGGAATTGCAAGACGTTTGTGCATCTGCAATATTGGTCGCGGTCAATGTCAAAAAGCCCTTATCTGCAATCTAGGTGTTTCTGCGTGCTGCTCCAGCCCAAAGAGTGCCCGGCGGAAAACGACAACGCAGGCATGTCGGGTGCCACTGTCTGCACCTGCACAGAAAGTTTTGAGCAGATATCTCCTTCCATTCGGCCAGAATTGCAAGACATTTGTGCATCTTCTATGTTCGTCGCGGTCAATGGCAAAAGGCGCTTATCTTCAATCTAGGTGTTTCTGCGTGCTGCGCCGGCCCAAAGAGTGTCCGGCGGAAAATGACAACGCAGGCATGTCGGGTGCCACTGTCTGCACCTGCACAGAAAGTTTTGAGCAGATATCTCCTTCCGTTCGGCCGGAATTGAAAGAAGATTGTGCATCTTCAATGTAGGTCGCGGTCAATGACAAAAAGGCGCTTATCTTCAATCTAGGTGTTTCTGCGTGCTGCGCCGGCCCAAAGAGTGCCCGGCGGAAAACGACAACCCAGGCATGTCGGGTGCCACTGTCTGCACCTGCACAGAAAGTTTTGAGCAGATATCTCCTTCCGTTCTGCCGGAATTGAAAGAAGATTGTGCATCTTCTATGTTCGTCGCGGTCAATGGCAAAAGGCGCTTATCTTCAATCTAGGTGTTTCTGCGTGCTGCGCCGGCCCAAAGAGTGCCCGGTGGAAAACGACAACGCAGGCATGTCGGGTGCCACTGTCTGCACCTGCACAGAAAGTTTTGAGCAGATATCTCCTTCCGTTCGGCCGGAATTGAAAGAAGATTGTGCATCTTCAATGTAGGTCGCGGTCAATGACAAAAAGGCGCTTATCTTCAATCTAGGTGTTTCTGCGTGCTGCGCCGGCCCAAAGAGTGCCCGGCGGAAAACGACAACGCAGGCATGTCGGGTGCCACTGTCTACACCTGCACAGAAAGTTTTGAGCAGATATCTCCTTCCATTCGGCCGGAATTGCAAGACGTTTGTGCATCTTCTATGTTCATCGCGGTCAATGGCAAAAGGCGCTTATCTTCAATCTAGGTGTTTCTGCGTGCTGCGCCGGCCCAAAGAGTGCCCGGCGGAAAACGACAACGCAGGCATGTCGGGTGCCACTGTCTGCACCTGCACATAAAGTGTTGAGCAGATATCTTCTTTCGTTCGGCCGGAATTGCAAGACGTTTGTGCATCTTCAATATTGGTCGCGGTCAATGTCAAAAAGCCCTTATCTGCAATCTAGGTGTTTCTGCGTGCTGCTCCGGCCCAAAGAGTGCCCGGCGGAAAACGACAGCGCAGGCATGTCGGGTGCCACTGTCTACACCTGCACAGAAAGTTTTGAGCAGATATCTCCTTCCATTCGGCCGGAATTGCAAGAAGTTTGTGCATCTTCTATGTTCGTCGCGGTCAATGACAAAAGGCGCTTATCTTCAATCTAGGTGTTTCTGCGTGCTGCTCCGGCCCAAAGAGTGCCCGGCGGAAAACGACAACGCAGGCATGTCGGGTGCCACTGTCTGCACCTGCACAGAAAGTTTTGAGCAGATATCTCCTTCCGTTCGGCCGGAATTGAAAGAAGATTGTGCATCTTCAATGTAGGTCGCGGTCAATGACAAAAAGACGCTTATCTTCAATCTAGGTGTTTCTGCGTGCTGCGCCGGCCCAAAGAGTGCCCGGCGGAAAACGACAACCCAGGCATGTCGGGTGCCACTGTCTTCACCTGCACAGAATGTTTTGAGCAGATATCTCCTTCCGTTCGGCAGGAATTGAAAGAAGATTGTGCATCTTCAATGTAGGTCGCGGTCAATGACAAAAAGGCGCTTATCTTCAATCTAGGTGTTTCTGCGTGCTGCGCCGGCCCAAAGAGTGCCCGGCTGAAAACGACAACGCAGGCATGTCGGGTGCCACTGTCTGCACCTGCACAGAAAGGTTTGAGCAGATATCTCCTTCCGTTCTGCCGGAATTGAAAGAAGATTGTGCATCTTCTATGTTCGTCGCGGTCAATGGCAAAAGGCGCTTATCTTCAATCTAGGTGTTTCTGCGAGCTGCTCCGGCCCAAAGAGTGCCCGGCGGAAAACGACAACGCAGGCATGTCGGGTGCCACTGTCTGCACCTGCACAGAAAGTTTTGAGCAGATATCTCCTTCCGTTCGGCCGGAATTGAAAGAAGATTGTGCATCTTCAATGTAGGTCGCGGTCAATGACAAATAGGCGATTATCTTCAATCTAGGTGTTTCTGCGTGCTGCGCCGGCCCAAAGAGTGCCCGGCGGAAAACGACAACGCAGGCATGTCGGGTGCCACTGTCTGCACCTGCACAGAAAGTTTTGAGCAGATATCTCCTTCCGTTCGGCCGGAATTGAAAGAAGATTGTGCATCTTCAATGTAGGTCGCGGTCAATGACAAAAAGGCGCTTATCTTCAATCTAGGTGTTTCTGCGTGCTGCGCCGGCCCAAAGAGTGCCCGGCGGAAAACGACAACGCAGGCATGTCGGGTGCCACTGACTGCACCTGCACATCATGTTTTGAGCAGATATCTCCTTCCGTTCGGCCGGAATTGAAAGAAGATTGTGCATCTTCAATGTAGGTCGCGGTCAATGACAAAAAGGCGCTTATCTTCAATCTAGGTGTTTCTGCGTGCTGCGCCGGCCCAAAGAGTGCCCGGCGGAAAACGACAACGCAGGCATGTCGGGTGCCACTGTCTGCACCTGCACAGAAAGTTTTGAGCAGATATCTTCTTTCGTTCGGCCGGAATTTCAAGACGTTTGTGCATCTGCAATATTGGTCGCGGTCAATGTCAAAAAGCCCTTATCTGCAATATAGGTGTTTCTGCGTGCTGCTCCGGCCCAAAGAGTGCCCGGCGGAAAACGACAACGCAGGCATGTCGGGTGCCACTGTCTACACCTGCACAGAAAGTTTTGAGCAGATATCTCCTTCCATTCGGCCGGAATTGCAAGACGTTTGTGCATCTTCTATGTTCGTCGCGGTCAATGGCAAAAGGCGCTTATCTTCAATCTAGGTGTTTCTGCGTGCTGCGCCGGCCCAAAGAGTGCCCGGCGGAAAACGACAACGCAGGCATGTCGGGTGCCACTGTCTGCACCTGCACATAATGTTTTGAGCAGATATCTCCTTCCGTTCGGCCGGAATTGAAAGAAGATTGTGCATCTTCAATGTAGGTCGCGGTCAATGACAAAAAGGCGCTTATCTTCAATCTAGGTGTTTCTGCGTGCTGCGCCGGCCCAAAGAGTGCCCGGCGGAAAACGACAACGCAGGCATGTCGGGTGCCACTGTCTGCACCTGCACAGAAAGTTTTGAGCAGATATCTTCTTTCGTTCGGCCGGAATTGCAAGACGTTTGTGCATCTGCAATATTGGTCGCGGTCAATGTCAAAAAGCCCTTATCTGCAATCTAGGTGTTTCTGCGTGCTGCTCCGGCCCAAAGAGTGCCCGGCGGAAAACGACAACGCAGGCATGTCGGGTGCCACTGTCTACACCTGCACAGAAAGTTTTGAGCAGATATCTCCTTCCATTCGGCCGGAATTGCAAGACGTTTGTGCATCTTCTATGTTCGTCGCGGTCAATGGCAAAAGGCGCTTATCTTCAATCTAGGTGTTTCTGCGTGCTGCGCCGGCCCAAAGAGTGTCCGGCGGAAAACGACAACGCAGGCATGTCGGGTGCCACTGTCTGCACCTGCACAGAAAGTTTTGAGCAGATATCTCCTTCCGTTCGGCCGGAATTGAAAGAAGATTGTGCATCTTCAATGTAGGTCGCGGTCAATGACAAAAAGGCGCTTATCTTCAATCTAGGTGTTTCTGCGTGCTGCGCCGGCCCAAAGAGTGCCCGGCGGAAAACGACAACGCAGGCATGTCGGGTGCCACTGTCTGCACCTGCACAGAAAGTTTTGAGCAGATATCTCCTTCCGTTCGGCCGGAATTGAAAGAAGATTGTGCATCTTCAATGTAGGTCGCGGTCAATGACAGAAAGGCGCTTATCTTCAATCTAGGTGTTTCTGCGTGCTGCGCCGGCCCAAAGAGTGCCCGGCGGAAAACGACAACGCAGGCATGTCGGGTGCCACTGTCTGCACCTGCACAGAAAGTTTTGAGCAGATATCTTCTTTCGTTCGGCCGGAATTGCAAGACGTTTGTGCATCTGCAATATTGGTCGCGGTCAATGTCAAAAAGCCCTTATCTGCAATCTAGGTGTTTCTGCGTGCTGCTCCGGCCCAAAGAGTGCCCGGCGGAAAACGACAACGCAGGCATGTCGGGTGCCACTGTCTACACCTGCACAGAAAGTTTTGAGCAGATATCTCCTTCCATTCGGCCGGAATTGCAAGACGTTTGTGCATCTTCTATGTTCGTCGCGGTCAATGGCAAAAGGCGCTTATCTTCAATCTAGGTGTTTCTGCGTGCTGCGCCGGCCCAAAGAGTGCCCGGTGGAAAACGACAACGCAGGCATGTCGGGTGCCACTGTCTGCACCTGCACAGAAAGTTTTGAGCAGATATCTCCTTCCGTTCGGCCGGAATTGAAAGAAGATTGTGCATCTTCAATGTAGGTCGCGGTCAATGACAAAAAGGCGATTATCTTCAATCTAGGTGTTTCTGCGTGCTGCGCCGGCCCAAAGAGTGCCCGGCGGAAAACGACAACGCAGGCATGTCGGGTGCCACTGTCTGCACCTGCACAGAAAGTTTTGAGCAGATATCTCCTTCCGTTCGGCCGGAATTGAAAGAAGATTGTGCATCTTCAATGTAGGTCGCGGTCAATGACAAAAAGGCGCTTATCTTCAATCTAGGTGTTTCTGCGTGCTGCGCCAGCCCAAAGAGTGCCCGGCGGAAAACGACAACGCAGGCATGTCGGGTGCCACTGACTGCACCTGCACATCATGTTTTGAGCAGATATCTCCTTCCGTTCGGCCGGAATTGAAAGAAGATTGTGCATCTTCAATGTAGGTCGCGGTCAATGACAAAAAGGCGCTTATCTTCAATCTAGGTGTTTCTGCGTGCTGCGCCGGCCCAAAGAGTGCCCGGCGGAAAACGACAACGCAGGCATGTCGGGTGCCACTGTCTGCACCTGCACAGAAAGTTTTGAGCAGATATCTTCTTTCGTTCGGCCGGAATTTCAAGAAGTTTGTGCATCTGCAATATTGGTCGCGGTCAATGTCAAAAAGCCCTTATCTGCAATATAGGTGTTTCTGCGTGCTGCTCCGGCCCAAAGAGTGCCCGGCGGAAAACGACAACGCAGGCATGTCGGGTGCCACTGTCTACACCTGCACAGAAAGTTTTGAGCAGATATCTCCTTCCATTCGGCCGGAATTGCAAGACGTTTGTGCATCTTCTATGTTCGTCGCGGTCAATGGCAAAAGGCGCTTATCTTCAATCTAGGTGTTTCTGCGTGCTGCGCCGGCCCAAAGAGTGCCCGGCGGAAAACGACAAGGCAGGCATGTCGGGTGCCACTGTCTGCACCTGCACAGAAAGTTTGAGCAGATATCTTCTTTCGTTCGGCCGGAATTGCAAGAAGATTGTGCATCTTCAATATTGGTCGCGGTCAATGTCAAAAAGCCCTTATCTGCAATCTAGGTGTTTCTGCGTGCTGCTCCGGCCCAAAGAGTGCCCGGCGGATAACGACAACGCAGGCATTTCGGGTGCCATTGTCTACACCTGCACAGAAAGTTTTGAGCAGATATCTCCTACCATTCGGCCGGAATTGCAAGAAGTTTGTGCATCTTCTATGTTCGTCGCGGTGAATGGCAAAAAGCGCTTATCTTTAATCTAGGTGTTTCTGCGTGCTGCGCCGGCCCAAAGAGTGCACGGCGGAAAACGACAACGCAGGCATGTCGGGTGCCACTGTCTGCACCTGCACAGAAAGTTTTGAGCAGATATCTCCTTCCATTCGGCCGGAATTGCAAGACGTTTGTGCATCTTCTATGTTCGTCGCGGTCAATGGCAAAAGGCGCTTATCTTCAATCTAGGTGTTTCTGCGTGCTGCGCCGGCCCAAAGAGTGCCCGGCGGAAAACGACAACGCAGGCATGTCGGGTGCCACTGTCTGCACCTGCACAGAAAGTTTTGAGCAGATATCTCCTTCCGTTCGGCCGGAATTGAAAGAAGATTGTGCATCTTCAATGTAGGTCGCGGTCAATGATAAAAAGGCGCTTATCTTCAATCTAGGTGTTTCTGCGTGCTGCGCCGGCCCAAAGAGTGCCCGGCGGAAAACGACAACGCAGGCATGTCGGGTGCCACTGTCTGCACCTGCACATAATGTTTTGAGCAGATATCTCCTTCCGTTCGGCCGGAATTGAAAGAAGATTGTGCATCTTCAATGTAGGTCGCGGTCAATGACAAAAAGGCGCTTATCTTCAATCTAGGTGTTTCTGCGTGCTGCGCCGGCCCAAAGAGTGCCCGGCGGAAAACGACAACGCAGGCATGTCGGGTGCCACTGTCTGCACCTGCACAGAAAGTTTTGAGCAGATATCTTCTTTCGTTCGGCCGGAATTGCAAGACGTTTGTGCATCTGCAATATTGGTCGCGGTCAATGTCAAAAAGCCCTTATCTGCAATCTAGGTGTTTCTGCGTGCTGCTCCGGCCCAAAGAGTGCCCGGCGGAAAACGACAACGCAGGCATGTCGGGTGCCACTGTCTACACCTGCACAGAAAGTTTTGAGCAGATATCTCCTTCCATTCGGCCGGAATTGCAAGACGTTTGTGCATCTTCTATGTTCGTCGAGGTCAATGGCAAAAGGCGCTTATCTTCAATCTAGGTGTTTCTGCGTGCTGCGCCGGCCCAAAGAGTGTCCGGCGGAAAACGACAACGCAGGCATGTCGGGTGCCACTGTCTGCACCTGCACAGAAAGTTTTGAGCAGATATCTCCTTCCGTTCGGCCGGAATTGAAAGAAGATTGTGCATCTTCAATGTAGGTCGCGGTCAATGACAAAAAGGCGCTTATCTTCAATCTAGGTGTTTCTGCGTGCTGCGCCGGCCCAAAGAGTGCCCGGCGGAAAACGACAACCCAGGCATGTCGGGTGCCACTGTCTGCACCTGCACAGAAAGGTTTGAGCAGATATCTCCTTCCGTTCTGCCGGAATTGAAAGAAGATTGTGCATCTTCTATGTTCGTCGCGGTCAATGGCAAAAGGCGCTTATCTTCAATCTAGGTGTTTCTGCGTGCTGCGCCGGCCCAAAGAGTGCCCGGCGGAAAACGACAACGCAGGCATGTCGGGTGCCACTGTCTGCACCTGCACAGAAAGTTTTGAGCAGATATCTTCTTTCGTTCGGCCGGAATTGCAAGACGTTTGTGCATCTGCAATATTGGTCGCGGTCAATGTCAAAAAGCCCTTATCTGCAATCTAGGTGTTTCTGCGTGCTGCTCCGGCCCAAAGAGTGCCCGGCGGAAAACGACAACGCAGGCATGTCGGGTGCCACTGTCTACACCTGCACAGAAAGTTTTGAGCAGATATCTCCTTCCATTCGGCCGGAATTGCAAGACGTTTGTGCATCTTCTATGTTCGTCGCGGTCAATGGCAAAAGGCGCTTATCTTCAATCTAGGTGTTTCTGCGTGCTGCGCCGGCCCAAAGAGTGTCCGGCGGAAAACGACAACGCAGGCATGTCGGGTGCCACTGTCTGCACCTGCACAGAAAGTTTTGAGCAGATATCTCCTTCCGTTCGGCCGGAATTGAAAGAAGATTGTGCATCTTCAATGTAGGTCGCGGTCAATGACAAAAAGGCGCTTATCTTCAATCTAGGTGTTTCTGCGTGCTGCGCCGGCCCAAAGAGTGCCCGGCGGAAAACGACAACCCAGGCATGTCGGGTGCCACTGTCTGCACCTGCACAGAAAGGTTTGAGCAGATATCTCCTTCCGTTCTGCCGGAATTGAAAGAAGATTGTGCATCTTCTATGTTCGTCGCGGTCAATGGCAAAAGGCGCTTATCTTCAATCTAGGTGTTTCTGCGTGCTGCTCCGGCCCAAAGAGTGCCCGGCGGAAAACGACAACGCAGGCATGTCGGGTGCCACTGTCTACACCTGCACAGAAAGTTTTGAGCAGATATCTCCTTCCATTCGGCCGGAATTGCAAGAAGTTTGTGCATCTTCTATGTTCGTCGCGGTCAATGACAAAAGGCGCTTATCTTCAATCTAGGTGTTTCTGCGTGCTGCTCCGGCCCAAAGAGTGCCCGGCGGAAAACGACAACGCAGGCATGTCGGGTGCCACTGTCTGCACCTGCACAGAAAGTTTTGAGCAGATATCTCCTTCCATTCGGCTGGAATTGCAAGAAGTTTGTGCATCTTCTATGTTCGTCGCGGTCAATGACAAAAGGCGCTTATCTTCAATCTAGGTGTTTCTGCGTGCTGCTCCGGCCCAAAGAGTGCCCGGTGGAAAACGACAACGCAGGCATGTCGGGTGCCACTGTCTGCACCTGCACAGAAAGTTTTGAGCAGATATCTCCTTCCATTCGGCCGGAATTGCAAGACGTTTGTGCATCTTCTATGTTCGTCGCGGTCAATGGCAAAAGGCGCTTATCTTCAATCTAGGTGTTTCTGCGTGCTGCGCCGGCCCAAAGAGTGCCCGGTGGAAAACGACAACGCAGGCATGTCGGGTGCCACTGTCTGCACTTGCACAGAAAGTTTGGAGCAGATATCTCCTTCCGTTCGGCCGGAATTGAAAGAAGATTGTGCATCTTCAATGTAGGTCGCGGTCAATGACAAAAAGGCGCTTATCTTCAATCTAGGTGTTTCTGGGTGCTGCGCCGGCCCAAAGAGTGCCCGGCGGAAAACGACAACCCAGGCATGTCGGGTGCCACTGTCTGCACCTGCACAGAAAGGTTTGAGCAGATATCTCCTTCCGTTCTGCCGGAATTGAAAGAAGATTGTGCATCTTCTATGTTCGTCGCGGTCAATGGCAAAAGGCGCTTATCTTCAATCTAGGTGTTTCTGCGTGCTGCGCCGGCCCAAAGAGTGCCCGGCGGAAAACGACAACGCAGGCATGTCGGGTGCCACTGTCTGCACCTGCACAGAAAGTTTTGAGCAGATATCTTCTTTCGTTCGGCCGGAATTGCAAGACGTTTGTGCATCTGCAATATTGGTCGCGGTCAATGTCAAAAAGCCCTTATCTGCAATCTAGGTGTTTCTGCGTGCTGCTCCGGCCCAAAGAGTGCCCGGCGGAAAACGACAACGCAGGCATGTCGGGTGCCACTGTCTACACCTGCACAGAAAGTTTTGAGCAGATATCTCCTTCCATTCGGCCGGAATTGCAAGACGTTTGTGCATCTTCTATGTTCGTCGCGGTCAATGGCAAAAGGCGCTTATCTTCAATCTAGGTGTTTCTGCGTGCTGCGCCGGCCCAAAGAGTGTCCGGCGGAAAACGACAACGCAGGCATGTCGGGTGCCACTGTCTGCACCTGCACAGAAAGTTTTGAGCAGATATCTCCTTCCGTTCGGCCGGAATTGAAAGAAGATTGTGCATCTTCAATGTAGGTCGCGGTCAATGACAAAAAGGCGCTTATCTTCAATCTAGGTGTTTCTGCGTGCTGCGCCGGCCCAAAGAGTGCCCGGCGGAAAACGACAACCCAGGCATGTCGGGTGCCACTGTCTGCACCTGCACAGAAAGGTTTGAGCAGATATCTCCTTCCGTTCTGCCGGAATTGAAAGAAGATTGTGCATCTTCTATGTTCGTCGCGGTCAATGGCAAAAGGCGCTTATCTTCAATCTAGGTGTTTCTGCGTGCTGCTCCGGCCCAAAGAGTGCCCGGCGGAAAACGACAACGCAGGCATGTCGGGTGCCACTGTCTACACCTGCACAGAAAGTTTTGAGCAGATATCTCCTTCCATTCGGCCGGAATTGCAAGAAGTTTGTGCATCTTCTATGTTCGTCGCGGTCAATGACAAAAGGCGCTTATCTTCAATCTAGGTGTTTCTGCGTGCTGCTCCGGCCCAAAGAGTGCCCGGCGGAAAACGACAACGCAGGCATGTCGGGTGCCACTGTCTGCACCTGCACAGAAAGTTTTGAGCAGATATCTCCTTCCATTCGGCCGGAATTGCAAGAAGTTTGTGCATCTTCTATGTTCGTCGCGGTCAATGACAAAAGGCGCTTATCTTCAATCTAGGTGTTTCTGCGTGCTGCTCCGGCCCAAAGAGTGCCCGGCGGAAAACGACAACGCAGACATGTCGGGTGCCACTGTCTGCACCTGCACAGAAAGTTTTGAGCAGATATCTCCTTCCATTCGGCCGGAATTGCAAGACGTTTGTGCATCTTCTATGTTCGTCGCGGTCAATGGCAAAAGGCGCTTATCTTCAATCTAGGTGTTTCTGCGTGCTGCGCCGGCCCAAAGAGTGCCCGGTGGAAAACGACAACGCAGGCATGTCGGGTGCCACTGTCTGCACTTGCACAGAAAGTTTGGAGCAGATATCTCCTTCCGTTCGGCCGGAATTGAAAGAAGATTGTGCATCTTCAATGTAGGTCTCGGTCAATGACAAAAAGGCGCTTATCTTCAATCTAGGTGTTTCTGCGTGCTGCGCCGGCCCAAAGAGTGCCCGGCGGAAAACGACAAGGCAGGCATGTCGGGTGCCACTGTCTGCACCTGCACAGAAAGTTTTGAGCAGATATCTTCTTTCGTTCGGCCGGAATTGCAAGAAGATTGTGCATCTTCAATATTGGTCGCGGTCAATGTCAAAAAGCCCTTATCTGCAATCTAGGTGTTTCTGTTGCTGCTCCAGCCCAAAGAGTGCCCGGCGGATAACGACAACGCAGGCATGTCGGGTGCCATTGTCTACACCTGCACAGAAAGTTTTGAGCAGATATCTCCTTCCATTCGGCCGGAATTGCAAGAAGTTTGTGCATCTTCTATGTTCGTCGCGGTGAATGGCAAAAGGCGCTTATCTTCAATCTAGGTGTTTCTGCGTGCTGCGCCGGCCCAAAGAGTGCCCGGCGGAAAACGACAACGCAGGAATGTCGGGTGCCACTGTCTGCACCTGCACAGAAAGTTTTGAGCAGATATCTCCTTCCGTTCGGCCGGAATTGAAAGAAGATTGTGCATCTTCAATGTAGGTCGCGGTCAATGACAAAAAGGCGCTTATCTTCAATCTAGGTGTTTCTGCGTGCTGCGCCGGCCCAAAGAGTGCCCGGCGGAAAACGACAACGCAGGCATGTCGGTTGCCACTGTCTGCACCTGCACATAATGTTTTGAGCAGATATCTCCTTCCGTTCGGCCGGAATTGAAAGAAGATTGTGCATCTTCAATGTAGGTCGCGGTCAATGACAAAAAGGCGCTTATCTTCAATCTAGGTGTTTCTGCGTGCTGCGCCGGCCCAAAGAGTGCCCGGCGGAAAACGACAACGCAGGCATGTCGGGTGCCACTGTCTGCACCTGCACAGAAAGTTTTGAGCAGATATCTTCTTTCGTTCGGCCGGAATTGCAAGACGTTTGTGCATCTGCAATATTGGTCGCGGTCAATGTCAAAAAGCCCTTATCTGCAATCTAGGTGTTTCTGCGTGCTGCTCCGGCCCAAAGAGTGCCCGGCGGAAAACGACAACGCAGGCATGTCGGGTGCCACTGTCTACACCTGCACAGAAAGTTTTGAGCAGATATCTCCTTCCATTCAGCCGGAATTGCAAGACGTTTGTGCATCTTCTATGTTCGTCGCGGTCAATGGCAAAAGGCGCTTATCTTCAATCTAGGTGTTTCTGCGTGCTGCGCCGGCCCAAAGAGTGCCCGGTGGAAAACGACAACGCAGGCATGTCGGGTGCCACTGTCTGCACCTGCACAGAAAGTTTTGAGCAGATATCTCCTTCCGTTCGGCCCTAATTGAAAGAAGATTGTGCATCTTCAATGTAGGTCGCGGTCAATGACAAAAAGGCGCTTATCTTCAATCTAGGTGTTTCTGCGTGCTGCGCCGGCCCAAAGAGTGCCCGGCGGAAAACGACAACGCAGGCATGTCGGGTGCCACTGTCTGCACCTGCACAGAAAGTTTTGAGCAGATATCTTCTTTCGTTCGGCCGGAATTGCAAGACGTTTGTGCATCTGCAATATTGGTCGCGGTCAATGTCAAAAAGCCCTTATCTGCAATCTAGGTGTTTCTGCGTGCTGCTCCAGCCCAAAGAGTGCCCGGCGGAAAACGACAACGCAGGCATGTCGGGTGCCACTGTCTGCACCTGCACAGAAAGTTTTGAGCAGATATCTCCTTCCATTCGGCCAGAATTGCAAGACATTTGTGCATCTTCTATGTTCGTCGCGGTCAATGGCAAAAGGCGCTTATCTTCAATCTAGGTGTTTCTGCGTGCTGCGCCGGCCCAAAGAGTGTCCGGCGGAAAATGACAACGCAGGCATGTCGGGTGCCACTGTCTGCACCTGCACAGAAAGTTTTGAGCAGATATCTCCTTCCGTTCGGCCGGAATTGAAAGAAGATTGTGCATCTTCAATGTAGGTCGCGGTCAATGACAAAAAGGCGCTTATCTTCAATCTAGGTGTTTCTGCGTGCTGCGCCGGCCCAAAGAGTGCCCGGCGGAAAACGACAACCCAGGCATGTCGGGTGCCACTGTCTGCACCTGCACAGAAAGGTTTGAGCAGATATCTCCTTCCGTTCTGCCGGAATTGAAAGAAGATTGTGCATCTTCTATGTTCGTCGCGGTCAATGGCAAAAGGCGCTTATCTTCAATCTAGGTGTTTCTGCGTGCTGCGCCGGCCCAAAGAGTGCCCGGTGGAAAACGACAACGCAGGCATGTCGGGTGCCACTGTCTGCACCTGCACAGAAAGTTTTGAGCAGATATCTTCTTTCGTTCGGCCGGAATTGCAAGACGTTTGTGCATCTGCAATATTGGTCGCGGTCAATGTCAAAAAGCCCTTATCTGCAATCTAGGTGTTTCTGCGTGCTGCTCCGGCCCAAAGAGTGCCCGGCGGAAAACGACAACGCAGGCATGTCGGGTGCCACTGTCTACACCTGCACAGAAAGTTTTGAGCAGATATCTCCTTCCATTCGGCCGGAATTGCAAGACGTTTGTGCATCTTCTATGTTCGTCGCGGTCAATGGCAAAAGGCGCTTATCTTCAATCTAGGTGTTTCTGCGTGCTGCGCCGGCCCAAAGAGTGCCCGGCGGAAAACGACAAGGCAGGCATGTCGGGTGCCACTGTCTGCACCTGCACAGAAAGTTTGAGCAGATATCTTCTTTCGTTCGGCCGGAATTGCAAGAAGATTGTGCATCTTCAATATTGGTCGCGGTCAATGTCAAAAAGCCCTTATCTGCAATCTAGGTGTTTCTGCGTGCTGCTCCGGCCCAAAGAGTGCCCGGCGGATAACGACAACGCAGGCATTTCGGGTGCCATTGTCTACACCTGCACAGAAAGTTTTGAGCAGATATCTCCTTCCATTCGGCCGGAATTGCAAGAAGTTTGTGCATCTTCTATGTTCGTCGCGGTGAATGGCAAAAAGCGCTTATCTTCAATCTAGGTGTTTCTGCGTGCTGCGCCGGCCCAAAGAGTGCCCGGCGGAAAACGACAACGCAGGCATGTCGGGTGCCACTGTCTGCACCTGCACAGAAAGTTTTGAGCAGATATCTCCTTCCATTCGGCCGGAATTGCAAGACGTTTGTGCATCTTCTATGTTCGTCGCGGTCAATGGCAAAAGGCGCTTATCTTCAATCTAGGTGTTTCTGCGTGCTGCGCCGGCCCAAAGAGTGCCTGGTGGAAAACGACAACGCAGGCATGTCGGGTGCCACTGTCTGCACCTGCACAGAAAGTTTTGAGCAGATATCTCCTTCCGTTCGGCCGGAATTGAAAGAAGATTGTGCATCTTCAATGTAGGTCGCGGTCAATGACAAAAAGGCGCTTATCTTCAATCTAGGTGTTTCTGCGTGCTGCGCCGGCCCAAAGAGTGCCCGGCGGAAAACGACAACGCAGGCATGTCGGGTGCCACTGTCTGCACCTGCACAGAAAGTTTTGAGCAGATATCTTCTTTCGTTCGGCCGGAATTGCAAGACGTTTGTGCATCTGCAATATTGGTCGCGGTCAATGTCAAAAAGCCCTTATCTGCAATCTAGGTGTTTCTGCGTGCTGCTCCAGCCCAAAGAGTGCCCGGCGGAAAACGACAACGCAGGCATGTCGGGTGCCACTGTCTGCACCTGCACAGAAAGTTTTGAGCAGATATCTCCTTCCATTCGGCCAGAATTGCAAGACATTTGTGCATCTTCTATGTTCGTCGCGGTCAATGGCAAAAGGCGCTTATCTTCAATCTAGGTGTTTCTGCGTGCTGCGCCGGCCCAAAGAGTGTCCGGCGGAAAATGACAACGCAGGCATGTCGGGTGCCACTGTCTGCACCTGCACAGAAAGTTTTGAGCAGATATCTCCTTCCGTTCGGCCGGAATTGAAAGAAGATTGTGCATCTTCAATGTAGGTCGCGGTCAATGACAAAAAGGCGCTTATCTTCAATCTAGGTGTTTCTGCGTGCTGCGCCGGCCCAAAGAGTGCCCGGCGGAAAACGACAACCCAGGCATGTCGGGTGCCACTGTCTGCACCTGCACAGAAAGTTTTGAGCAGATATCTCCTTCCGTTCTGCCGGAATTGAAAGAAGATTGTGCATCTTCTATGTTCGTCGCGGTCAATGGCAAAAGGCGCTTATCTTCAATCTAGGTGTTTCTGCGTGCTGCGCCGGCCCAAAGAGTGCCCGGTGGAAAACGACAACGCAGGCATGTCGGGTGCCACTGTCTGCACCTGCACAGAAAGATTTGAGCAGATATCTTCTTTCGTTCGGCCGGAATTGCAAGACGTTTGTGCATCTGCAATATTGGTCGCGGTCAATGTCAAAAAGCCCTTATCTGCAATCTAGGTGTTTCTGCGTGCTGCTCCGGCCCAAAGAGTGCCCGGCGGAAAACGACAACGCAGGCATGTCGGGTGCCACTGTCTACACCTGCACAGAAAGTTTTGAGCAGATATCTCCTTCCATTCGGCCGGAATTGCAAGACGTTTGTGCATCTTCTATGTTCGTCGCGGTCAATGGCAAAAGGCGCTTATCTTCAATCTAGGTGTTTCTGCGTGCTGCGCCGGCCCAAAGAGTGCCCGGCGGAAAACGACAAGGCAGGCATGTCGGGTGCCACTGTCTGCACCTGCACAGAAAGTTTGAGCAGATATCTTCTTTCGTTCGGCCGGAATTGCAAGAAGATTGTGCATCTTCAATGTAGGTCGCGGTCAATGACAAAAAGGCGCTTATCTTCAATCTAGGTGTTTCTGTGTGCTGCGCCGGCCCAAAGAGTGCCCGGCGGAAAACGACAACCCAGGCATGTCGGGTGCCACTGTCTGCACCTGCACAGAAAGGTTTGAGCAGATATCTCCTTCCGTTCTGCCGGAATTGAAAGAAGATTGTGCATCTTCTATGTTCGTCGCGGTCAATGGCAAAAGGCGCTTATCTTCAATCTAGGTGTTTCTGCGTGCTGCGCCGGCCCAAAGAGTGCCCGGCGGAAAACGACAACGCAGGCATGTCGGGTGCCACTGTCTGCACCTGCACAGAAAGTTTTGAGCAGATATCTTCTTTCGTTCGGCCGGAATTGCAAGACGTTTGTGCATCTGCAATATTGGTCGCGGTCAATGTCAAAAAGCCCTTATCTGCAATCTAGGTGTTTCTGCGTGCTGCTCCGGCCCAAAGAGTGCCCGGCGGAAAACGACAACGCAGGCATGTCGGGTGCCACTGTCTACACCTGCACAGAAAGTTTTGAGCAGATATCTCCTTCCATTCGGCCGGAATTGCAAGACGTTTGTGCATCTTCTATGTTCGTCGCGGTCAATGGCAAAAGGCGCTTATCTTCAATCTAGGTGTTTCTGCGTGCTGCGCCGGCCCAAAGAGTGTCCGGCGGAAAACGACAACGCAGGCATGTCGGGTGCCACTGTCTGCACCTGCACAGAAAGTTTTGAGCAGATATCTCCTTCCGTTCGGCCGGAATTGAAAGAAGATTGTGCATCTTCAATGTAGGTCGCGGTCAATGACAAAAAGGCGCTTATCTTCAATCTAGGTGTTTCTGCGTGCTGCGCCGGCCCAAAGAGTGCCCGGCGGAAAACGACAACCCAGGCATGTCGGGTGCCACTGTCTGCACCTGCACAGAAAGGTTTGAGCAGATATCTCCTTCCGTTCTGCCGGAATTGAAAGAAGATTGTGCATCTTCTATGTTCGTCGCGGTCAATGGCAAAAGGCGCTTATCTTCAATCTAGGTGTTTCTGCGTGCTGCTCCGGCCCAAAGAGTGCCCGGCGGAAAACGACAACGCAGGCATGTCGGGTGCCACTGTCTACACCTGCACAGAAAGTTTTGAGCAGATATCTTCTTTCGTTCGGCCGGAATTGAAAGAAGATTGTGCATCTTCAATGTAGGTCGCGGTCAATGACAAAAAGGCGCTTATCTTCAATCTAGGTGTTTCTGCGTGCTGCGCCGGCCCAAAGAGTGCCCGGCGGAAAACGACAACCCAGGCATGTCGGGTGCCACTGTCTGCACCTGCACAGAAAGGTTTGAGCAGATATCTCCTTCCGTTCTGCCGGAATTGAAAGAAGATTGTGCATCTTCTATGTTCGTCGCGGTCAATGGCAAAAGGCGCTTATCTTCAATCTAGGTGTTTCTGCGTGCTGCTCCGGCCCAAAGAGTGCCCGGCGGAAAACGACAACGCAGGCATGTCGGGTGCCACTGTCTACACCTGCACAGAAAGTTTTGAGCAGATATCTTCTTTCGTTCGGCCGGAATTGCAAGAAGTTTGTGCATCTTCTATGTTCGTCGCGGTCAATGACAAAAGGCGCTTATCTTCAATCTAGGTGTTTCTGCGTGCTGCTCCGGCCCAAAGAGTGCCCGGCGGAAAACGACAACGCAGGCATGTCGGGTGCCACTGTCTGCACCTGCACAGAAAGTTTTGAGCAGATATCTCCTTCCATTCGGCTGGAATTGCAAGAAGTTTGTGCATCTTCTATGTTCGTCGCGGTCAATGACAAAAGGCGCTTATCTTCAATCTAGGTGTTTCTGCGTGCTGCGCCGGCCCAAAGAGTGTCCGGCGGAAAATGACAACGCAGGCATGTCGGGTGCCACTGTCTGCACCTGCACAGAAAGTTTTGAGCAGATATCTCCTTCCGTTCGGCCGGAATTGAAAGAAGATTGTGCATCTTCAATGTAGGTCGCGGTCAATGACAAAAAGGCGCTTATCTTCAATCTAGGTGTTTCTGCGTGCTGCGCCGGCCCAAAGAGTGCCCGGCGGAAAACGACAAGGCAGCCATGTCGGGTGCCACTGTCTGCACCTGCACAGAAAGTTTTGAGCAGATATCTTCTTTCGTTCGGCCGGAATTGCAAGAAGTTTGTGCATCTTCTATGTTCGTCGCGGTCAATGGCAAAAGGCGCTTATGTTCAATCTAGGTGTTTCTGCGTGCTGCTCCGGCCCAAAGAGTGCCCGGCGGAAAACGACAACGCAGGCATGTCGGGTGCCACTGTCTACACCTGCACAGAAAGTTTTGAGCAGATATCTCCTTCCATTCGGCCGGAATTGCAAGAAGTTTGTGCATCTTCTATGTTCGTCGCGGTCAATGACAAAAGGCGCTTATCTTCAATCTAGGTGTTTCTGCGTGCTGCTCCGGCCCAAAGAGTGCCCGGCGGAAAACGACAACGCAGGCATGTCGGGTGCCACTGTCTGCACCTGCACAGAAAGTTTTGAGCAGATATCTCCTTCCATTCGGCCGGAATTGCAAGAAGTTTGTGCATCTTCTATGTTCGTCGCGGTCAATGACAAAAGGCGCTTATCTTCAATCTAGGTGTTTCTGCGTGCTGCTCCGGCCCAAAGAGTGCCCGGCGGAAAACGACAACGCAGGCATGTCGGGTGCCACTGTCTGCACCTGCACAGAAAGTTTTGAGCAGATATCTCCTTCCATTCGGCCGGAATTGCAAGACGTTTGTGCATCTTCTATGTTCGTCGCGATCAATGGCAAAAGGCGCTTATCTTCAATCTAGGTGTTTCTGCGTGCTGCGCCGGCCCAAAGAGTGCCCGGTGGAAAACGACAACGCAGGCATGTCGGGTGCCACTGTCTGCACTTGCACAGAAAGTTTGGAGCAGATATCTCCTTCCGTTCGGCCGGAATTGAAAGAAGATTGTGCATCTTCAATGTAGGTCTCGGTCAATGACAAAAAGGCGCTTATCTTCAATCTAGGTGTTTCTGCGTGCTGCGCCGGCCCAAAGAGTGCCCGGCGGAAAACGACAAGGCAGGCATGTCGGGTGCCACTGTCTGCACCTGCACAGAAAGTTTTGAGCAGATATCTTCTTTCGTTCGGCCGGAATTGCAAGAAGTTTGTGCATCTTCTATGTTCGTCGCGGTGAATGGCAAAAGGCGCTTATCTTCAATCTAGGTGTTTCTGCGTGCTGCGCCGGCCCAAAGAGTGCCCGGCGGAAAACGACAACGCAGGCATGTCGGGTGCCACTGTCTGCACCTGCACAGAAAGTTTTGAGCAGATATCTTCTTTCGTTCGGCCGGAATTGCAAGACGTTTGTGCATCTGCAATATTGGTCGCGGTCAATGTCAAAAAGCCCTTATCTGCAATCTAGGTGTTTCTGCGTGCTGCTCCGGCCCAAAGAGTGCCCGGCGGAAAACGACAACGCAGGCATGTCGGGTGCCACTGTCTACACCTGCACAGAACGTTTTGAGCAGATATCTCCTTCCATTCGGCCGGAATTGCAAGACGTTTGTGCATCTTCTATGTTCGTCGCGGTCAATGGCAAAAGGCGCTTATCTTCAATCTAGGTGTTTCTGCGTGCTGCGCCGGCCCAAAGAGTGTCCGGCGGAAAACGACAACGCAGGCATGTCGGGTGCCACTGTCTGCACCTGCACAGAAAGTTTTGAGCAGATATCTCCTTCCGTTCGGCCGGAATTGAAAGAAGATTGTGCATCTTCAATGTAGGTCGCGGTCAATGACAAAAAGGCGCTTATCTTCAATCTAGGTGTTTCTGCGTGCTGCGCCGGCCCAAAGAGTGCCCGGCGGAAAACGACAACCCAGGCATGTCGGGTGCCACTGTCTGCACCTGCACAGAAAGGTTTGAGCAGATATCTCCTTCCGTTCTGCCGGAATTGAAAGAAGATTGTGCATCTTCTATGTTCGTCGCGGTCAATGGCAAAAGGCGCTTATCTTCAATCTAGGTGTTTCTGCGTGCTGCTCCGGCCCAAAGAGTGCCCGGCGGAAAACGACAACGCAGGCATGTCGGGTGCCACTGTCTACACCTGCACAGAAAGTTTTGAGCAGATATCTCCTTCCATTCGGCCGGAATTGCAAGAAGTTTGTGCATCTTCTATGTTCGTCGCGGTCAATGACAAAAGGCGCTTATCTTCAATCTAGGTGTTTCTGCGTGCTGCTCCGGCCCAAAGAGTGCCCGGCGGAAAACGACAACGCAGGCATGTCGGGTGCCACTGTCTGCACCTGCACAGAAAGTTTTGAGCAGATATCTCCTTCCATTCGGCTGGAATTGCAAGAAGTTTGTGCATCTTCTATGTTCGTCGCGGTCAATGACAAAAGGCGCTTATCTTCAATCTAGGTGTTTCTGCGTGCTGCTCCGGCCCAAAGAGTGCCCGCCGGAAAACGACAACGCAGGCATGTCGGGTGCCACTGTCTGCACCTGCACAGAAAGTTTTGAGCAGATATCTCCTTCCATTCGGCCGGAATTGCAAGACGTTTGTGCATCTTCTATGTTCGTCGCGGTCAATGGCAAAAGGCGCTTATCTTCAATCTAGGTGTTTCTGCGTGCTGCGCCGGCCCAAAGAGTGCCCGGTGGAAAACGACAACGCAGGCATGTCGGGTGCCACTGTCTGCACTTGCACAGAAAGTTTGGAGCAGATATCTCCTTCCGTTCGGCCGGAATTGAAAGAAGATTGTGCATCTTCAATGTAGGTCTCGGTCAATGACAAAAAGGCGCTTATCTTCAATCTGGGTGTTTCTGCGTGCTGCGCCGGCCCAAAGAGTGCCCGGCGGAAAACGACAAGGCAGGCATGTCGGGTGCCACTGTCTGCACCTGCACAGAAAGTTTTGAGCAGATATCTTCTTTCGTTCGGCCGGAATTGCAAGAAGATTGTGCATCTTCAATATTGGTCGCGGTCAATGTCAAAAAGCCCTTATCTGCAATCTAGGTGTTTCTGTTGCTGCTCCAGCCCAAAGAGTGCCCGGCGGATAACGACAACGCAGGCATGTCGGGTGCCATTGTCTACACCTGCACAGAAAGTTTTGAGCAGATATCTCCTTCCATTCGGCCGGAATTGCAAGAAGTTTGTGCATCTTCTATGTTCGTCGCGGTGAATGGCAAAAGGCGCTTATCTTCAATCTAGGTGTTTCTGCGTGCTGCGCCGGCCCAAAGAGTGCCCGGCGGAAAACGACAACGCAGGAATGTCGGGTGCCACTGTCTGCACCTGCACAGAAAGTTTTGAGCAGATATCTCCTTCCGTTCGGCCGGAATTGAAAGAAGATTGTGCATCTTCAATGTAGGTCGCGGTCAATGACAAAAAGGCGCTTATCTTCAATCTAGGTGTTTCTGCGTGCTGCGCCGGCCCAAAGAGTGCCCTTTGGAAAACGACAACGCAGGCATGTCGGTTGCCACTGTCTGCACCTGCACATAATGTTTTGAGCAGATATCTCCTTCCGTTCGGCCGGAATTGAAAGAAGATTGTGCATCTTCAATGTAGGTCGCGGTCAATGACAAAAAGGCGCTTATCTTCAATCTAGGTGTTTCTGCGTGCTGCGCCGGCCCAAAGAGTGCCCGGCGGAAAACGACAACGCAGGCATGTCGGGTGCCACTGTCTGCACCTGCACAGAAAGTTTTGAGCAGATATCTTCTTTCGTTCGGCCGGAATTGCAAGACGTTTGTGCATCTGCAATATTGGTCGCGGTCAATGTCAAAAAGCCCTTATCTGCAATCTAGGTGTTTCTGCGTGCTGCTCCGGCCCAAAGAGTGCCCGGCGGAAAACGACAACGCAGGCATGTCGGGTGCCACTGTCTACACCTGCACAGAAAGTTTTGAGCAGATATCTCCTTCCATTCAGCCGGAATTGCAAGACGTTTGTGCATCTTCTATGTTCGTCGCGGTCAATGGCAAAAGGCGCTTATCTTCAATCTAGGTGTTTCTGCGTGCTGCGCCGGCCCAAAGAGTGCCCGGTGGAAAACGACAACGCAGGCATGTCGGGTGCCACTGTCTGCACCTGCACAGAAAGTTTTGAGCAGATATCTCCTTCCGTTCGGCCGGAATTGAAAGAAGATTGTGCATCTTCAATGTAGGTCGCGGTCAATGACAAAAAGGCGCTTATCTTCAATCTAGGTGTTTCTGCGTGCTGCGCCGGCCCAAAGAGTGCCCGGCGGAAAACGACAACGCAGGCATGTCGGGTGCCACTGTCTGCACCTGCACAGAAAGTTTTGAGCAGATATCTTCTTTCGTTCGGCCGGAATTGCAAGACGTTTGTGCATCTGCAATATTGGTCGCGGTCAATGTCAAAAAGCCCTTATCTGCAATCTAGGTGTTTCTGCGTGCTGCTCCAGCCCAAAGAGTGCCCGGCGGAAAACGACAACGCAGGCATGTCGGGTGCCACTGTCTGCACCTGCACAGAAAGTTTTGAGCAGATATCTCCTTCCATTCGGCCAGAATTGCAAGACATTTGTGCATCTTCTATGTTCGTCGCGGTCAATGGCAAAAGGCGCTTATCTTCAATCTAGGTGTTTCTGAGTGCTGCGCCGGCCCAAAGAGTGTCCGGCGGAAAATGACAACGCAGGCATGTCGGGTGCCACTGTCTGCACCTGCACAGAAAGTTTTGAGCAGATATCTCCTTCCGTTCGGCCGGAATTGAAAGAAGATTGTGCATCTTCAATGTAGGTCGCGGTCAATGACAAAAAGGCGCTTATCTTCAATCTAGGTGTTTCTGCGTGCTGCGCCGGCCCAAAGAGTGCCCGGCGGAAAACGACAACCCAGGCATGTCGGGTGCCACTGTCTGCACCTGCACAGAAAGGTTTGAGCAGATATCTCCTTCCGTTCTGCCGGAATTGAAAGAAGATTGTGCATCTTCTATGTTCGTCGCGGTCAATGGCAAAAGGCGCTTATCTTCAATCTAGGTGTTTCTGCGTGCTGCGCCGGCCCAAAGAGTGCCCGGTGGAAAACGACAACGCAGGCATGTCGGGTGCCACTGTCTGCACCTGCACAGAAAGTTTTGAGCAGATATCTTCTTTCGTTCGGCCGGAATTGCAAGACGTTTGTGCATCTGCAATATTGGTCGCGGTCAATGTCAAAAAGCCCTTATCTGCAATCTAGGTGTTTCTGCGTGCTGCTCCGGCCCAAAGAGTGCCCGGCGGAAAACGACAACGCAGGCATGTCGGGTGCCACTGTCTACACCTGCACAGAAAGTTTTGAGCAGATATCTCCTTCCATTCGGCCGGAATTGCAAGACGTTTGTGCATCTTCTATGTTCGTCGCGGTCAATGGCAAAAGGCGCTTATCTTCAATCTAGGTGTTTCTGCGTGCTGCGCCGGCCCAAAGAGTGCCCGGCGGAAAACGACAAGGCAGGCATGTCGGGTGCCACTGTCTGCACCTGCACAGAAAGTTTGAGCAGATATCTTCTTTCGTTCGGCCGGAATTGCAAGAAGATTGTGCATCTTCAATATTGGTCGCGGTCAATGTCAAAAAGCCCTTATCTGCAATCTAGGTGTTTCTGCGTGCTGCTCCGGCCCAAAGAGTGCCCGGCGGATAACGACAACGCAGGCATTTCGGGTGCCATTGTCTACACCTGCACAGAAAGTTTTGAGCAGATATCTCCTTCCATTCGGCCGGAATTGCAAGAAGTTTGTGCATCTTCTATGTTCGTCGCGGTGAATGGCAAAAAGCGCTTATCTTCAATCTAGGTGTTTCTGCGTGCTGCGCCGGCCCAAAGAGTGCCCGGCGGAAAACGACAACGCAGGCATGTCGGGTGCCACTGTCTGCACCTGCACAGAAAGTTTTGAGCAGATATCTCCTTCCATTCGGCCGGAATTGCAAGACGTTTGTGCATCTTCTATGTTCGTCGCGGTCAATGGCAAAAGGCGCTTATCTTCAATCTAGGTGTTTCTGCGTGCTGCGCCGGCCCAAAGAGTGCCTGGTGGAAAACGACAACGCAGGCATGTCGGGTGCCACTGTCTGCACCTGCACAGAAAGTTTTGAGCAGATATCTCCTTCCGTTCGGCCGGAATTGAAAGAAGATTGTGCATCTTCAATGTAGGTCGCGGTCAATGACAAAAAGGCGCTTATCTTCAATCTAGGTGTTTCTGCGTGCTGCGCCGGCCCAAAGAGTGCCCGGCGGAAAACGACAACGCAGGCATGTCGGGTGCCACTGTCTGCACCTGCACAGAAAGTTTTGAGCAGATATCTTCTTTCGTTCGGCCGGAATTGCAAGACGTTTGTGCATCTGCAATATTGGTCGCGGTCAATGTCAAAAAGCCCTTATCTGCAATCTAGGTGTTTCTGCGTGCTGCTCCAGCCCAAAGA
Source organism: Hyla sarda (assembly GCF_029499605.1). Taxonomy (NCBI): domain Eukaryota; kingdom Metazoa; phylum Chordata; class Amphibia; order Anura; family Hylidae; genus Hyla; species Hyla sarda. The sequence continues at coordinate 99,674 of NW_026609825.1, forward strand.
GTGCCCGGCGGAAAACGACAACGCAGGCATGTCGGGTGCCACTGTCTGCACCTGCACAGAAAGTTTTGAGCAGATATCTCCTTCCATTCGGCCAGAATTGCAAGACATTTGTGCATCTTCTATGTTCGTCGCGGTCAATGGCAAAAGGCGCTTATCTTCAATCTAGGTGTTTCTGCGTGCTGCGCCGGCCCAAAGAGTGTCCGGCGGAAAATGACAACGCAGGCATGTCGGGTGCCACTGTCTGCACCTGCACAGAAAGTTTTGAGCAGATATCTCCTTCCGTTCGGCCGGAATTGAAAGAAGATTGTGCATCTTCAATGTAGGTCGCGGTCAATGACAAAAAGGCGCTTATCTTCAATCTAGGTGTTTCTGCGTGCTGCGCCGGCCCAAAGAGTGCCCGGCGGAAAACGACAACCCAGGCATGTCGGGTGCCACTGTCTGCACCTGCACAGAAAGTTTTGAGCAGATATCTCCTTCCGTTCTGCCGGAATTGAAAGAAGATTGTGCATCTTCTATGTTCGTCGCGGTCAATGGCAAAAGGCGCTTATCTTCAATCTAGGTGTTTCTGCGTGCTGCGCCGGCCCAAAGAGTGCCCGGTGGAAAACGACAACGCAGGCATGTCGGGTGCCACTGTCTGCACCTGCACAGAAAGATTTGAGCAGATATCTTCTTTCGTTCGGCCGGAATTGCAAGACGTTTGTGCATCTGCAATATTGGTCGCGGTCAATGTCAAAAAGCCCTTATCTGCAATCTAGGTGTTTCTGCGTGCTGCTCCGGCCCAAAGAGTGCCCGGCGGAAAACGACAACGCAGGCATGTCGGGTGCCACTGTCTACACCTGCACAGAAAGTTTTGAGCAGATATCTCCTTCCATTCGGCCGGAATTGCAAGACGTTTGTGCATCTTCTATGTTCGTCGCGGTCAATGGCAAAAGGCGCTTATCTTCAATCTAGGTGTTTCTGCGTGCTGCGCCGGCCCAAAGAGTGCCCGGCGGAAAACGACAAGGCAGGCATGTCGGGTGCCACTGTCTGCACCTGCACAGAAAGTTTGAGCAGATATCTTCTTTCGTTCGGCCGGAATTGCAAGAAGATTGTGCATCTTCAATGTAGGTCGCGGTCAATGACAAAAAGGCGCTTATCTTCAATCTAGGTGTTTCTGTGTGCTGCGCCGGCCCAAAGAGTGCCCGGCGGAAAACGACAACCCAGGCATGTCGGGTGCCACTGTCTGCACCTGCACAGAAAGGTTTGAGCAGATATCTCCTTCCGTTCTGCCGGAATTGAAAGAAGATTGTGCATCTTCTATGTTCGTCGCGGTCAATGGCAAAAGGCGCTTATCTTCAATCTAGGTGTTTCTGCGTGCTGCGCCGGCCCAAAGAGTGCCCGGCGGAAAACGACAACGCAGGCATGTCGGGTGCCACTGTCTGCACCTGCACAGAAAGTTTTGAGCAGATATCTTCTTTCGTTCGGCCGGAATTGCAAGACGTTTGTGCATCTGCAATATTGGTCGCGGTCAATGTCAAAAAGCCCTTATCTGCAATCTAGGTGTTTCTGCGTGCTGCTCCGGCCCAAAGAGTGCCCGGCGGAAAACGACAACGCAGGCATGTCGGGTGCCACTGTCTACACCTGCACAGAAAGTTTTGAGCAGATATCTCCTTCCATTCGGCCGGAATTGCAAGACGTTTGTGCATCTTCTATGTTCGTCGCGGTCAATGGCAAAAGGCGCTTATCTTCAATCTAGGTGTTTCTGCGTGCTGCGCCGGCCCAAAGAGTGTCCGGCGGAAAACGACAACGCAGGCATGTCGGGTGCCACTGTCTGCACCTGCACAGAAAGTTTTGAGCAGATATCTCCTTCCGTTCGGCCGGAATTGAAAGAAGATTGTGCATCTTCAATGTAGGTCGCGGTCAATGACAAAAAGGCGCTTATCTTCAATCTAGGTGTTTCTGCGTGCTGCGCCGGCCCAAAGAGTGCCCGGCGGAAAACGACAACCCAGGCATGTCGGGTGCCACTGTCTGCACCTGCACAGAAAGGTTTGAGCAGATATCTCCTTCCGTTCTGCCGGAATTGAAAGAAGATTGTGCATCTTCTATGTTCGTCGCGGTCAATGGCAAAAGGCGCTTATCTTCAATCTAGGTGTTTCTGCGTGCTGCTCCGGCCCAAAGAGTGCCCGGCGGAAAACGACAACGCAGGCATGTCGGGTGCCACTGTCTACACCTGCACAGAAAGTTTTGAGCAGATATCTTCTTTCGTTCGGCCGGAATTGAAAGAAGATTGTGCATCTTCAATGTAGGTCGCGGTCAATGACAAAAAGGCGCTTATCTTCAATCTAGGTGTTTCTGCGTGCTGCGCCGGCCCAAAGAGTGCCCGGCGGAAAACGACAACCCAGGCATGTCGGGTGCCACTGTCTGCACCTGCACAGAAAGGTTTGAGCAGATATCTCCTTCCGTTCTGCCGGAATTGAAAGAAGATTGTGCATCTTCTATGTTCGTCGCGGTCAATGGCAAAAGGCGCTTATCTTCAATCTAGGTGTTTCTGCGTGCTGCTCCGGCCCAAAGAGTGCCCGGCGGAAAACGACAACGCAGGCATGTCGGGTGCCACTGTCTACACCTGCACAGAAAGTTTTGAGCAGATATCTTCTTTCGTTCGGCCGGAATTGCAAGAAGTTTGTGCATCTTCTATGTTCGTCGCGGTCAATGACAAAAGGCGCTTATCTTCAATCTAGGTGTTTCTGCGTGCTGCTCCGGCCCAAAGAGTGCCCGGCGGAAAACGACAACGCAGGCATGTCGGGTGCCACTGTCTGCACCTGCACAGAAAGTTTTGAGCAGATATCTCCTTCCATTCGGCTGGAATTGCAAGAAGTTTGTGCATCTTCTATGTTCGTCGCGGTCAATGACAAAAGGCGCTTATCTTCAATCTAGGTGTTTCTGCGTGCTGCGCCGGCCCAAAGAGTGTCCGGCGGAAAATGACAACGCAGGCATGTCGGGTGCCACTGTCTGCACCTGCACAGAAAGTTTTGAGCAGATATCTCCTTCCGTTCGGCCGGAATTGAAAGAAGATTGTGCATCTTCAATGTAGGTCGCGGTCAATGACAAAAAGGCGCTTATCTTCAATCTAGGTGTTTCTGCGTGCTGCGCCGGCCCAAAGAGTGCCCGGCGGAAAACGACAACCCAGGCATGTCGGGTGCCACTGTCTGCACCTGCACAAAAAGGTTTGAGCAGATATCTCCTTCCGTTCTGCCGGAATTGAAAGAAGATTGTGCATCTTCTATGTTCGTCGCGGTCAATGGCAAAAGGCGCTTATCTTCAATCTAGGTGTTTCTGCGTGCTGCGCCGGCCCAAAGAGTGCCCGGTGGAAAACGACAACGCAGGCATGTCGGGTGCCACTGTCTGCACCTGCACAGAAAGTTTTGAGCAGATATCTTCTTTCGTTCGGCCGGAATTGCAAGACGTTTGTGCATCTGCAATATTGGTCGCGGTCAATGTCAAAAAGCCCTTATCTGCAATCTAGGTGTTTCTGCGTGCTGCTCCGGCCCAAAGAGTGCCCGGCGGAAAACGACAACGCAGGCATGTCGGGTGCCACTGTCTACACCTGCACAGAAAGTTTTGAGCAGATAACTCCTTCCATTCGGCCGGAATTGCAAGACGTTTGTGCATCTTCTATGTTCGTCGCGGTCAATGGCAAAAGGCGCTTATCTTCAATCTAGGTGTTTCTGCGTGCTGCGCCGGCCCAAAGAGTGCCCGGCGGAAAACGACAAGGCAGGCATGTCGGGTGCCACTGTCTGCACCTGCACAGAAAGTTTGAGCAGATATCTTCTTTCGTTCGGCCGGAATTGCAAGAAGATTGTGCATCTTCAATATTGGTCGCGGTCAATGTCAAAAAGCCCTTATCTGCAATCTAGGTGTTTCTGCGTGCTGCTCCGGCCCAAAGAGTGCCCGGCGGATAACGACAACGCAGGCATTTCGGGTGCCATTGTCTACACCTGCACAGAAAGTTTTGAGCAGATATCTCCTACCATTCGGCCGGAATTGCAAGAAGTTTGTGCATCTTCTATGTTCGTCGCGGTGAATGGCAAAAAGCGCTTATCTTTAATCTAGGTGTTTCTGCGTGCTGCGCCGGCCCAAAGAGTGCACGGCGGAAAACGACAACGCAGGCATGTCGGGTGCCACTGTCTGCACCTGCACAGAAAGTTTTGAGCAGATATCTCCTTCCATTCGGCCGGAATTGCAAGACGTTTGTGCATCTTCTATGTTCGTCGCGGTCAATGGCAAAAGGCGCTTATCTTCAATCTAGGTGTTTCTGCGTGCTGCGCCGGCCCAAAGAGTGCCCGGCGGAAAACGACAACGCAGGCATGTCGGGTGCCACTGTCTGCACCTGCACAGAAAGTTTTGAGCAGATATCTCCTTCCGTTCGGCCGGAATTGAAAGAAGATTGTGCATCTTCAATGTAGGTCGCGGTCAATGATAAAAAGGCGCTTATCTTCAATCTAGGTGTTTCTGCGTGCTGCGCCGGCCCAAAGAGTGCCCGGCGGAAAACGACAACGCAGGCATGTCGGGTGCCACTGTCTGCACCTGCACATAATGTTTTGAGCAGATATCTCCTTCCGTTCGGCCGGAATTGAAAGAAGATTGTGCATCTTCAATGTAGGTCGCGGTCAATGACAAAAAGGCGCTTATCTTCAATCTAGGTGTTTCTGCGTGCTGCGCCGGCCCAAAGAGTGCCCGGCGGAAAACGACAACGCAGGCATGTCGGGTGCCACTGTCTGCACCTGCACAGAAAGTTTTGAGCAGATATCTTCTTTCGTTCGGCCGGAATTGCAAGACGTTTGTGCATCTGCAATATTGGTCGCGGTCAATGTCAAAAAGCCCTTATCTGCAATCTAGGTGTTTCTGCGTGCTGCTCCGGCCCAAAGAGTGCCCGGCGGAAAACGACAACGCAGGCATGTCGGGTGCCACTGTCTACACCTGCACAGAAAGTTTTGAGCAGATATCTCCTTCCATTCGGCCGGAATTGCAAGACGTTTGTGCATCTTCTATGTTCGTCGCGGTCAATGGCAAAAGGCGCTTATCTTCAATCTAGGTGTTTCTGCGTGCTGCGCCGGCCCAAAGAGTGTCCGGCGGAAAACGACAACGCAGGCATGTCGGGTGCCACTGTCTGCACCTGCACAGAAAGTTTTGAGCAGATATCTCCTTCCGTTCGGCCGGAATTGAAAGAAGATTGTGCATCTTCAATGTAGGTCGCGGTCAATGACAAAAAGGCGCTTATCTTCAATCTAGGTGTTTCTGCGTGCTGCGCCGGCCCAAAGAGTGCCCGGCGGAAAACGACAACCCAGGCATGTCGGGTGCCACTGTCTGCACCTGCACAGAAAGGTTTGAGCAGATATCTCCTTCCGTTCTGCCGGAATTGAAAGAAGATTGTGCATCTTCTATGTTCGTCGCGGTCAATGGCAAAAGGCGCTTATCTTCAATCTAGGTGTTTCTGCGTGCTGCGCCGGCCCAAAGAGTGCCCGGCGGAAAACGACAACGCAGGCATGTCGGGTGCCACTGTCTGCACCTGCACAGAAAGTTTTGAGCAGATATCTTCTTTCGTTCGGCCGGAATTGCAAGACGTTTGTGCATCTGCAATATTGGTCGCGGTCAATGTCAAAAAGCCCTTATCTGCAATCTAGGTGTTTCTGCGTGCTGCTCCGGCCCAAAGAGTGCCCGGCGGAAAACGACAACGCAGGCATGTCGGGTGCCACTGTCTACACCTGCACAGAAAGTTTTGAGCAGATATCTCCTTCCATTCGGCCGGAATTGCAAGACGTTTGTGCATCTTCTATGTTCGTCGCGGTCAATGGCAAAAGGCGCTTATCTTCAATCTAGGTGTTTCTGCGTGCTGCGCCGGCCCAAAGAGTGTCCGGCGGAAAACGACAACGCAGGCATGTCGGGTGCCACTGTCTGCACCTGCACAGAAAGTTTTGAGCAGATATCTCCTTCCGTTCGGCCGGAATTGAAAGAAGATTGTGCATCTTCAATGTAGGTCGCGGTCAATGACAAAAAGGCGCTTATCTTCAATCTAGGTGTTTCTGCGTGCTGCGCCGGCCCAAAGAGTGCCCGGCGGAAAACGACAACCCAGGCATGTCGGGTGCCACTGTCTGCACCTGCACAGAAAGGTTTGAGCAGATATCTCCTTCCGTTCTGCCGGAATTGAAAGAAGATTGTGCATCTTCTATGTTCGTCGCGGTCAATGGCAAAAGGCGCTTATCTTCAATCTAGGTGTTTCTGCGTGCTGCTCCGGCCCAAAGAGTGCCCGGCGGAAAACGACAACGCAGGCATGTCGGGTGCCACTGTCTACACCTGCACAGAAAGTTTTGAGCAGATATCTCCTTCCATTCGGCCGGAATTGCAAGAAGTTTGTGCATCTTCTATGTTCGTCGCGGTCAATGACAAAAGGCGCTTATCTTCAATCTAGGTGTTTCTGCGTGCTGCTCCGGCCCAAAGAGTGCCCGGCGGAAAACGACAACGCAGGCATGTCGGGTGCCACTGTCTGCACCTGCACAGAAAGTTTTGAGCAGATATCTCCTTCCATTCGGCTGGAATTGCAAGAAGTTTGTGCATCTTCTATGTTCGTCGCGGTCAATGACAAAAGGCGCTTATCTTCAATCTAGGTGTTTCTGCGTGCTGCTCCGGCCCAAAGAGTGCCCGGTGGAAAACGACAACGCAGGCATGTCGGGTGCCACTGTCTGCACCTGCACAGAAAGTTTTGAGCAGATATCTCCCTCCATTCGGCCGGAATTGCAAGACGTTTGTGCATCTTCTATGTTCGTCGCGGTCAATGGCAAAAGGCGCTTATCTTCAATCTAGGTGTTTCTGCGTGCTGCGCCGGCCCAAAGAGTGCCCGGTGGAAAACGACAACGCAGGCATGTCGGGTGCCACTGTCTGCACTTGCACAGAAAGTTTGGAGCAGATATCTCCTTCCGTTCGGCCGGAATTGAAAGAAGATTGTGCATCTTCAATGTAGGTCGCGGTCAATGACAAAAAGGCGCTTATCTTCAATCTAGGTGTTTCTGGGTGCTGCGCCGGCCCAAAGAGTGCCCGGCGGAAAACGACAACCCAGGCATGTCGGGTGCCACTGTCTGCACCTGCACAGAAAGGTTTGAGCAGATATCTCCTTCCGTTCTGCCGGAATTGAAAGAAGATTGTGCATCTTCTATGTTCGTCGCGGTCAATGGCAAAAGGCGCTTATCTTCAATCTAGGTGTTTCTGCGTGCTGCGCCGGCCCAAAGAGTGCCCGGCGGAAAACGACAACGCAGGCATGTCGGGTGCCACTGTCTGCACCTGCACAGAAAGTTTTGAGCAGATATCTTCTTTCGTTCGGCCGGAATTGCAAGACGTTTGTGCATCTGCAATATTGGTCGCGGTCAATGTCAAAAAGCCCTTATCTGCAATCTAGGTGTTTCTGCGTGCTGCTCCGGCCCAAAGAGTGCCCGGCGGAAAACGACAACGCAGGCATGTCGGGTGCCACTGTCTACACCTGCACAGAAAGTTTTGAGCAGATATCTCCTTCCATTCGGCCGGAATTGCAAGACGTTTGTGCATCTTCTATGTTCGTCGCGGTCAATGGCAAAAGGCGCTTATCTTCAATCTAGGTGTTTCTGCGTGCTGCGCCGGCCCAAAGAGTGTCCGGCGGAAAACGACAACGCAGGCATGTCGGGTGCCACTGTCTGCACCTGCACAGAAAGTTTTGAGCAGATATCTCCTTCCGTTCGGCCGGAATTGAAAGAAGATTGTGCATCTTCAATGTAGGTCGCGGTCAATGACAAAAAGGCGCTTATCTTCAATCTAGGTGTTTCTGCGTGCTGCGCCGGCCCAAAGAGTGCCCGGCGGAAAACGACAACCCAGGCATGTCGGGTGCCACTGTCTGCACCTGCACAGAAAGGTTTGAGCAGATATCTCCTTCCGTTCTGCCGGAATTGAAAGAAGATTGTGCATCTTCTATGTTCGTCGCGGTCAATGGCAAAAGGCGCTTATCTTCAATCTAGGTGTTTCTGCGTGCTGCTCCGGCCCAAAGAGTGCCCGGCGGAAAACGACAACGCAGGCATGTCGGGTGCCACTGTCTACACCTGCACAGAAAGTTTTGAGCAGATATCTCCTTCCATTCGGCCGGAATTGCAAGAAGTTTGTGCATCTTCTATGTTCGTCGCGGTCAATGACAAAAGGCGCTTATCTTCAATCTAGGTGTTTCTGCGTGCTGCTCCGGCCCAAAGAGTGCCCGGCGGAAAACGACAACGCAGGCATGTCGGGTGCCACTGTCTGCACCTGCACAGAAAGTTTTGAGCAGATATCTCCTTCCATTCGGCCGGAATTGCAAGAAGTTTGTGCATCTTCTATGTTCGTCGCGGTCAATGACAAAAGGCGCTTATCTTCAATCTAGGTGTTTCTGCGTGCTGCTCCGGCCCAAAGAGTGCCCGGCGGAAAACGACAACGCAGACATGTCGGGTGCCACTGTCTGCACCTGCACAGAAAGTTTTGAGCAGATATCTCCTTCCATTCGGCCGGAATTGCAAGACGTTTGTGCATCTTCTATGTTCGTCGCGGTCAATGGCAAAAGGCGCTTATCTTCAATCTAGGTGTTTCTGCGTGCTGCGCCGGCCCAAAGAGTGCCCGGTGGAAAACGACAACGCAGGCATGTCGGGTGCCACTGTCTGCACTTGCACAGAAAGTTTGGAGCAGATATCTCCTTCCGTTCGGCCGGAATTGAAAGAAGATTGTGCATCTTCAATGTAGGTCTCGGTCAATGACAAAAAGGCGCTTATCTTCAATCTAGGTGTTTCTGCGTGCTGCGCCGGCCCAAAGAGTGCCCGGCGGAAAACGACAAGGCAGGCATGTCGGGTGCCACTGTCTGCACCTGCACAGAAAGTTTTGAGCAGATATCTTCTTTCGTTCGGCCGGAATTGCAAGAAGATTGTGCATCTTCAATATTGGTCGCGGTCAATGTCAAAAAGCCCTTATCTGCAATCTAGGTGTTTCTGTTGCTGCTCCAGCCCAAAGAGTGCCCGGCGGATAACGACAACGCAGGCATGTCGGGTGCCATTGTCTACACCTGCACAGAAAGTTTTGAGCAGATATCTCCTTCCATTCGGCCGGAATTGCAAGAAGTTTGTGCATCTTCTATGTTCGTCGCGGTGAATGGCAAAAGGCGCTTATCTTCAATCTAGGTGTTTCTGCGTGCTGCGCCGGCCCAAAGAGTGCCCGGCGGAAAACGACAACGCAGGAATGTCGGGTGCCACTGTCTGCACCTGCACAGAAAGTTTTGAGCAGATATCTCCTTCCGTTCGGCCGGAATTGAAAGAAGATTGTGCATCTTCAATGTAGGTCGCGGTCAATGACAAAAAGGCGCTTATCTTCAATCTAGGTGTTTCTGCGTGCTGCGCCGGCCCAAAGAGTGCCCGGCGGAAAACGACAACGCAGGCATGTCGGTTGCCACTGTCTGCACCTGCACATAATGTTTTGAGCAGATATCTCCTTCCGTTCGGCCGGAATTGAAAGAAGATTGTGCATCTTCAATGTAGGTCGCGGTCAATGACAAAAAGGCGCTTATCTTCAATCTAGGTGTTTCTGCGTGCTGCGCCGGCCCAAAGAGTGCCCGGCGGAAAACGACAACGCAGGCATGTCGGGTGCCACTGTCTGCACCTGCACAGAAAGTTTTGAGCAGATATCTTCTTTCGTTCGGCCGGAATTGCAAGACGTTTGTGCATCTGCAATATTGGTCGCGGTCAATGTCAAAAAGCCCTTATCTGCAATCTAGGTGTTTCTGCGTGCTGCTCCGGCCCAAAGAGTGCCCGGCGGAAAACGACAACGCAGGCATGTCGGGTGCCACTGTCTACACCTGCACAGAAAGTTTTGAGCAGATATCTCCTTCCATTCAGCCGGAATTGCAAGACGTTTGTGCATCTTCTATGTTCGTCGCGGTCAATGGCAAAAGGCGCTTATCTTCAATCTAGGTGTTTCTGCGTGCTGCGCCGGCCCAAAGAGTGCCCGGTGGAAAACGACAACGCAGGCATGTCGGGTGCCACTGTCTGCACCTGCACAGAAAGTTTTGAGCAGATATCTCCTTCCGTTCGGCCCTAATTGAAAGAAGATTGTGCATCTTCAATGTAGGTCGCGGTCAATGACAAAAAGGCGCTTATCTTCAATCTAGGTGTTTCTGCGTGCTGCGCCGGCCCAAAGAGTGCCCGGCGGAAAACGACAACGCAGGCATGTCGGGTGCCACTGTCTGCACCTGCACAGAAAGTTTTGAGCAGATATCTTCTTTCGTTCGGCCGGAATTGCAAGACGTTTGTGCATCTGCAATATTGGTCGCGGTCAATGTCAAAAAGCCCTTATCTGCAATCTAGGTGTTTCTGCGTGCTGCTCCAGCCCAAAGAGTGCCCGGCGGAAAACGACAACGCAGGCATGTCGGGTGCCACTGTCTGCACCTGCACAGAAAGTTTTGAGCAGATATCTCCTTCCATTCGGCCAGAATTGCAAGACATTTGTGCATCTTCTATGTTCGTCGCGGTCAATGGCAAAAGGCGCTTATCTTCAATCTAGGTGTTTCTGCGTGCTGCGCCGGCCCAAAGAGTGTCCGGCGGAAAATGACAACGCAGGCATGTCGGGTGCCACTGTCTGCACCTGCACAGAAAGTTTTGAGCAGATATCTCCTTCCGTTCGGCCGGAATTGAAAGAAGATTGTGCATCTTCAATGTAGGTCGCGGTCAATGACAAAAAGGCGCTTATCTTCAATCTAGGTGTTTCTGCGTGCTGCGCCGGCCCAAAGAGTGCCCGGCGGAAAACGACAACCCAGGCATGTCGGGTGCCACTGTCTGCACCTGCACAGAAAGGTTTGAGCAGATATCTCCTTCCGTTCTGCCGGAATTGAAAGAAGATTGTGCATCTTCTATGTTCGTCGCGGTCAATGGCAAAAGGCGCTTATCTTCAATCTAGGTGTTTCTGCGTGCTGCGCCGGCCCAAAGAGTGCCCGGTGGAAAACGACAACGCAGGCATGTCGGGTGCCACTGTCTGCACCTGCACAGAAAGTTTTGAGCAGATATCTTCTTTCGTTCGGCCGGAATTGCAAGACGTTTGTGCATCTGCAATATTGGTCGCGGTCAATGTCAAAAAGCCCTTATCTGCAATCTAGGTGTTTCTGCGTGCTGCTCCGGCCCAAAGAGTGCCCGGCGGAAAACGACAACGCAGGCATGTCGGGTGCCACTGTCTACACCTGCACAGAAAGTTTTGAGCAGATATCTCCTTCCATTCGGCCGGAATTGCAAGACGTTTGTGCATCTTCTATGTTCGTCGCGGTCAATGGCAAAAGGCGCTTATCTTCAATCTAGGTGTTTCTGCGTGCTGCGCCGGCCCAAAGAGTGCCCGGCGGAAAACGACAAGGCAGGCATGTCGGGTGCCACTGTCTGCACCTGCACAGAAAGTTTGAGCAGATATCTTCTTTCGTTCGGCCGGAATTGCAAGAAGATTGTGCATCTTCAATATTGGTCGCGGTCAATGTCAAAAAGCCCTTATCTGCAATCTAGGTGTTTCTGCGTGCTGCTCCGGCCCAAAGAGTGCCCGGCGGATAACGACAACGCAGGCATTTCGGGTGCCATTGTCTACACCTGCACAGAAAGTTTTGAGCAGATATCTCCTTCCATTCGGCCGGAATTGCAAGAAGTTTGTGCATCTTCTATGTTCGTCGCGGTGAATGGCAAAAAGCGCTTATCTTCAATCTAGGTGTTTCTGCGTGCTGCGCCGGCCCAAAGAGTGCCCGGCGGAAAACGACAACGCAGGCATGTCGGGTGCCACTGTCTGCACCTGCACAGAAAGTTTTGAGCAGATATCTCCTTCCATTCGGCCGGAATTGCAAGACGTTTGTGCATCTTCTATGTTCGTCGCGGTCAATGGCAAAAGGCGCTTATCTTCAATCTAGGTGTTTCTGCGTGCTGCGCCGGCCCAAAGAGTGCCTGGTGGAAAACGACAACGCAGGCATGTCGGGTGCCACTGTCTGCACCTGCACAGAAAGTTTTGAGCAGATATCTCCTTCCGTTCGGCCGGAATTGAAAGAAGATTGTGCATCTTCAATGTAGGTCGCGGTCAATGACAAAAAGGCGCTTATCTTCAATCTAGGTGTTTCTGCGTGCTGCGCCGGCCCAAAGAGTGCCCGGCGGAAAACGACAACGCATGCATGTCGGGTGCCACTGTCTGCACCTGCACAGAAAGTTTTGAGCAGATATCTTCTTTCGTTCGGCCGGAATTGCAAGACGTTTGTGCATCTGCAATATTGGTCGCGGTCAATGTCAAAAAGCCCTTATCTGCAATCTAGGTGTTTCTGCGTGCTGCTCCAGCCCAAAGAGTGCCCGGCGGAAAACGACAACGCAGGCATGTCGGGTGCCACTGTCTGCACCTGCACAGAAAGTTTTGAGCAGATATCTCCTTCCATTCGGCCAGAATTGCAAGACATTTGTGCATCTTCTATGTTCGTCGCGGTCAATGGCAAAAGGCGCTTATCTTCAATCTAGGTGTTTCTGCGTGCTGCGCCGGCCCAAAGAGTGTCCGGCGGAAAATGACAACGCAGGCATGTCGGGTGCCACTGTCTGCACCTGCACAGAAAGTTTTGAGCAGATATCTCCTTCCGTTCGGCCGGAATTGAAAGAAGATTGTGCATCTTCAATGTAGGTCGCGGTCAATGACAAAAAGGCGCTTATCTTCAATCTAGGTGTTTCTGCGTGCTGCGCCGGCCCAAAGAGTGCCCGGCGGAAAACGACAACCCAGGCATGTCGGGTGCCACTGTCTGCACCTGCACAGAAAGTTTTGAGCAGATATCTCCTTCCGTTCTGCCGGAATTGAAAGAAGATTGTGCATCTTCTATGTTCGTCGCGGTCAATGGCAAAAGGCGCTTATCTTCAATCTAGGTGTTTCTGCGTGCTGCGCCGGCCCAAAGAGTGCCCGGTGGAAAACGACAACGCAGGCATGTCGGGTGCCACTGTCTGCACCTGCACAGAAAGTTTTGAGCAGATATCTCCTTCCGTTCGGCCGGAATTGAAAGAAGATTGTGCATCTTCAATGTAGGTCGCGGTCAATGACAAAAAGGCGCTTATCTTCAATCTAGGTGTTTCTGCGTGCTGCGCCGGCCCAAAGAGTGCCCGGCGGAAAACGACAACGCAGGCATGTCGGGTGCCACTGTCTACACCTGCACAGAAAGTTTTGAGCAGATATCTCCTTCCATTCGGCCGGAATTGCAAGACGTTTGTGCATCTTCTATGTTCATCGCGGTCAATGGCAAAAGGCGCTTATCTTCAATCTAGGTGTTTCTGCGTGCTGCGCCGGCCCAAAGAGTGCCCGGCGGAAAACGACAACGCAGGCATGTCGGGTGCCACTGTCTGCACCTGCACATAAAGTGTTGAGCAGATATCTTCTTTCGTTCGGCCGGAATTGCAAGACGTTTGTGCATCTTCAATATTGGTCGCGGTCAATGTCAAAAAGCCCTTATCTGCAATCTAGGTGTTTCTGCGTGCTGCTCCGGCCCAAAGAGTGCCCGGCGGAAAACGACAGCGCAGGCATGTCGGGTGCCACTGTCTACACCTGCACAGAAAGTTTTGAGCAGATATCTCCTTCCATTCGGCCGGAATTGCAAGAAGTTTGTGCATCTTCTATGTTCGTCGCGGTCAATGACAAAAGGCGCTTATCTTCAATCTAGGTGTTTCTGCGTGCTGCTCCGGCCCAAAGAGTGCCCGGCGGAAAACGACAACGCAGGCATGTCGGGTGCCACTGTCTGCACCTGCACAGAAAGTTTTGAGCAGATATCTCCTTCCGTTCGGCCGGAATTGAAAGAAGATTGTGCATCTTCAATGTAGGTCGCGGTCAATGACAAAAAGACGCTTATCTTCAATCTAGGTGTTTCTGCGTGCTGCGCCGGCCCAAAGAGTGCCCGGCGGAAAACGACAACCCAGGCATGTCGGGTGCCACTGTCTTCACCTGCACAGAATGTTTTGAGCAGATATCTCCTTCCGTTCGGCAGGAATTGAAAGAAGATTGTGCATCTTCAATGTAGGTCGCGGTCAATGACAAAAAGGCGCTTATCTTCAATCTAGGTGTTTCTGCGTGCTGCGCCGGCCCAAAGAGTGCCCGGCTGAAAACGACAACGCAGGCATGTCGGGTGCCACTGTCTGCACCTGCACAGAAAGGTTTGAGCAGATATCTCCTTCCGTTCTGCCGGAATTGAAAGAAGATTGTGCATCTTCTATGTTCGTCGCGGTCAATGGCAAAAGGCGCTTATCTTCAATCTAGGTGTTTCTGCGAGCTGCTCCGGCCCAAAGAGTGCCCGGCGGAAAACGACAACGCAGGCATGTCGGGTGCCACTGTCTGCACCTGCACAGAAAGTTTTGAGCAGATATCTCCTTCCGTTCGGCCGGAATTGAAAGAAGATTGTGCATCTTCAATGTAGGTCGCGGTCAATGACAAATAGGCGATTATCTTCAATCTAGGTGTTTCTGCGTGCTGCGCCGGCCCAAAGAGTGCCCGGCGGAAAACGACAACGCAGGCATGTCGGGTGCCACTGTCTGCACCTGCACAGAAAGTTTTGAGCAGATATCTCCTTCCGTTCGGCCGGAATTGAAAGAAGATTGTGCATCTTCAATGTAGGTCGCGGTCAATGACAAAAAGGCGCTTATCTTCAATCTAGGTGTTTCTGCGTGCTGCGCCGGCCCAAAGAGTGCCCGGCGGAAAACGACAACGCAGGCATGTCGGGTGCCACTGACTGCACCTGCACATCATGTTTTGAGCAGATATCTCCTTCCGTTCGGCCGGAATTGAAAGAAGATTGTGCATCTTCAATGTAGGTCGCGGTCAATGACAAAAAGGCGCTTATCTTCAATCTAGGTGTTTCTGCGTGCTGCGCCGGCCCAAAGAGTGCCCGGCGGAAAACGACAACGCAGGCATGTCGGGTGCCACTGTCTGCACCTGCACAGAAAGTTTTGAGCAGATATCTTCTTTCGTTCGGCCGGAATTTCAAGACGTTTGTGCATCTGCAATATTGGTCGCGGTCAATGTCAAAAAGCCCTTATCTGCAATATAGGTGTTTCTGCGTGCTGCTCCGGCCCAAAGAGTGCCCGGCGGAAAACGACAACGCAGGCATGTCGGGTGCCACTGTCTACACCTGCACAGAAAGTTTTGAGCAGATATCTCCTTCCATTCGGCCGGAATTGCAAGACGTTTGTGCATCTTCTATGTTCGTCGCGGTCAATGGCAAAAGGCGCTTATCTTCAATCTAGGTGTTTCTGCGTGCTGCGCCGGCCCAAAGAGTGCCCGGCGGAAAACGACAACGCAGGCATGTCGGGTGCCACTGTCTGCACCTGCACATAATGTTTTGAGCAGATATCTCCTTCCGTTCGGCCGGAATTGAAAGAAGATTGTGCATCTTCAATGTAGGTCGCGGTCAATGACAAAAAGGCGCTTATCTTCAATCTAGGTGTTTCTGCGTGCTGCGCCGGCCCAAAGAGTGCCCGGCGGAAAACGACAACGCAGGCATGTCGGGTGCCACTGTCTGCACCTGCACAGAAAGTTTTGAGCAGATATCTTCTTTCGTTCGGCCGGAATTGCAAGACGTTTGTGCATCTGCAATATTGGTCGCGGTCAATGTCAAAAAGCCCTTATCTGCAATCTAGGTGTTTCTGCGTGCTGCTCCGGCCCAAAGAGTGCCCGGCGGAAAACGACAACGCAGGCATGTCGGGTGCCACTGTCTACACCTGCACAGAAAGTTTTGAGCAGATATCTCCTTCCATTCGGCCGGAATTGCAAGACGTTTGTGCATCTTCTATGTTCGTCGCGGTCAATGGCAAAAGGCGCTTATCTTCAATCTAGGTGTTTCTGCGTGCTGCGCCGGCCCAAAGAGTGTCCGGCGGAAAACGACAAAGCAGGCATGTCGGGTGCCACTGTCTGCACCTGCACAGAAAGTTTTGAGCAGATATCTCCTTCCGTTCGGCCGGAATTGAAAGAAGATTGTGCATCTTCAATGTAGGTCGCGGTCAATGACAAAAAGGCGCTTATCTTCAATCTAGGTGTTTCTGCGTGCTGCGCCGGCCCAAAGAGTGCCCGGCGGAAAACGACAACGCAGGCATGTCGGGTGCCACTGTCTGCACCTGCACAGAAAGTTTTGAGCAGATATCTCCTTCCGTTCGGCCGGAATTGAAAGAAGATTGTGCATCTTCAATGTAGGTCGCGGTCAATGACAGAAAGGCGCTTATCTTCAATCTAGGTGTTTCTGCGTGCTGCGCCGGCCCAAAGAGTGCCCGGCGGAAAACGACAACGCAGGCATGTCGGGTGCCACTGTCTGCACCTGCACAGAAAGTTTTGAGCAGATATCTTCTTTCGTTCGGCCGGAATTGCAAGACGTTTGTGCATCTGCAATATTGGTCGCGGTCAATGTCAAAAAGCCCTTATCTGCAATCTAGGTGTTTCTGCGTGCTGCTCCGGCCCAAAGAGTGCCCGGCGGAAAACGACAACGCAGGCATGTCGGGTGCCACTGTCTACACCTGCACAGAAAGTTTTGAGCAGATATCTCCTTCCATTCGGCCGGAATTGCAAGACGTTTGTGCATCTTCTATGTTCGTCGCGGTCAATGGCAAAAGGCGCTTATCTTCAATCTAGGTGTTTCTGCGTGCTGCGCCGGCCCAAAGAGTGCCCGGTGGAAAACGACAACGCAGGCATGTCGGGTGCCACTGTCTGCACCTGCACAGAAAGTTTTGAGCAGATATCTCCTTCCGTTCGGCCGGAATTGAAAGAAGATTGTGCATCTTCAATGTAGGTCGCGGTCAATGACAAAAAGGCGATTATCTTCAATCTAGGTGTTTCTGCGTGCTGCGCCGGCCCAAAGAGTGCCCGGCGGAAAACGACAACGCAGGCATGTCGGGTGCCACTGTCTGCACCTGCACAGAAAGTTTTGAGCAGATATCTCCTTCCGTTCGGCCGGAATTGAAAGAAGATTGTGCATCTTCAATGTAGGTCGCGGTCAATGACAAAAAGGCGCTTATCTTCAATCTAGGTGTTTCTGCGTGCTGCGCCAGCCCAAAGAGTGCCCGGCGGAAAACGACAACGCAGGCATGTCGGGTGCCACTGACTGCACCTGCACATCATGTTTTGAGCAGATATCTCCTTCCGTTCGGCCGGAATTGAAAGAAGATTGTGCATCTTCAATGTAGGTCGCGGTCAATGACAAAAAGGCGCTTATCTTCAATCTAGGTGTTTCTGCGTGCTGCGCCGGCCCAAAGAGTGCCCGGCGGAAAACGACAACGCAGGCATGTCGGGTGCCACTGTCTGCACCTGCACAGAAAGTTTTGAGCAGATATCTTCTTTCGTTCGGCCGGAATTTCAAGAAGTTTGTGCATCTGCAATATTGGTCGCGGTCAATGTCAAAAAGCCCTTATCTGCAATATAGGTGTTTCTGCGTGCTGCTCCGGCCCAAAGAGTGCCCGGCGGAAAACGACAACGCAGGCATGTCGGGTGCCACTGTCTACACCTGCACAGAAAGTTTTGAGCAGATATCTCCTTCCATTCGGCCGGAATTGCAAGACGTTTGTGCATCTTCTATGTTCGTCGCGGTCAATGGCAAAAGGCGCTTATCTTCAATCTAGGTGTTTCTGCGTGCTGCGCCGGCCCAAAGAGTGCCCGGCGGAAAACGACAAGGCAGGCATGTCGGGTGCCACTGTCTGCACCTGCACTGAAAGTTTGAGCAGATATCTTCTTTCGTTCGGCCGGAATTGCAAGAAGATTGTGCATCTTCAATATTGGTCGCGGTCAATGTCAAAAAGCCCTTATCTGCAATCTAGGTGTTTCTGCGTGCTGCTCCGGCCCAAAGAGTGCCCGGCGGATAACGACAACGCAGGCATTTCGGGTGCCATTGTCTACACCTGCACAGAAAGTTTTGAGCAGATATCTCCTACCATTCGGCCGGAATTGCAAGAAGTTTGTGCATCTTCTATGTTCGTCGCGGTGAATGGCAAAAAGCGCTTATCTTTAATCTAGGTGTTTCTGCGTGCTGCGCCGGCCCAAAGAGTGCACGGCGGAAAACGACAACGCAGGCATGTCGGGTGCCACTGTCTGCACCTGCACAGAAAGTTTTGAGCAGATATCTCCTTCCATTCGGCCGGAATTGCAAGACGTTTGTGCATCTTCTATGTTCGTCGCGGTCAATGGCAAAAGGCGCTTATCTTCAATCTAGGTGTTTCTGCGTGCTGCGCCGGCCCAAAGAGTGCCCGGCGGAAAACGACAACGCAGGCATGTCGGGTGCCACTGTCTGCACCTGCACAGAAAGTTTTGAGCAGATATCTCCTTCCGTTCGGCCGGAATTGAAAGAAGATTGTGCATCTTCAATGTAGGTCGCGGTCAATGATAAAAAGGCGCTTATCTTCAATCTAGGTGTTTCTGCGTGCTGCGCCGGCCCAAAGAGTGCCCGGCGGAAAACGACAACGCAGGCATGTCGGGTGCCACTGTCTGCACCTGCACATAATGTTTTGAGCAGATATCTCCTTCCGTTCGGCCGGAATTGAAAGAAGATTGTGCATCTTCAATGTAGGTCGCGGTCAATGACAAAAAGGCGCTTATCTTCAATCTAGGTGTTTCTGCGTGCTGCGCCGGCCCAAAGAGTGCCCGGCGGAAAACGACAACGCAGGCATGTCGGGTGCCACTGTCTGCACCTGCACAGAAAGTTTTGAGCAGATATCTTCTTTCGTTCGGCCGGAATTGCAAGACGTTTGTGCATCTGCAATATTGGTCGCGGTCAATGTCAAAAAGCCCTTATCTGCAATCTAGGTGTTTCTGCGTGCTGCTCCGGCCCAAAGAGTGCCCGGCGGAAAACGACAACGCAGGCATGTCGGGTGCCACTGTCTACACCTGCACAGAAAGTTTTGAGCAGATATCTCCTTCCATTCGGCCGGAATTGCAAGACGTTTGTGCATCTTCTATGTTCGTCGCGGTCAATGGCAAAAGGCGCTTATCTTCAATCTAGGTGTTTCTGCGTGCTGCGCCGGCCCAAAGAGTGTCCGGCGGAAAACGACAACGCAGGCATGTCGGGTGCCACTGTCTGCACCTGCACAGAAAGTTTTGAGCAGATATCTCCTTCCGTTCGGCCGGAATTGAAAGAAGATTGTGCATCTTCAATGTAGGTCGCGGTCAATGACAAAAAGGCGCTTATCTTCAATCTAGGTGTTTCTGCGTGCTGCGCCGGCCCAAAGAGTGCCCGGCGGAAAACGACAACCCAGGCATGTCGGGTGCCACTGTCTGCACCTGCACAGAAAGGTTTGAGCAGATATCTCCTTCCGTTCTGCCGGAATTGAAAGAAGATTGTGCATCTTCTATGTTCGTCGCGGTCAATGGCAAAAGGCGCTTATCTTCAATCTAGGTGTTTCTGCGTGCTGCGCCGGCCCAAAGAGTGCCCGGCGGAAAACGACAACGCAGGCATGTCGGGTGCCACTGTCTGCACCTGCACAGAAAGTTTTGAGCAGATATCTTCTTTCGTTCGGCCGGAATTGCAAGACGTTTGTGCATCTGCAATATTGGTCGCGGTCAATGTCAAAAAGCCCTTATCTGCAATCTAGGTGTTTCTGCGTGCTGCTCCGGCCCAAAGAGTGCCCGGCGGAAAACGACAACGCAGGCATGTCGGGTGCCACTGTCTACACCTGCACAGAAAGTTTTGAGCAGATATCTCCTTCCATTCGGCCGGAATTGCAAGACGTTTGTGCATCTTCTATGTTCGTCGCGGTCAATGGCAAAAGGCGCTTATCTTCAATCTAGGTGTTTCTGCGTGCTGCGCCGGCCCAAAGAGTGTCCGGCGGAAAACGACAACGCAGGCATGTCGGGTGCCACTGTCTGCACCTGCACAGAAAGTTTTGAGCAGATATCTCCTTCCGTTCGGCCGGAATTGAAAGAAGATTGTGCATCTTCAATGTAGGTCGCGGTCAATGACAAAAAGGCGCTTATCTTCAATCTAGGTGTTTCTGCGTGCTGCGCCGGCCCAAAGAGTGCCCGGCGGAAAACGACAACCCAGGCATGTCGGGTGCCACTGTCTGCACCTGCACAGAAAGGTTTGAGCAGATATCTCCTTCCGTTCTGCCGGAATTGAAAGAAGATTGTGCATCTTCTATGTTCGTCGCGGTCAATGGCAAAAGGCGCTTATCTTCAATCTAGGTGTTTCTGCGTGCTGCTCCGGCCCAAAGAGTGCCCGGCGGAAAACGACAACGCAGGCATGTCGGGTGCCACTGTCTACACCTGCACAGAAAGTTTTGAGCAGATATCTCCTTCCATTCGGCCGGAATTGCAAGAAGTTTGTGCATCTTCTATGTTCGTCGCGGTCAATGACAAAAGGCGCTTATCTTCAATCTAGGTGTTTCTGCGTGCTGCTCCGGCCCAAAGAGTGCCCGGCGGAAAACGACAACGCAGGCATGTCGGGTGCCACTGTCTGCACCTGCACAGAAAGTTTTGAGCAGATATCTCCTTCCATTCGGCTGGAATTGCAAGAAGTTTGTGCATCTTCTATGTTCGTCGCGGTCAATGACAAAAGGCGCTTATCTTCAATCTAGGTGTTTCTGCGTGCTGCTCCGGCCCAAAGAGTGCCCGGTGGAAAACGACAACGCAGGCATGTCGGGTGCCACTGTCTGCACCTGCACAGAAAGTTTTGAGCAGATATCTCCCTCCATTCGGCCGGAATTGCAAGACGTTTGTGCATCTTCTATGTTCGTCGCGGTCAATGGCAAAAGGCGCTTATCTTCAATCTAGGTGTTTCTGCGTGCTGCGCCGGCCCAAAGAGTGCCCGGTGGAAAACGACAACGCAGGCATGTCGGGTGCCACTGTCTGCACTTGCACAGAAAGTTTGGAGCAGATATCTCCTTCCGTTCGGCCGGAATTGAAAGAAGATTGTGCATCTTCAATGTAGGTCGCGGTCAATGACAAAAAGGCGCTTATCTTCAATCTAGGTGTTTCTGGGTGCTGCGCCGGCCCAAAGAGTGCCCGGCGGAAAACGACAACCCAGGCATGTCGGGTGCCACTGTCTGCACCTGCACAGAAAGGTTTGAGCAGATATCTCCTTCCGTTCTGCCGGAATTGAAAGAAGATTGTGCATCTTCTATGTTCGTCGCGGTCAATGGCAAAAGGCGCTTATCTTCAATCTAGGTGTTTCTGCGTGCTGCGCCGGCCCAAAGAGTGCCCGGCGGAAAACGACAACGCAGGCATGTCGGGTGCCACTGTCTGCACCTGCACAGAAAGTTTTGAGCAGATATCTTCTTTCGTTCGGCCGGAATTGCAAGACGTTTGTGCATCTGCAATATTGGTCGCGGTCAATGTCAAAAAGCCCTTATCTGCAATCTAGGTGTTTCTGCGTGCTGCTCCGGCCCAAAGAGTGCCCGGCGGAAAACGACAACGCAGGCATGTCGGGTGCCACTGTCTACACCTGCACAGAAAGTTTTGAGCAGATATCTCCTTCCATTCGGCCGGAATTGCAAGACGTTTGTGCATCTTCTATGTTCGTCGCGGTCAATGGCAAAAGGCGCTTATCTTCAATCTAGGTGTTTCTGCGTGCTGCGCCGGCCCAAAGAGTGTCCGGCGGAAAACGACAACGCAGGCATGTCGGGTGCCACTGTCTGCACCTGCACAGAAAGTTTTGAGCAGATATCTCCTTCCGTTCGGCCGGAATTGAAAGAAGATTGTGCATCTTCAATGTAGGTCGCGGTCAATGACAAAAAGGCGCTTATCTTCAATCTAGGTGTTTCTGCGTGCTGCGCCGGCCCAAAGAGTGCCCGGCGGAAAACGACAACCCAGGCATGTCGGGTGCCACTGTCTGCACCTGCACAGAAAGGTTTGAGCAGATATCTCCTTCCGTTCTGCCGGAATTGAAAGAAGATTGTGCATCTTCTATGTTCGTCGCGGTCAATGGCAAAAGGCGCTTATCTTCAATCTAGGTGTTTCTGCGTGCTGCTCCGGCCCAAAGAGTGCCCGGCGGAAAACGACAACGCAGGCATGTCGGGTGCCACTGTCTACACCTGCACAGAAAGTTTTGAGCAGATATCTCCTTCCATTCGGCCGGAATTGCAAGAAGTTTGTGCATCTTCTATGTTCGTCGCGGTCAATGACAAAAGGCGCTTATCTTCAATCTAGGTGTTTCTGCGTGCTGCTCCGGCCCAAAGAGTGCCCGGCGGAAAACGACAACGCAGGCATGTCGGGTGCCACTGTCTGCACCTGCACAGAAAGTTTTGAGCAGATATCTCCTTCCATTCGGCCGGAATTGCAAGAAGTTTGTGCATCTTCTATGTTCGTCGCGGTCAATGACAAAAGGCGCTTATCTTCAATCTAGGTGTTTCTGCGTGCTGCTCCGGCCCAAAGAGTGCCCGGCGGAAAACGACAACGCAGACATGTCGGGTGCCACTGTCTGCACCTGCACAGAAAGTTTTGAGCAGATATCTCCTTCCATTCGGCCGGAATTGCAAGACGTTTGTGCATCTTCTATGTTCGTCGCGGTCAATGGCAAAAGGCGCTTATCTTCAATCTAGGTGTTTCTGCGTGCTGCGCCGGCCCAAAGAGTGCCCGGTGGAAAACGACAACGCAGGCATGTCGGGTGCCACTGTCTGCACTTGCACAGAAAGTTTGGAGCAGATATCTCCTTCCGTTCGGCCGGAATTGAAAGAAGATTGTGCATCTTCAATGTAGGTCTCGGTCAATGACAAAAAGGCGCTTATCTTCAATCTAGGTGTTTCTGCGTGCTGCGCCGGCCCAAAGAGTGCCCGGCGGAAAACGACAAGGCAGGCATGTCGGGTGCCACTGTCTGCACCTGCACAGAAAGTTTTGAGCAGATATCTTCTTTCGTTCGGCCGGAATTGCAAGAAGATTGTGCATCTTCAATATTGGTCGCGGTCAATGTCAAAAAGCCCTTATCTGCAATCTAGGTGTTTCTGTTGCTGCTCCAGCCCAAAGAGTGCCCGGCGGATAACGACAACGCAGGCATGTCGGGTGCCATTGTCTACACCTGCACAGAAAGTTTTGAGCAGATATCTCCTTCCATTCGGCCGGAATTGCAAGAAGTTTGTGCATCTTCTATGTTCGTCGCGGTGAATGGCAAAAGGCGCTTATCTTCAATCTAGGTGTTTCTGCGTGCTGCGCCGGCCCAAAGAGTGCCCGGCGGAAAACGACAACGCAGGAATGTCGGGTGCCACTGTCTGCACCTGCACAGAAAGTTTTGAGCAGATATCTCCTTCCGTTCGGCCGGAATTGAAAGAAGATTGTGCATCTTCAATGTAGGTCGCGGTCAATGACAAAAAGGCGCTTATCTTCAATCTAGGTGTTTCTGCGTGCTGCGCCGGCCCAAAGAGTGCCCGGCGGAAAACGACAACGCAGGCATGTCGGTTGCCACTGTCTGCACCTGCACATAATGTTTTGAGCAGATATCTCCTTCCGTTCGGCCGGAATTGAAAGAAGATTGTGCATCTTCAATGTAGGTCGCGGTCAATGACAAAAAGGCGCTTATCTTCAATCTAGGTGTTTCTGCGTGCTGCGCCGGCCCAAAGAGTGCCCGGCGGAAAACGACAACGCAGGCATGTCGGGTGCCACTGTCTGCACCTGCACAGAAAGTTTTGAGCAGATATCTTCTTTCGTTCGGCCGGAATTGCAAGACGTTTGTGCATCTGCAATATTGGTCGCGGTCAATGTCAAAAAGCCCTTATCTGCAATCTAGGTGTTTCTGCGTGCTGCTCCGGCCCAAAGAGTGCCCGGCGGAAAACGACAACGCAGGCATGTCGGGTGCCACTGTCTACACCTGCACAGAAAGTTTTGAGCAGATATCTCCTTCCATTCAGCCGGAATTGCAAGACGTTTGTGCATCTTCTATGTTCGTCGCGGTCAATGGCAAAAGGCGCTTATCTTCAATCTAGGTGTTTCTGCGTGCTGCGCCGGCCCAAAGAGTGCCCGGTGGAAAACGACAACGCAGGCATGTCGGGTGCCACTGTCTGCACCTGCACAGAAAGTTTTGAGCAGATATCTCCTTCCGTTCGGCCCTAATTGAAAGAAGATTGTGCATCTTCAATGTAGGTCGCGGTCAATGACAAAAAGGCGCTTATCTTCAATCTAGGTGTTTCTGCGTGCTGCGCCGGCCCAAAGAGTGCCCGGCGGAAAACGACAACGCAGGCATGTCGGGTGCCACTGTCTGCACCTGCACAGAAAGTTTTGAGCAGATATCTTCTTTCGTTCGGCCGGAATTGCAAGACGTTTGTGCATCTGCAATATTGGTCGCGGTCAATGTCAAAAAGCCCTTATCTGCAATCTAGGTGTTTCTGCGTGCTGCTCCAGCCCAAAGAGTGCCCGGCGGAAAACGACAACGCAGGCATGTCGGGTGCCACTGTCTGCACCTGCACAGAAAGTTTTGAGCAGATATCTCCTTCCATTCGGCCAGAATTGCAAGACATTTGTGCATCTTCTATGTTCGTCGCGGTCAATGGCAAAAGGCGCTTATCTTCAATCTAGGTGTTTCTGCGTGCTGCGCCGGCCCAAAGAGTGTCCGGCGGAAAATGACAACGCAGGCATGTCGGGTGCCACTGTCTGCACCTGCACAGAAAGTTTTGAGCAGATATCTCCTTCCGTTCGGCCGGAATTGAAAGAAGATTGTGCATCTTCAATGTAGGTCGCGGTCAATGACAAAAAGGCGCTTATCTTCAATCTAGGTGTTTCTGCGTGCTGCGCCGGCCCAAAGAGTGCCCGGCGGAAAACGACAACCCAGGCATGTCGGGTGCCACTGTCTGCACCTGCACAGAAAGGTTTGAGCAGATATCTCCTTCCGTTCTGCCGGAATTGAAAGAAGATTGTGCATCTTCTATGTTCGTCGCGGTCAATGGCAAAAGGCGCTTATCTTCAATCTAGGTGTTTCTGCGTGCTGCGCCGGCCCAAAGAGTGCCCGGTGGAAAACGACAACGCAGGCATGTCGGGTGCCACTGTCTGCACCTGCACAGAAAGTTTTGAGCAGATATCTTCTTTCGTTCGGCCGGAATTGCAAGACGTTTGTGCATCTGCAATATTGGTCGCGGTCAATGTCAAAAAGCCCTTATCTGCAATCTAGGTGTTTCTGCGTGCTGCTCCGGCCCAAAGAGTGCCCGGCGGAAAACGACAACGCAGGCATGTCGGGTGCCACTGTCTACACCTGCACAGAAAGTTTTGAGCAGATATCTCCTTCCATTCGGCCGGAATTGCAAGACGTTTGTGCATCTTCTATGTTCGTCGCGGTCAATGGCAAAAGGCGCTTATCTTCAATCTAGGTGTTTCTGCGTGCTGCGCCGGCCCAAAGAGTGCCCGGCGGAAAACGACAAGGCAGGCATGTCGGGTGCCACTGTCTGCACCTGCACAGAAAGTTTGAGCAGATATCTTCTTTCGTTCGGCCGGAATTGCAAGAAGATTGTGCATCTTCAATATTGGTCGCGGTCAATGTCAAAAAGCCCTTATCTGCAATCTAGGTGTTTCTGCGTGCTGCTCCGGCCCAAAGAGTGCCCGGCGGATAACGACAACGCAGGCATTTCGGGTGCCATTGTCTACACCTGCACAGAAAGTTTTGAGCAGATATCTCCTTCCATTCGGCCGGAATTGCAAGAAGTTTGTGCATCTTCTATGTTCGTCGCGGTGAATGGCAAAAAGCGCTTATCTTCAATCTAGGTGTTTCTGCGTGCTGCGCCGGCCCAAAGAGTGCCCGGCGGAAAACGACAACGCAGGCATGTCGGGTGCCACTGTCTGCACCTGCACAGAAAGTTTTGAGCAGATATCTCCTTCCATTCGGCCGGAATTGCAAGACGTTTGTGCATCTTCTATGTTCGTCGCGGTCAATGGCAAAAGGCGCTTATCTTCAATCTAGGTGTTTCTGCGTGCTGCGCCGGCCCAAAGAGTGCCTGGTGGAAAACGACAACGCAGGCATGTCGGGTGCCACTGTCTGCACCTGCACAGAAAGTTTTGAGCAGATATCTCCTTCCGTTCGGCCGGAATTGAAAGAAGATTGTGCATCTTCAATGTAGGTCGCGGTCAATGACAAAAAGGCGCTTATCTTCAATCTAGGTGTTTCTGCGTGCTGCGCCGGCCCAAAGAGTGCCCGGCGGAAAACGACAACGCATGCATGTCGGGTGCCACTGTCTGCACCTGCACAGAAAGTTTTGAGCAGATATCTTCTTTCGTTCGGCCGGAATTGCAAGACGTTTGTGCATCTGCAATATTGGTCGCGGTCAATGTCAAAAAGCCCTTATCTGCAATCTAGGTGTTTCTGCGTGCTGCTCCAGCCCAAAGAGTGCCCGGCGGAAAACGACAACGCAGGCATGTCGGGTGCCACTGTCTGCACCTGCACAGAAAGTTTTGAGCAGATATCTCCTTCCATTCGGCCAGAATTGCAAGACATTTGTGCATCTTCTATGTTCGTCGCGGTCAATGGCAAAAGGCGCTTATCTTCAATCTAGGTGTTTCTGCGTGCTGCGCCGGCCCAAAGAGTGTCCGGCGGAAAATGACAACGCAGGCATGTCGGGTGCCACTGTCTGCACCTGCACAGAAAGTTTTGAGCAGATATCTCCTTCCGTTCGGCCGGAATTGAAAGAAGATTGTGCATCTTCAATGTAGGTCGCGGTCAATGACAAAAAGGCGCTTATCTTCAATCTAGGTGTTTCTGCGTGCTGCGCCGGCCCAAAGAGTGCCCGGCGGAAAACGACAACCCAGGCATGTCGGGTGCCACTGTCTGCACCTGCACAGAAAGTTTTGAGCAGATATCTCCTTCCGTTCTGCCGGAATTGAAAGAAGATTGTGCATCTTCTATGTTCGTCGCGGTCAATGGCAAAAGGCGCTTATCTTCAATCTAGGTGTTTCTGCGTGCTGCGCCGGCCCAAAGAGTGCCCGGTGGAAAACGACAACGCAGGCATGTCGGGTGCCACTGTCTGCACCTGCACAGAAAGTTTTGAGCAGATATCTCCTTCCGTTCGGCCGGAATTGAAAGAAGATTGTGCATCTTCAATGTAGGTCGCGGTCAATGACAAAAAGGCGCTTATCTTCAATCTAGGTGTTTCTGCGTGCTGCGCCGGCCCAAAGAGTGCCCGGCGGAAAACGACAACGCAGGCATGTCGGGTGCCACTGTCTACACCTGCACAGAAAGTTTTGAGCAGATATCTCCTTCCATTCGGCCGGAATTGCAAGACGTTTGTGCATCTTCTATGTTCATCGCGGTCAATGGCAAAAGGCGCTTATCTTCAATCTAGGTGTTTCTGCGTGCTGCGCCGGCCCAAAGAGTGCCCGGCGGAAAACGACAACGCAGGCATGTCGGGTGCCACTGTCTGCACCTGCACATAAAGTGTTGAGCAGATATCTTCTTTCGTTCGGCCGGAATTGCAAGACGTTTGTGCATCTTCAATATTGGTCGCGGTCAATGTCAAAAAGCCCTTATCTGCAATCTAGGTGTTTCTGCGTGCTGCTCCGGCCCAAAGAGTGCCCGGCGGAAAACGACAGCGCAGGCATGTCGGGTGCCACTGTCTACACCTGCACAGAAAGTTTTGAGCAGATATCTCCTTCCATTCGGCCGGAATTGCAAGAAGTTTGTGCATCTTCTATGTTCGTCGCGGTCAATGACAAAAGGCGCTTATCTTCAATCTAGGTGTTTCTGCGTGCTGCTCCGGCCCAAAGAGTGCCCGGCGGAAAACGACAACGCAGGCATGTCGGGTGCCACTGTCTGCACCTGCACAGAAAGTTTTGAGCAGATATCTCCTTCCGTTCGGCCGGAATTGAAAGAAGATTGTGCATCTTCAATGTAGGTCGCGGTCAATGACAAAAAGACGCTTATCTTCAATCTAGGTGTTTCTGCGTGCTGCGCCGGCCCAAAGAGTGCCCGGCGGAAAACGACAACCCAGGCATGTCGGGTGCCACTGTCTTCACCTGCACAGAATGTTTTGAGCAGATATCTCCTTCCGTTCGGCAGGAATTGAAAGAAGATTGTGCATCTTCAATGTAGGTCGCGGTCAATGACAAAAAGGCGCTTATCTTCAATCTAGGTGTTTCTGCGTGCTGCGCCGGCCCAAAGAGTGCCCGGCTGAAAACGACAACGCAGGCATGTCGGGTGCCACTGTCTGCACCTGCACAGAAAGGTTTGAGCAGATATCTCCTTCCGTTCTGCCGGAATTGAAAGAAGATTGTGCATCTTCTATGTTCGTCGCGGTCAATGGCAAAAGGCGCTTATCTTCAATCTAGGTGTTTCTGCGAGCTGCTCCGGCCCAAAGAGTGCCCGGCGGAAAACGACAACGCAGGCATGTCGGGTGCCACTGTCTGCACCTGCACAGAAAGTTTTGAGCAGATATCTCCTTCCGTTCGGCCGGAATTGAAAGAAGATTGTGCATCTTCAATGTAGGTCGCGGTCAATGACAAATAGGCGATTATCTTCAATCTAGGTGTTTCTGCGTGCTGCGCCGGCCCAAAGAGTGCCCGGCGGAAAACGACAACGCAGGCATGTCGGGTGCCACTGTCTGCACCTGCACAGAAAGTTTTGAGCAGATATCTCCTTCCGTTCGGCCGGAATTGAAAGAAGATTGTGCATCTTCAATGTAGGTCGCGGTCAATGACAAAAAGGCGCTTATCTTCAATCTAGGTGTTTCTGCGTGCTGCGCCGGCCCAAAGAGTGCCCGGCGGAAAACGACAACGCAGGCATGTCGGGTGCCACTGACTGCACCTGCACATCATGTTTTGAGCAGATATCTCCTTCCGTTCGGCCGGAATTGAAAGAAGATTGTGCATCTTCAATGTAGGTCGCGGTCAATGACAAAAAGGCGCTTATCTTCAATCTAGGTGTTTCTGCGTGCTGCGCCGGCCCAAAGAGTGCCCGGCGGAAAACGACAACGCAGGCATGTCGGGTGCCACTGTCTGCACCTGCACAGAAAGTTTTGAGCAGATATCTTCTTTCGTTCGGCCGGAATTTCAAGACGTTTGTGCATCTGCAATATTGGTCGCGGTCAATGTCAAAAAGCCCTTATCTGCAATATAGGTGTTTCTGCGTGCTGCTCCGGCCCAAAGAGTGCCCGGCGGAAAACGACAACGCAGGCATGTCGGGTGCCACTGTCTACACCTGCACAGAAAGTTTTGAGCAGATATCTCCTTCCATTCGGCCGGAATTGCAAGACGTTTGTGCATCTTCTATGTTCGTCGCGGTCAATGGCAAAAGGCGCTTATCTTCAATCTAGGTGTTTCTGCGTGCTGCGCCGGCCCAAAGAGTGCCCGGTGGAAAACGACAACGCAGGCATGTCGGGTGCCACTGTCTGCACCTGCACAGAAAGTTTTGAGCAGATATCTCCTTCCGTTCGGCCGGAATTGAAAGAAGATTGTGCATCTTCAATGTAGGTCGCGGTCAATGACAAAAAGGCGATTATCTTCAATCTAGGTGTTTCTGCGTGCTGCGCCGGCCCAAAGAGTGCCCGGCGGAAAACGACAACGCAGGCATGTCGGGTGCCACTGTCTGCACCTGCACAGAAAGTTTTGAGCAGATATCTCCTTCCGTTCGGCCGGAATTGAAAGAAGATTGTGCATCTTCAATGTAGGTCGCGGTCAATGACAAAAAGGCGCTTATCTTCAATCTAGGTGTTTCTGCGTGCTGCGCCAGCCCAAAGAGTGCCCGGCGGAAAACGACAACGCAGGCATGTCGGGTGCCACTGACTGCACCTGCACATCATGTTTTGAGCAGATATCTCCTTCCGTTCGGCCGGAATTGAAAGAAGATTGTGCATCTTCAATGTAGGTCGCGGTCAATGACAAAAAGGCGCTTATCTTCAATCTAGGTGTTTCTGCGTGCTGCGCCGGCCCAAAGAGTGCCCGGCGGAAAACGACAACGCAGGCATGTCGGGTGCCACTGTCTGCACCTGCACAGAAAGTTTTGAGCAGATATCTTCTTTCGTTCGGCCGGAATTTCAAGAAGTTTGTGCATCTGCAATATTGGTCGCGGTCAATGTCAAAAAGCCCTTATCTGCAATATAGGTGTTTCTGCGTGCTGCTCCGGCCCAAAGAGTGCCCGGCGGAAAACGACAACGCAGGCATGTCGGGTGCCACTGTCTACACCTGCACAGAAAGTTTTGAGCAGATATCTCCTTCCATTCGGCCGGAATTGCAAGACGTTTGTGCATCTTCTATGTTCGTCGCGGTCAATGGCAAAAGGCGCTTATCTTCAATCTAGGTGTTTCTGCGTGCTGCGCCGGCCCAAAGAGTGCCCGGCGGAAAACGACAAGGCAGGCATGTCGGGTGCCACTGTCTGCACCTGCACAGAAAGTTTGAGCAGATATCTTCTTTCGTTCGGCCGGAATTGCAAGAAGATTGTGCATCTTCAATATTGGTCGCGGTCAATGTCAAAAAGCCCTTATCTGCAATCTAGGTGTTTCTGCGTGCTGCTCCGGCCCAAAGAGTGCCCGGCGGATAACGACAACGCAGGCATTTCGGGTGCCATTGTCTACACCTGCACAGAAAGTTTTGAGCAGATATCTCCTACCATTCGGCCGGAATTGCAAGAAGTTTGTGCATCTTCTATGTTCGTCGCGGTGAATGGCAAAAAGCGCTTATCTTTAATCTAGGTGTTTCTGCGTGCTGCGCCGGCCCAAAGAGTGCACGGCGGAAAACGACAACGCAGGCATGTCGGGTGCCACTGTCTGCACCTGCACAGAAAGTTTTGAGCAGATATCTCCTTCCATTCGGCCGGAATTGCAAGACGTTTGTGCATCTTCTATGTTCGTCGCGGTCAATGGCAAAAGGCGCTTATCTTCAATCTAGGTGTTTCTGCGTGCTGCGCCGGCCCAAAGAGTGCCCGGCGGAAAACGACAACGCAGGCATGTCGGGTGCCACTGTCTGCACCTGCACAGAAAGTTTTGAGCAGATATCTCCTTCCGTTCGGCCGGAATTGAAAGAAGATTGTGCATCTTCAATGTAGGTCGCGGTCAATGATAAAAAGGCGCTTATCTTCAATCTAGGTGTTTCTGCGTGCTGCGCCGGCCCAAAGAGTGCCCGGCGGAAAACGACAACGCAGGCATGTCGGGTGCCACTGTCTGCACCTGCACATAATGTTTTGAGCAGATATCTCCTTCCGTTCGGCCGGAATTGAAAGAAGATTGTGCATCTTCAATGTAGGTCGCGGTCAATGACAAAAAGGCGCTTATCTTCAATCTAGGTGTTTCTGCGTGCTGCGCCGGCCCAAAGAGTGCCCGGCGGAAAACGACAACGCAGGCATGTCGGGTGCCACTGTCTGCACCTGCACAGAAAGTTTTGAGCAGATATCTTCTTTCGTTCGGCCGGAATTGCAAGACGTTTGTGCATCTGCAATATTGGTCGCGGTCAATGTCAAAAAGCCCTTATCTGCAATCTAGGTGTTTCTGCGTGCTGCTCCGGCCCAAAGAGTGCCCGGCGGAAAACGACAACGCAGGCATGTCGGGTGCCACTGTCTACACCTGCACAGAAAGTTTTGAGCAGATATCTCCTTCCATTCGGCCGGAATTGCAAGACGTTTGTGCATCTTCTATGTTCGTCGCGGTCAATGGCAAAAGGCGCTTATCTTCAATCTAGGTGTTTCTGCGTGCTGCGCCGGCCCAAAGAGTGTCCGGCGGAAAACGACAACGCAGGCATGTCGGGTGCCACTGTCTGCACCTGCACAGAAAGTTTTGAGCAGATATCTCCTTCCGTTCGGCCGGAATTGAAAGAAGATTGTGCATCTTCAATGTAGGTCGCGGTCAATGACAAAAAGGCGCTTATCTTCAATCTAGGTGTTTCTGCGTGCTGCGCCGGCCCAAAGAGTGCCCGGCGGAAAACGACAACCCAGGCATGTCGGGTGCCACTGTCTGCACCTGCACAGAAAGGTTTGAGCAGATATCTCCTTCCGTTCTGCCGGAATTGAAAGAAGATTGTGCATCTTCTATGTTCGTCGCGGTCAATGGCAAAAGGCGCTTATCTTCAATCTAGGTGTTTCTGCGTGCTGCGCCGGCCCAAAGAGTGCCCGGCGGAAAACGACAACGCAGGCATGTCGGGTGCCACTGTCTGCACCTGCACAGAAAGTTTTGAGCAGATATCTTCTTTCGTTCGGCCGGAATTGCAAGACGTTTGTGCATCTGCAATATTGGTCGCGGTCAATGTCAAAAAGCCCTTATCTGCAATCTAGGTGTTTCTGCGTGCTGCTCCGGCCCAAAGAGTGCCCGGCGGAAAACGACAACGCAGGCATGTCGGGTGCCACTGTCTACACCTGCACAGAAAGTTTTGAGCAGATATCTCCTTCCATTCGGCCGGAATTGCAAGACGTTTGTGCATCTTCTATGTTCGTCGCGGTCAATGGCAAAAGGCGCTTATCTTCAATCTAGGTGTTTCTGCGTGCTGCGCCGGCCCAAAGAGTGTCCGGCGGAAAACGACAACGCAGGCATGTCGGGTGCCACTGTCTGCACCTGCACAGAAAGTTTTGAGCAGATATCTCCTTCCGTTCGGCCGGAATTGAAAGAAGATTGTGCATCTTCAATGTAGGTCGCGGTCAATGACAAAAAGGCGCTTATCTTCAATCTAGGTGTTTCTGCGTGCTGCGCCGGCCCAAAGAGTGCCCGGCGGAAAACGACAACCCAGGCATGTCGGGTGCCACTGTCTGCACCTGCACAGAAAGGTTTGAGCAGATATCTCCTTCCGTTCTGCCGGAATTGAAAGAAGATTGTGCATCTTCTATGTTCGTCGCGGTCAATGGCAAAAGGCGCTTATCTTCAATCTAGGTGTTTCTGCGTGCTGCTCCGGCCCAAAGAGTGCCCGGCGGAAAACGACAACGCAGGCATGTCGGGTGCCACTGTCTACACCTGCACAGAAAGTTTTGAGCAGATATCTTCTTTCGTTCGGCCGGAATTGAAAGAAGATTGTGCATCTTCAATGTAGGTCGCGGTCAATGACAAAAAGGCGCTTATCTTCAATCTAGGTGTTTCTGCGTGCTGCGCCGGCCCAAAGAGTGCCCGGCGGAAAACGACAACCCAGGCATGTCGGGTGCCACTGTCTGCACCTGCACAGAAAGGTTTGAGCAGATATCTCCTTCCGTTCTGCCGGAATTGAAAGAAGATTGTGCATCTTCTATGTTCGTCGCGGTCAATGGCAAAAGGCGCTTATCTTCAATCTAGGTGTTTCTGCGTGCTGCTCCGGCCCAAAGAGTGCCCGGCGGAAAACGACAACGCAGGCATGTCGGGTGCCACTGTCTACACCTGCACAGAAAGTTTTGAGCAGATATCTTCTTTCGTTCGGCCGGAATTGCAAGAAGTTTGTGCATCTTCTATGTTCGTCGCGGTCAATGACAAAAGGCGCTTATCTTCAATCTAGGTGTTTCTGCGTGCTGCTCCGGCCCAAAGAGTGCCCGGCGGAAAACGACAACGCAGGCATGTCGGGTGCCACTGTCTGCACCTGCACAGAAAGTTTTGAGCAGATATCTCCTTCCATTCGGCTGGAATTGCAAGAAGTTTGTGCATCTTCTATGTTCGTCGCGGTCAATGACAAAAGGCGCTTATCTTCAATCTAGGTGTTTCTGCGTGCTGCGCCGGCCCAAAGAGTGTCCGGCGGAAAATGACAACGCAGGCATGTCGGGTGCCACTGTCTGCACCTGCACAGAAAGTTTTGAGCAGATATCTCCTTCCGTTCGGCCGGAATTGAAAGAAGATTGTGCATCTTCAATGTAGGTCGCGGTCAATGACAAAAAGGCGCTTATCTTCAATCTAGGTGTTTCTGCGTGCTGCGCCGGCCCAAAGAGTGCCCGGCGGAAAACGACAAGGCAGCCATGTCGGGTGCCACTGTCTGCACCTGCACAGAAAGTTTTGAGCAGATATCTTCTTTCGTTCGGCCGGAATTGCAAGAAGTTTGTGCATCTTCTATGTTCGTCGCGGTCAATGGCAAAAGGCGCTTATGTTCAATCTAGGTGTTTCTGCGTGCTGCTCCGGCCCAAAGAGTGCCCGGCGGAAAACGACAACGCAGGCATGTCGGGTGCCACTGTCTACACCTGCACAGAAAGTTTTGAGCAGATATCTCCTTCCATTCGGCCGGAATTGCAAGAAGTTTGTGCATCTTCTATGTTCGTCGCGGTCAATGACAAAAGGCGCTTATCTTCAATCTAGGTGTTTCTGCGTGCTGCTCCGGCCCAAAGAGTGCCCGGCGGAAAACGACAACGCAGGCATGTCGGGTGCCACTGTCTGCACCTGCACAGAAAGTTTTGAGCAGATATCTCCTTCCATTCGGCCGGAATTGCAAGAAGTTTGTGCATCTTCTATGTTCGTCGCGGTCAATGACAAAAGGCGCTTATCTTCAATCTAGGTGTTTCTGCGTGCTGCTCCGGCCCAAAGAGTGCCCGGCGGAAAACGACAACGCAGGCATGTCGGGTGCCACTGTCTGCACCTGCACAGAAAGTTTTGAGCAGATATCTCCTTCCATTCGGCCGGAATTGCAAGACGTTTGTGCATCTTCTATGTTCGTCGCGATCAATGGCAAAAGGCGCTTATCTTCAATCTAGGTGTTTCTGCGTGCTGCGCCGGCCCAAAGAGTGCCCGGTGGAAAACGACAACGCAGGCATGTCGGGTGCCACTGTCTGCACTTGCACAGAAAGTTTGGAGCAGATATCTCCTTCCGTTCGGCCGGAATTGAAAGAAGATTGTGCATCTTCAATGTAGGTCTCGGTCAATGACAAAAAGGCGCTTATCTTCAATCTAGGTGTTTCTGCGTGCTGCGCCGGCCCAAAGAGTGCCC
The DNA here is from genome assembly GCF_029499605.1 of Hyla sarda. Lineage (NCBI taxonomy): Eukaryota > Metazoa > Chordata > Amphibia > Anura > Hylidae > Hyla > Hyla sarda. Next base: position 134,423 of record NW_026609825.1, read on the forward strand.
GGCGGAAAACGACAAGGCAGGCATGTCGGGTGCCACTGTCTGCACCTGCACAGAAAGTTTTGAGCAGATATCTTCTTTCGTTCGGCCGGAATTGCAAGAAGTTTGTGCATCTTCTATGTTCGTCGCGGTGAATGGCAAAAGGCGCTTATCTTCAATCTAGGTGTTTCTGCGTGCTGCGCCGGCCCAAAGAGTGCCCGGCGGAAAACGACAACGCAGGCATGTCGGGTGCCACTGTCTGCACCTGCACAGAAAGTTTTGAGCAGATATCTTCTTTCGTTCGGCCGGAATTGCAAGACGTTTGTGCATCTGCAATATTGGTCGCGGTCAATGTCAAAAAGCCCTTATCTGCAATCTAGGTGTTTCTGCGTGCTGCTCCGGCCCAAAGAGTGCCCGGCGGAAAACGACAACGCAGGCATGTCGGGTGCCACTGTCTACACCTGCACAGAACGTTTTGAGCAGATATCTCCTTCCATTCGGCCGGAATTGCAAGACGTTTGTGCATCTTCTATGTTCGTCGCGGTCAATGGCAAAAGGCGCTTATCTTCAATCTAGGTGTTTCTGCGTGCTGCGCCGGCCCAAAGAGTGTCCGGCGGAAAACGACAACGCAGGCATGTCGGGTGCCACTGTCTGCACCTGCACAGAAAGTTTTGAGCAGATATCTCCTTCCGTTCGGCCGGAATTGAAAGAAGATTGTGCATCTTCAATGTAGGTCGCGGTCAATGACAAAAAGGCGCTTATCTTCAATCTAGGTGTTTCTGCGTGCTGCGCCGGCCCAAAGAGTGCCCGGCGGAAAACGACAACCCAGGCATGTCGGGTGCCACTGTCTGCACCTGCACAGAAAGGTTTGAGCAGATATCTCCTTCCGTTCTGCCGGAATTGAAAGAAGATTGTGCATCTTCTATGTTCGTCGCGGTCAATGGCAAAAGGCGCTTATCTTCAATCTAGGTGTTTCTGCGTGCTGCTCCGGCCCAAAGAGTGCCCGGCGGAAAACGACAACGCAGGCATGTCGGGTGCCACTGTCTACACCTGCACAGAAAGTTTTGAGCAGATATCTCCTTCCATTCGGCCGGAATTGCAAGAAGTTTGTGCATCTTCTATGTTCGTCGCGGTCAATGACAAAAGGCGCTTATCTTCAATCTAGGTGTTTCTGCGTGCTGCTCCGGCCCAAAGAGTGCCCGGCGGAAAACGACAACGCAGGCATGTCGGGTGCCACTGTCTGCACCTGCACAGAAAGTTTTGAGCAGATATCTCCTTCCATTCGGCTGGAATTGCAAGAAGTTTGTGCATCTTCTATGTTCGTCGCGGTCAATGACAAAAGGCGCTTATCTTCAATCTAGGTGTTTCTGCGTGCTGCTCCGGCCCAAAGAGTGCCCGCCGGAAAACGACAACGCAGGCATGTCGGGTGCCACTGTCTGCACCTGCACAGAAAGTTTTGAGCAGATATCTCCTTCCATTCGGCCGGAATTGCAAGACGTTTGTGCATCTTCTATGTTCGTCGCGGTCAATGGCAAAAGGCGCTTATCTTCAATCTAGGTGTTTCTGCGTGCTGCGCCGGCCCAAAGAGTGCCCGGTGGAAAACGACAACGCAGGCATGTCGGGTGCCACTGTCTGCACTTGCACAGAAAGTTTGGAGCAGATATCTCCTTCCGTTCGGCCGGAATTGAAAGAAGATTGTGCATCTTCAATGTAGGTCTCGGTCAATGACAAAAAGGCGCTTATCTTCAATCTGGGTGTTTCTGCGTGCTGCGCCGGCCCAAAGAGTGCCCGGCGGAAAACGACAAGGCAGGCATGTCGGGTGCCACTGTCTGCACCTGCACAGAAAGTTTTGAGCAGATATCTTCTTTCGTTCGGCCGGAATTGCAAGAAGATTGTGCATCTTCAATATTGGTCGCGGTCAATGTCAAAAAGCCCTTATCTGCAATCTAGGTGTTTCTGTTGCTGCTCCAGCCCAAAGAGTGCCCGGCGGATAACGACAACGCAGGCATGTCGGGTGCCATTGTCTACACCTGCACAGAAAGTTTTGAGCAGATATCTCCTTCCATTCGGCCGGAATTGCAAGAAGTTTGTGCATCTTCTATGTTCGTCGCGGTGAATGGCAAAAGGCGCTTATCTTCAATCTAGGTGTTTCTGCGTGCTGCGCCGGCCCAAAGAGTGCCCGGCGGAAAACGACAACGCAGGAATGTCGGGTGCCACTGTCTGCACCTGCACAGAAAGTTTTGAGCAGATATCTCCTTCCGTTCGGCCGGAATTGAAAGAAGATTGTGCATCTTCAATGTAGGTCGCGGTCAATGACAAAAAGGCGCTTATCTTCAATCTAGGTGTTTCTGCGTGCTGCGCCGGCCCAAAGAGTGCCCTTTGGAAAACGACAACGCAGGCATGTCGGTTGCCACTGTCTGCACCTGCACATAATGTTTTGAGCAGATATCTCCTTCCGTTCGGCCGGAATTGAAAGAAGATTGTGCATCTTCAATGTAGGTCGCGGTCAATGACAAAAAGGCGCTTATCTTCAATCTAGGTGTTTCTGCGTGCTGCGCCGGCCCAAAGAGTGCCCGGCGGAAAACGACAACGCAGGCATGTCGGGTGCCACTGTCTGCACCTGCACAGAAAGTTTTGAGCAGATATCTTCTTTCGTTCGGCCGGAATTGCAAGACGTTTGTGCATCTGCAATATTGGTCGCGGTCAATGTCAAAAAGCCCTTATCTGCAATCTAGGTGTTTCTGCGTGCTGCTCCGGCCCAAAGAGTGCCCGGCGGAAAACGACAACGCAGGCATGTCGGGTGCCACTGTCTACACCTGCACAGAAAGTTTTGAGCAGATATCTCCTTCCATTCAGCCGGAATTGCAAGACGTTTGTGCATCTTCTATGTTCGTCGCGGTCAATGGCAAAAGGCGCTTATCTTCAATCTAGGTGTTTCTGCGTGCTGCGCCGGCCCAAAGAGTGCCCGGTGGAAAACGACAACGCAGGCATGTCGGGTGCCACTGTCTGCACCTGCACAGAAAGTTTTGAGCAGATATCTCCTTCCGTTCGGCCGGAATTGAAAGAAGATTGTGCATCTTCAATGTAGGTCGCGGTCAATGACAAAAAGGCGCTTATCTTCAATCTAGGTGTTTCTGCGTGCTGCGCCGGCCCAAAGAGTGCCCGGCGGAAAACGACAACGCAGGCATGTCGGGTGCCACTGTCTGCACCTGCACAGAAAGTTTTGAGCAGATATCTTCTTTCGTTCGGCCGGAATTGCAAGACGTTTGTGCATCTGCAATATTGGTCGCGGTCAATGTCAAAAAGCCCTTATCTGCAATCTAGGTGTTTCTGCGTGCTGCTCCAGCCCAAAGAGTGCCCGGCGGAAAACGACAACGCAGGCATGTCGGGTGCCACTGTCTGCACCTGCACAGAAAGTTTTGAGCAGATATCTCCTTCCATTCGGCCAGAATTGCAAGACATTTGTGCATCTTCTATGTTCGTCGCGGTCAATGGCAAAAGGCGCTTATCTTCAATCTAGGTGTTTCTGAGTGCTGCGCCGGCCCAAAGAGTGTCCGGCGGAAAATGACAACGCAGGCATGTCGGGTGCCACTGTCTGCACCTGCACAGAAAGTTTTGAGCAGATATCTCCTTCCGTTCGGCCGGAATTGAAAGAAGATTGTGCATCTTCAATGTAGGTCGCGGTCAATGACAAAAAGGCGCTTATCTTCAATCTAGGTGTTTCTGCGTGCTGCGCCGGCCCAAAGAGTGCCCGGCGGAAAACGACAACCCAGGCATGTCGGGTGCCACTGTCTGCACCTGCACAGAAAGGTTTGAGCAGATATCTCCTTCCGTTCTGCCGGAATTGAAAGAAGATTGTGCATCTTCTATGTTCGTCGCGGTCAATGGCAAAAGGCGCTTATCTTCAATCTAGGTGTTTCTGCGTGCTGCGCCGGCCCAAAGAGTGCCCGGTGGAAAACGACAACGCAGGCATGTCGGGTGCCACTGTCTGCACCTGCACAGAAAGTTTTGAGCAGATATCTTCTTTCGTTCGGCCGGAATTGCAAGACGTTTGTGCATCTGCAATATTGGTCGCGGTCAATGTCAAAAAGCCCTTATCTGCAATCTAGGTGTTTCTGCGTGCTGCTCCGGCCCAAAGAGTGCCCGGCGGAAAACGACAACGCAGGCATGTCGGGTGCCACTGTCTACACCTGCACAGAAAGTTTTGAGCAGATATCTCCTTCCATTCGGCCGGAATTGCAAGACGTTTGTGCATCTTCTATGTTCGTCGCGGTCAATGGCAAAAGGCGCTTATCTTCAATCTAGGTGTTTCTGCGTGCTGCGCCGGCCCAAAGAGTGCCCGGCGGAAAACGACAAGGCAGGCATGTCGGGTGCCACTGTCTGCACCTGCACAGAAAGTTTGAGCAGATATCTTCTTTCGTTCGGCCGGAATTGCAAGAAGATTGTGCATCTTCAATATTGGTCGCGGTCAATGTCAAAAAGCCCTTATCTGCAATCTAGGTGTTTCTGCGTGCTGCTCCGGCCCAAAGAGTGCCCGGCGGATAACGACAACGCAGGCATTTCGGGTGCCATTGTCTACACCTGCACAGAAAGTTTTGAGCAGATATCTCCTTCCATTCGGCCGGAATTGCAAGAAGTTTGTGCATCTTCTATGTTCGTCGCGGTGAATGGCAAAAAGCGCTTATCTTCAATCTAGGTGTTTCTGCGTGCTGCGCCGGCCCAAAGAGTGCCCGGCGGAAAACGACAACGCAGGCATGTCGGGTGCCACTGTCTGCACCTGCACAGAAAGTTTTGAGCAGATATCTCCTTCCATTCGGCCGGAATTGCAAGACGTTTGTGCATCTTCTATGTTCGTCGCGGTCAATGGCAAAAGGCGCTTATCTTCAATCTAGGTGTTTCTGCGTGCTGCGCCGGCCCAAAGAGTGCCTGGTGGAAAACGACAACGCAGGCATGTCGGGTGCCACTGTCTGCACCTGCACAGAAAGTTTTGAGCAGATATCTCCTTCCGTTCGGCCGGAATTGAAAGAAGATTGTGCATCTTCAATGTAGGTCGCGGTCAATGACAAAAAGGCGCTTATCTTCAATCTAGGTGTTTCTGCGTGCTGCGCCGGCCCAAAGAGTGCCCGGCGGAAAACGACAACGCAGGCATGTCGGGTGCCACTGTCTGCACCTGCACAGAAAGTTTTGAGCAGATATCTTCTTTCGTTCGGCCGGAATTGCAAGACGTTTGTGCATCTGCAATATTGGTCGCGGTCAATGTCAAAAAGCCCTTATCTGCAATCTAGGTGTTTCTGCGTGCTGCTCCAGCCCAAAGAGTGCCCGGCGGAAAACGACAACGCAGGCATGTCGGGTGCCACTGTCTGCACCTGCACAGAAAGTTTTGAGCAGATATCTCCTTCCATTCGGCCAGAATTGCAAGACATTTGTGCATCTTCTATGTTCGTCGCGGTCAATGGCAAAAGGCGCTTATCTTCAATCTAGGTGTTTCTGCGTGCTGCGCCGGCCCAAAGAGTGTCCGGCGGAAAATGACAACGCAGGCATGTCGGGTGCCACTGTCTGCACCTGCACAGAAAGTTTTGAGCAGATATCTCCTTCCGTTCGGCCGGAATTGAAAGAAGATTGTGCATCTTCAATGTAGGTCGCGGTCAATGACAAAAAGGCGCTTATCTTCAATCTAGGTGTTTCTGCGTGCTGCGCCGGCCCAAAGAGTGCCCGGCGGAAAACGACAACCCAGGCATGTCGGGTGCCACTGTCTGCACCTGCACAGAAAGTTTTGAGCAGATATCTCCTTCCGTTCTGCCGGAATTGAAAGAAGATTGTGCATCTTCTATGTTCGTCGCGGTCAATGGCAAAAGGCGCTTATCTTCAATCTAGGTGTTTCTGCGTGCTGCGCCGGCCCAAAGAGTGCCCGGTGGAAAACGACAACGCAGGCATGTCGGGTGCCACTGTCTGCACCTGCACAGAAAGATTTGAGCAGATATCTTCTTTCGTTCGGCCGGAATTGCAAGACGTTTGTGCATCTGCAATATTGGTCGCGGTCAATGTCAAAAAGCCCTTATCTGCAATCTAGGTGTTTCTGCGTGCTGCTCCGGCCCAAAGAGTGCCCGGCGGAAAACGACAACGCAGGCATGTCGGGTGCCACTGTCTACACCTGCACAGAAAGTTTTGAGCAGATATCTCCTTCCATTCGGCCGGAATTGCAAGACGTTTGTGCATCTTCTATGTTCGTCGCGGTCAATGGCAAAAGGCGCTTATCTTCAATCTAGGTGTTTCTGCGTGCTGCGCCGGCCCAAAGAGTGCCCGGCGGAAAACGACAAGGCAGGCATGTCGGGTGCCACTGTCTGCACCTGCACAGAAAGTTTGAGCAGATATCTTCTTTCGTTCGGCCGGAATTGCAAGAAGATTGTGCATCTTCAATGTAGGTCGCGGTCAATGACAAAAAGGCGCTTATCTTCAATCTAGGTGTTTCTGTGTGCTGCGCCGGCCCAAAGAGTGCCCGGCGGAAAACGACAACCCAGGCATGTCGGGTGCCACTGTCTGCACCTGCACAGAAAGGTTTGAGCAGATATCTCCTTCCGTTCTGCCGGAATTGAAAGAAGATTGTGCATCTTCTATGTTCGTCGCGGTCAATGGCAAAAGGCGCTTATCTTCAATCTAGGTGTTTCTGCGTGCTGCTCCGGCCCAAAGAGTGCCCGGCGGAAAACGACAACGCAGGCATGTCGGGTGCCACTGTCTACACCTGCACAGAAAGTTTTGAGCAGATATCTCCTTCCATTCGGCCGGAATTGCAAGAAGTTTGTGCATCTTCTATGTTCGTCGCGGTCAATGACAAAAGGCGCTTATCTTCAATCTAGGTGTTTCTGCGTGCTGCTCCGGCCCAAAGAGTGCCCGGCGGAAAACGACAACGCAGGCATGTCGGGTGCCACTGTCTGCACCTGCACAGAAAGTTTTGAGCAGATATCTCCTTCCATTCGGCCGGAATTGCAAGAAGTTTGTGCATCTTCTATGTTCGTCGCGGTCAATGACAAAAGGCGCTTATCTTCAATCTAGGTGTTTCTGCGTGCTGCTCCGGCCCAAAGAGTGCCCGGCGGAAAACGACAACGCAGGCATGTCGGGTGCCACTGTCTGCACCTGCACAGAAAGTTTTGAGCAGATATCTCCTTCCATTCGGCCGGAATTGCAAGACGTTTGTGCATCTTCTATGTTCGTCGCGGTCAATGGCAAAAGGCGCTTATCTTCAATCTAGGTGTTTCTGCGTGCTGCGCCGGCCCAAAGAGTGCCCGGTGGAAAACGACAACGCAGGCATGTCGGGTGCCACTGTCTGCACCTGCACAGAAAGTTTTGAGCAGATATCTCCTTCCGTTCGGCCGGAATTGAAAGAAGATTGTGCATCTTCAATGTAGGTCTCGGTCAATGACAAAAAGGCGCTTATCTTCAATCTAGGTGTTTCTGCGTGCTGCGCCGGCCCAAAGAGTGCCCGGCGGAAAACGACAAGGCAGGCATGTCGGGTGCCACTGTCTGCACCTGCACAGAAAGTTTTGAGCAGATATCTTCTTTCGTTCGGCCGGAATTGCAAGAAGATTGTGCATCTTCAATATTGGTCGCGGTCAATGTCAAAAAGCCCTTATCTGCAATCTAGGTGTTTCTGCGTGCTGCTCCGGCCCAAAGAGTGCTCGGCGGATAACGACAACGCAGGCATGTCGGGTGCCATTGTCTACACCTGCACAGTAAGTTTTGAGCAGATATCTCCTTCCATTCGGCCGGAATTGCAAGAAGTTTGTGCATCTTCTATGTTCGTCGCGGTGAATGGCAAAAGGCGCTTATCTTCAATCCAGGTGTTTCTGCGTGCTGCGCCGGCCCAAAGAGTGCCCGGCGGAAAACGACAACGCAGGCATGTCGGGTGCCACTGTCTGCACCTGCACAGAAAGTTTTGAGCAGATATCTCCTTCCGTTCGGCCGGAATTGAAAGAAGATTGTGCATCTTCAATGTAGGTCGCGGTCAATGACAAAAAGGCGCTTATCTTCAATCTAGGTGTTTCTGCGTGCTGCGCCGGCCCAAAGAGTGCCCGGCGGAAAACGACAACGCAGGCATGTCGGGTGCCACTGTCTACACCTGCACAGAAAGTTTTGAGCAGATATCTCCTTCCATTCGGCCGGAATTGCAAGACGTTTGTGCATCTTCTATGTTCATCGCGGTCAATGGCAAAAGGCGCTTATCTTCAATCTAGGTGTTTCTGCGTGCTGCGCCGGCCCAAAGAGTGCCCGGCGGAAAACGACAACGCAGGCATGTCGGGTGCCACTGTCTGCACCTGCACATAAAGTGTTGAGCAGATATCTTCTTTCGTTCGGCCGGAATTGCAAGACGTTTGTGCATCTTCAATATTGGTCGCGGTCAATGTCAAAAAGCCCTTATCTGCAATCTAGGTGTTTCTGCGTGCTGCTCCGGCCCAAAGAGTGCCCGGCGGAAAACGACAGCGCAGGCATGTCGGGTGCCACTGTCTACACCTGCACAGAAAGTTTTGAGCAGATATCTCCTTCCATTCGGCCGGAATTGCAAGAAGTTTGTGCATCTTCTATGTTCGTCGCGGTCAATGACAAAAGGCGCTTATCTTCAATCTAGGTGTTTCTGCGTGCTGCTCCGGCCCAAAGAGTGCCCGGCGGAAAACGACAACGCAGGCATGTCGGGTGCCACTGTCTGCACCTGCACAGAAAGTTTTGAGCAGATATCTCCTTCCGTTCGGCCGGAATTGAAAGAAGATTGTGCATCTTCAATGTAGGTCGCGGTCAATGACAAAAAGACGCTTATCTTCAATCTAGGTGTTTCTGCGTGCTGCGCCGGCCCAAAGAGTGCCCGGCGGAAAACGACAACCCAGGCATGTCGGGTGCCACTGTCTTCACCTGCACAGAATGTTTTGAGCAGATATCTCCTTCCGTTCGGCCGGAATTGAAAGAAGATTGTGCATCTTCAATGTAGGTCGCGGTCAATGACAAAAAGGCGCTTATCTTCAATCTAGGTGTTTCTGCGTGCTGCGCCGGCCCAAAGAGTGCCCGGCTGAAAACGACAACGCAGGCATGTCGGGTGCCACTGTCTGCACCTGCACAGAAAGGTTTGAGCAGATATCTCCTTCCGTTCTGCCGGAATTGAAAGAAGATTGTGCATCTTCTATGTTCGTCGCGGTCAATGGCAAAAGGCGCTTATCTTCAATCTAGGTGTTTCTGCGAGCTGCTCCGGCCCAAAGAGTGCCCGGCGGAAAACGACAACGCAGGCATGTCGGGTGCCACTGTCTACACCTGCACAGAAAGTTTTGAGCAGATATCTCCTTCCATTCGGCCGGAATTGCAATAAGTTTGTGCATCTTCTATGTTCGTCGCGGTCAATGGCAAAAGGCGCTTATCTTCAATCTAGGTGTTTCTGCGTGCTGCTCCGGCCCAAAGAGTGTCCGGCGGAAAACGACAACGCAGGCATGTCGGGTGCCACTGTCTGCACCTGCACAGAAAGTTTTGAGCAGATATCTCCTTCCGTTCGGCCGGAATTGAAAGAAGATTGTGCATCTTCAATGTAGGTCGCGGTCAATGACAAAAAGGCGCTTATCTTCAATCTAGGTGTTTCTGCGTGCTGCGCCGGCCCAAAGAGTGCCCGGCGGAAAACGACAACGCAGGCATGTCGGGTGCCACTGTCTGCACCTGCACAGAAAGTTTTGAGCAGATATCTCCTTCCGTTCGGCCGGAATTGAAAGAAGATTGTGCATCTTCAATGTAGGTCGCGGTCAATGACAAAAAGGCGCTTATCTTCAATCTAGGTGTTTCTGCGTGCTGCGCCGGCCCAAAGAGTGCCCGGCGGAAAACGACAACGCAGGCATGTCGGGTGCCACTGTCTGCACCTGCACAGAAAGTTTTGAGCAGATATCTTCTTTCGTTCGGCCGGAATTGCAAGACGTTTGTGCATCTGCAATATTGGTCGCGGTCAATGTCAAAAAGCCCTTATCTGCAATCTAGGTGTTTCTGCGTGCTGCTCCGGCCCAAAGAGTGCCCGGCGGAAAACGACAACGCAGGCATGTCGGGTGCCACTGTCTACACCTGCACAGAAAGTTTTGAGCAGATATCTCCTTCCATTCGGCCGGAATTGCAAGACGTTTGTGCATCTTCTATGTTCGTCGCGGTCAATGGCAAAAGGCGCTTATCTTCAATCTAGGTGTTTCTGCGTGCTGCGCCGGCCCAAAGAGTGCCCGGTGGAAAACGACAACGCAGGCATGTCGGGTGCCACTGTCTGCACCTGCACAGAAAGTTTTGAGCAGATATCTCCTTCCGTTCGGCCGGAATTGAAAGAAGATTGTGCATCTTCAATGTAGGTCGCGGTCAATGACAAATAGGCGATTATCTTCAATCTAGGTGTTTCTGCGTGCTGCGCCGGCCCAAAGAGTGCCCGGCGGAAAACGACAACGCAGGCATGTCGGGTGCCACTGTCTGCACCTGCACAGAAAGTTTTGAGCAGATATCTCCTTCCGTTCGGCCGGAATTGAAAGAAGATTGTGCATCTTCAATGTAGGTCGCGGTCAATGACAAAAAGGCGCTTATCTTCAATCTAGGTGTTTCTGCGTGCTGCGCCGGCCCAAAGAGTGCCCGGCGGAAAACGACAACGCAGGCATGTCGGGTGCCACTGACTGCACCTGCACATCATGTTTTGAGCAGATATCTCCTTCCGTTCGGCCGGAATTGAAAGAAGATTGTGCATCTTCAATGTAGGTCGCGGTCAATGACAAAAAGGCGCTTATCTTCAATCTAGGTGTTTCTGCGTGCTGCGCCGGCCCAAAGAGTGCCCGGCGGAAAACGACAACGCAGGCATGTCGGGTGCCACTGTCTGCACCTGCACAGAAAGTTTTGAGCAGATATCTTCTTTCGTTCGGCCGGAATTTCAAGACGTTTGTGCATCTGCAATATTGGTCGCGGTCAATGTCAAAAAGCCCTTATCTGCAATATAGGTGTTTCTGCGTGCTGCTCCGGCCCAAAGAGTGCCCGGCGGAAAACGACAACGCAGGCATGTCGGGTGCCACTGTCTACACCTGCACAGAAAGTTTTGAGCAGATATCTCCTTCCGTTCGGCCGGAATTGAAAGAAGATTGTGCATCTTCAATGTAGGTCGCGGTCAATGACAAAAAGGCGCTTATCTTCAATCTAGGTGTTTCTGCGTGCTGCGCCAGCCCAAAGAGTGCCCGGCGGAAAACGACAACGCAGGCATGTCGGGTGCCACTGACTGCACCTGCACATCATGTTTTGAGCAGATATCTCCTTCCGTTCGGCCGGAATTGAAAGAAGATTGTGCATCTTCAATGTAGGTCGCGGTCAATGACAAAAAGGCGCTTATCTTCAATCTAGGTGTTTCTGCGTGCTGCGCCGGCCCAAAGAGTGCCCGGCGGAAAACGACAACGCAGGCATGTCGGGTGCCACTGTCTGCACCTGCACAGAAAGTTTTGAGCAGATATCTTCTTTCGTTCGGCCGGAATTTCAAGAAGTTTGTGCATCTGCAATATTGGTCGCGGTCAATGTCAAAAAGCCCTTATCTGCAATATAGGTGTTTCTGCGTGCTGCTCCGGCCCAAAGAGTGCCCGGCGGAAAACGACAACGCAGGCATGTCGGGTGCCACTGTCTACACCTGCACAGAAAGTTTTGAGCAGATATCTCCTTCCATTCGGCCGGAATTGCAAGACGTTTGTGCATCTTCTATGTTCGTCGCGGTCAATGGCAAAAGGCGCTTATCTTCAATCTAGGTGTTTCTGCGTGCTGCGCCGGCCCAAAGAGTGCCCGGCGGAAAACGACAACGCAGGCATGTCGGGTGCCACTGTCTGCACCTGCACATAATGTTTTGAGCAGATATCTCCTTCCGTTCGGCCGGAATTGAAAGAAGATTGTGCATCTTCAATGTAGGTCGCGGTCAAGCTTATCTTCAATCTAGGTGTTTCTGCGTGCTGCGCCGGCCCAAAGAGTGCCCGGCGGAAAACGACAACGCAGGCATGTCGGGTGCCACTGTCTGCACCTGCACAGAAAGTTTTGAGCAGATATCTTCTTTCGTTCGGCCGGAATTGCAAGACGTTTGTGCATCTGCAATATTGGTCGCGGTCAATGTCAAAAAGCCCTTATCTGCAATCTAGGTGTTTCTGCGTGCTGCTCCGGCCCAAAGAGTGCCCGGCGGAAAACGACAACGCAGGCATGTCGGGTGCCACTGTCTACACCTGCACAGAAAGTTTTGAGCAGATATCTCCTTCCATTCAGCCGGAATTGCAAGACGTTTGTGCATCTTCTATGTTCGTCGCGGTCAATGGCAAAAGGCGCTTATCTTCAATCTAGGTGTTTCTGCGTGCTGCGCCGGCCCAAAGAGTGCCCGGTGGAAAACGACAACGCAGGCATGTCGGGTGCCACTGTCTGCACCTGCACAGAAAGTTTTGAGCAGATATCTCCTTCCGTTCGGCCGGAATTGAAAGAAGATTGTGCATCTTCAATGTAGGTCGCGGTCAATGACAAAAAGGCGCTTATCTTCAATCTAGGTGTTTCTGCGTGCTGCGCCGGCCCAAAGAGTGCCCGGCGGAAAACGACAACGCAGGCATGTCGGGTGCCACTGTCTGCACCTGCACAGAAAGTTTTGAGCAGATATCTTCTTTCGTTCGGCCGGAATTGCAAGACGTTTGTGCATCTGCAATATTGGTCGCGGTCAATGTCAAAAAGCCCTTATCTGCAATCTAGGTGTTTCTGCGTGCTGCTCCGGCCCAAAGAGTGCCCGGCGGAAAACGACAACGCAGGCATGTCGGGTGCCACTGTCTACACCTGCACAGAAAGTTTTGAGCAGATATCTCCTTCCATTCGGCCGGAATTGCAAGACGTTTGTGCATCTTCTATGTTCGTCGCGGTCAATGGCAAAAGGCGCTTATCTTCAATCTAGGTGTTTCTGCGTGCTGCGCCGGCCCAAAGAGTGTCCGGCGGAAAACGACAACGCAGGCATGTCGGGTGCCACTGTCTGCACCTGCACAGAAAGTTTTGAGCAGATATCTCCTTCCGTTCGGCCGGAATTGAAAGAAGATTGTGCATCTTCAATGTAGGTCGCGGTCAATGACAAAAAGGCGCTTATCTTCAATCTAGGTGTTTCTGCGTGCTGCGCCGGCCCAAAGAGTGCCCGGCGGAAAACGACAACGCAGGCATGTCGGGTGCCACTGTCTGCACCTGCACAGAAAGTTTTGAGCAGATATCTCCTTCCGTTCGGCCGGAATTGAAAGAAGATTGTGCATCTTCAATGTAGGTCGCGGTCAATGACAGAAAGGCGCTTATCTTCAATCTAGGTGTTTCTGCGTGCTGCGCCGGCCCAAAGAGTGCCCGGCGGAAAACGACAACGCAGGCATGTCGGGTGCCACTGTCTGCACCTGCACAGAAAGTTTTGAGCAGATATCTTCTTTCGTTCGGCCGGAATTGCAAGACGTTTGTGCATCTGCAATATTGGTCGCGGTCAATGTCAAAAAGCCCTTATCTGCAATCTAGGTGTTTCTGCGTGCTGCTCCGGCCCAAAGAGTGCCCGGCGGAAAACGACAACGCAGGCATGTCGGGTGCCACTGTCTACACCTGCACAGAAAGTTTTGAGCAGATATCTCCTTCCATTCGGCCGGAATTGCAAGACGTTTGTGCATCTTCTATGTTCGTCGCGGTCAATGGCAAAAGGCGCTTATCTTCAATCTAGGTGTTTCTGCGTGCTGCGCCGGCCCAAAGAGTGCCCGGTGGAAAACGACAACGCAGGCATGTCGGGTGCCACTGTCTGCACCTGCACAGAAAGTTTTGAGCAGATATCTCCTTCCGTTCGGCCGGAATTGAAAGAAGATTGTGCATCTTCAATGTAGGTCGCGGTCAATGACAAAAAGGCGATTATCTTCAATCTAGGTGTTTCTGCGTGCTGCGCCGGCCCAAAGAGTGCCCGGCGGAAAACGACAACGCAGGCATGTCGGGTGCCACTGTCTGCACCTGCACAGAAAGTTTTGAGCAGATATCTCCTTCCGTTCGGCCGGAATTGAAAGAAGATTGTGCATCTTCAATGTAGGTCGCGGTCAATGACAAAAAGGCGCTTATCTTCAATCTAGGTGTTTCTGCGTGCTGCGCCGGCCCAAAGAGTGCCCGGCGGAAAACGACAACGCAGGCATGTCGGGTGCCACTGACTGCACCTGCACATCATGTTTTGAGCAGATATCTCCTTCCGTTCGGCCGGAATTGAAAGAAGATTGTGCATCTTCAATGTAGGTCGCGGTCAATGACAAAAAGGCGCTTATCTTCAATCTAGGTGTTTCTGCGTGCTGCGCCGGCCCAAAGAGTGCCCGGCGGAAAACGACAACGCAGGCATGTCGGGTGCCACTGTCTGCACCTGCACAGAAAGTTTTGAGCAGATATCTTCTTTCGTTCGGCCGGAATTTCAAGACGTTTGTGCATCTGCAATATTGGTCGCGGTCAATGTCAAAAAGCCCTTATCTGCAATATAGGTGTTTCTGCGTGCTGCTCCGGCCCAAAGAGTGCCCGGCGGAAAACGACAACGCAGGCATGTCGGGTGCCACTGTCTACACCTGCACAGAAAGTTTTGAGCAGATATCTCCTTCCATTCGGCCGGAATTGCAAGACGTTTGTGCATCTTCTATGTTCGTCGCGGTCAATGGCAAAAGGCGCTTATCTTCAATCTAGGTGTTTCTGCGTGCTGCGCCGGCCCAAAGAGTGCCCGGCGGAAAACGACAACGCAGGCATGTCGGGTGCCACTGTCTGCACCTGCACATAATGTTTTGAGCAGATATCTCCTTCCGTTCGGCCGGAATTGAAAGAAGATTGTGCATCTTCAATGTAGGTCGCGGTCAAGCTTATCTTCAATCTAGGTGTTTCTGCGTGCTGCGCCGGCCCAAAGAGTGCCCGGCGGAAAACGACAACGCAGGCATGTCGGGTGCCACTGTCTGCACCTGCACAGAAAGTTTTGAGCAGATATCTTCTTTCGTTCGGCCGGAATTGCAAGACGTTTGTGCATCTGCAATATTGGTCGCGGTCAATGTCAAAAAGCCCTTATCTGCAATCTAGGTGTTTCTGCGTGCTGCTCCGGCCCAAAGAGTGCCCGGCGGAAAACGACAACGCAGGCATGTCGGGTGCCACTGTCTACACCTGCACAGAAAGTTTTGAGCAGATATCTCCTTCCATTCAGCCGGAATTGCAAGACGTTTGTGCATCTTCTATGTTCGTCGCGGTCAATGGCAAAAGGCGCTTATCTTCAATCTAGGTGTTTCTGCGTGCTGCGCCGGCCCAAAGAGTGCCCGGTGGAAAACGACAACGCAGGCATGTCGGGTGCCACTGTCTGCACCTGCACAGAAAGTTTTGAGCAGATATCTCCTTCCGTTCGGCCGGAATTGAAAGAAGATTGTGCATCTTCAATGTAGGTCGCGGTCAATGACAAAAAGGCGCTTATCTTCAATCTAGGTGTTTCTGCGTGCTGCGCCGGCCCAAAGAGTGCCCGGCGGAAAACGACAACGCAGGCATGTCGGGTGCCACTGTCTGCACCTGCACAGAAAGTTTTGAGCAGATATCTCCTTCCGTTCGGCCGGAATTGAAAGAAGATTGTGCATCTTCAATGTAGGTCGCGGTCAATGACAAAAAGGCGCTTATCTTCAATCTAGGTGTTTCTGCGTGCTGCGCCGGCCCAAAGAGTGCCCGGCGGAAAACGACAACGCAGGCATGTCGGGTGCCACTGTCTGCACCTGCACAGAAAGTTTTGAGCAGATATCTTCTTTCGTTCGGCCGGAATTGCAAGACGTTTGTGCATCTGCAATATTGGTCGCGGTCAATGTCAAAAAGCCCTTATCTGCAATCTAGGTGTTTCTGCGTGCTGCTCCGGCCCAAAGAGTGCCCGGCGGAAAACGACAACGCAGGCATGTCGGGTGCCACTGTCTACACCTGCACAGAAAGTTTTGAGCAGATATCTCCTTCCATTCGGCCGGAATTGCAAGACGTTTGTGCATCTTCTATGTTCGTCGCGGTCAATGGCAAAAGGCGCTTATCTTCAATCTAGGTGTTTCTGCGTGCTGCGCCGGCCCAAAGAGTGCCCGGTGGAAAACGACAACGCAGGCATGTCGGGTGCCACTGTCTGCACCTGCACAGAAAGTTTTGAGCAGATATCTCCTTCCGTTCGGCCGGAATTGAAAGAAGATTGTGCATCTTCAATGTAGGTCGCGGTCAATGACAAATAGGCGATTATCTTCAATCTAGGTGTTTCTGCGTGCTGCGCCGGCCCAAAGAGTGCCCGGCGGAAAACGACAACGCAGGCATGTCGGGTGCCACTGTCTGCACCTGCACAGAAAGTTTTGAGCAGATATCTCCTTCCGTTCGGCCGGAATTGAAAGAAGATTGTGCATCTTCAATGTAGGTCGCGGTCAATGACAAAAAGGCGCTTATCTTCAATCTAGGTGTTTCTGCGTGCTGCGCCGGCCCAAAGAGTGCCCGGCGGAAAACGACAACGCAGGCATGTCGGGTGCCACTGACTGCACCTGCACATCATGTTTTGAGCAGATATCTCCTTCCGTTCGGCCGGAATTGAAAGAAGATTGTGCATCTTCAATGTAGGTCGCGGTCAATGACAAAAAGGCGCTTATCTTCAATCTAGGTGTTTCTGCGTGCTGCGCCGGCCCAAAGAGTGCCCGGCGGAAAACGACAACGCAGGCATGTCGGGTGCCACTGTCTGCACCTGCACAGAAAGTTTTGAGCAGATATCTTCTTTCGTTCGGCCGGAATTTCAAGACGTTTGTGCATCTGCAATATTGGTCGCGGTCAATGTCAAAAAGCCCTTATCTGCAATATAGGTGTTTCTGCGTGCTGCTCCGGCCCAAAGAGTGCCCGGCGGAAAACGACAACGCAGGCATGTCGGGTGCCACTGTCTACACCTGCACAGAAAGTTTTGAGCAGATATCTCCTTCCGTTCGGCCGGAATTGAAAGAAGATTGTGCATCTTCAATGTAGGTCGCGGTCAATGACAAAAAGGCGCTTATCTTCAATCTAGGTGTTTCTGCGTGCTGCGCCAGCCCAAAGAGTGCCCGGCGGAAAACGACAACGCAGGCATGTCGGGTGCCACTGACTGCACCTGCACATCATGTTTTGAGCAGATATCTCCTTCCGTTCGGCCGGAATTGAAAGAAGATTGTGCATCTTCAATGTAGGTCGCGGTCAATGACAAAAAGGCGCTTATCTTCAATCTAGGTGTTTCTGCGTGCTGCGCCGGCCCAAAGAGTGCCCGGCGGAAAACGACAACGCAGGCATGTCGGGTGCCACTGTCTGCACCTGCACAGAAAGTTTTGAGCAGATATCTTCTTTCGTTCGGCCGGAATTTCAAGAAGTTTGTGCATCTGCAATATTGGTCGCGGTCAATGTCAAAAAGCCCTTATCTGCAATATAGGTGTTTCTGCGTGCTGCTCCGGCCCAAAGAGTGCCCGGCGGAAAACGACAACGCAGGCATGTCGGGTGCCACTGTCTACACCTGCACAGAAAGTTTTGAGCAGATATCTCCTTCCATTCGGCCGGAATTGCAAGACGTTTGTGCATCTTCTATGTTCGTCGCGGTCAATGGCAAAAGGCGCTTATCTTCAATCTAGGTGTTTCTGCGTGCTGCGCCGGCCCAAAGAGTGCCCGGCGGAAAACGACAACGCAGGCATGTCGGGTGCCACTGTCTGCACCTGCACATAATGTTTTGAGCAGATATCTCCTTCCGTTCGGCCGGAATTGAAAGAAGATTGTGCATCTTCAATGTAGGTCGCGGTCAAGCTTATCTTCAATCTAGGTGTTTCTGCGTGCTGCGCCGGCCCAAAGAGTGCCCGGCGGAAAACGACAACGCAGGCATGTCGGGTGCCACTGTCTGCACCTGCACAGAAAGTTTTGAGCAGATATCTTCTTTCGTTCGGCCGGAATTGCAAGACGTTTGTGCATCTGCAATATTGGTCGCGGTCAATGTCAAAAAGCCCTTATCTGCAATCTAGGTGTTTCTGCGTGCTGCTCCGGCCCAAAGAGTGCCCGGCGGAAAACGACAACGCAGGCATGTCGGGTGCCACTGTCTACACCTGCACAGAAAGTTTTGAGCAGATATCTCCTTCCATTCAGCCGGAATTGCAAGACGTTTGTGCATCTTCTATGTTCGTCGCGGTCAATGGCAAAAGGCGCTTATCTTCAATCTAGGTGTTTCTGCGTGCTGCGCCGGCCCAAAGAGTGCCCGGTGGAAAACGACAACGCAGGCATGTCGGGTGCCACTGTCTGCACCTGCACAGAAAGTTTTGAGCAGATATCTCCTTCCGTTCGGCCGGAATTGAAAGAAGATTGTGCATCTTCAATGTAGGTCGCGGTCAATGACAAAAAGGCGCTTATCTTCAATCTAGGTGTTTCTGCGTGCTGCGCCGGCCCAAAGAGTGCCCGGCGGAAAACGACAACGCAGGCATGTCGGGTGCCACTGTCTGCACCTGCACAGAAAGTTTTGAGCAGATATCTTCTTTCGTTCGGCCGGAATTGCAAGACGTTTGTGCATCTGCAATATTGGTCGCGGTCAATGTCAAAAAGCCCTTATCTGCAATCTAGGTGTTTCTGCGTGCTGCTCCGGCCCAAAGAGTGCCCGGCGGAAAACGACAACGCAGGCATGTCGGGTGCCACTGTCTACACCTGCACAGAAAGTTTTGAGCAGATATCTCCTTCCATTCGGCCGGAATTGCAAGACGTTTGTGCATCTTCTATGTTCGTCGCGGTCAATGGCAAAAGGCGCTTATCTTCAATCTAGGTGTTTCTGCGTGCTGCGCCGGCCCAAAGAGTGTCCGGCGGAAAACGACAACGCAGGCATGTCGGGTGCCACTGTCTGCACCTGCACAGAAAGTTTTGAGCAGATATCTCCTTCCGTTCGGCCGGAATTGAAAGAAGATTGTGCATCTTCAATGTAGGTCGCGGTCAATGACAAAAAGGCGCTTATCTTCAATCTAGGTGTTTCTGCGTGCTGCGCCGGCCCAAAGAGTGCCCGGCGGAAAACGACAACCCAGGCATGTCGGGTGCCACTGTCTGCACCTGCACAGAAAGGTTTGAGCAGATATCTCCTTCCGTTCTGCCGGAATTGAAAGAAGATTGTGCATCTTCTATGTTCGTCGCGGTCAATGGCAAAAGGCGCTTATCTTTAATCTAGGTGTTTCTGCGTGCTGCGCCGGCCCAAAGAGTGCCCGGCGGAAAACGACAACGCAGGCATGTCGGGTGCCACTGTCTGCACCTGCACAGAAAGTTTTGAGCAGATATCTTCTTTCGTTCGGCCGGAATTGCAAGACGTTTGCGCATCTGCAATATTGGTCGCGGTCAATGTCAAAAAGCTCTTATCTGCAATCTAGGTGTTTCTGCGTGCTGCTCCGGCCCAAAGAGTGCCCGGCGGAAAACGACAACGCAGGCATGTCGGGTGCCACTGTCTACACCTGCACAGAAAGTTTTGAGCAGATATCTCCTTCCATTCGGCCGGAATTGCAAGACGTTTGTGCATCTTCTATGTTCGTCGCGGTCAATGGCAAAAGGCGCTTATCTTCAATCTAGGTGTTTCTGCGTGCTGCGCCGGCCCAAAGAGTGTCCGGCGGAAAACGACAACGCAGGCATGTCGGGTGCCACTGTCTGCACCTGCACAGAAAGTTTTGAGCAGATATCTCCTTCCGTTCGGCCGGAATTGAAAGAAGATTGTGCATCTTCAATGTAGGTCGCGGTCAATGACAAAAAGGCGCTTATCTTCAATCTAGGTGTTTCTGCGTGCTGCGCCGGCCCAAAGAGTGCCCGGCGGAAAACGACAACCCAGGCATGTCGGGTGCCACTGTCTGCACCTGCACAGAAAGGTTTGAGCAGATATCTCCTTCCGTTCTGCCGGAATTGAAAGAAGATTGTGCATCTTCTATGTTCGTCGCGGTCAATGGCAAAAGGCGCTTATCTTCAATCTAGGTGTTTCTGCGTGCTGCGCCGGCCCAAAGAGTGCCCGGCGGAAAACGACAACGCAGGCATGTCGGGTGCCACTGTCTGCACCTGCACAGAAAGTTTTGAGCAGATATCTTCTTTCGTTCGGCCGGAATTGCAAGACGTTTGTGCATCTACAATATTGGTCGCGGTCAATGTCAAAAAGCCCTTATCTGCAATCTAGGTGTTTCTGCGTGCTGCTCCGGCCCAAAGAGTGCCCGGCGGAAAACGACAACGCAGGCATGTCGGGTGCCACTGTCTACACCTGCACAGAAAGTTTTGAGCAGATATCTCCTTCCATTCGGCCGGAATTGCAAGACGTTTGTGCATCTTCTATGTTCGTCGCGGTCAATGGCAAAAGGCGCTTATCTTCAATCTAGGTGTTTCTGCGTGCTGCGCCGGCCCAAAGAGTGCCCGGCGGAAAACGACAACGCAGGCATGTCGGGTGCCACTGTCTGCACCTGCACATAATGTTTTGAGCAGATATCTCCTTCCGTTCGGCCGGAATTGAAAGAAGATTGTGCATCTTCAATGTAGGTCGCGGTCAATGACAAAAAGGCGCTTATCTTCAATCTAGGTGTTTCTGCGTGCTGCGCCGGCCCAAAGAGTGCCCGGCGGAAAACGACAACGCAGGCATGTCGGGTGCCACTGTCTGCACCTGCACAGAAAGTTTTGAGCAGATATCTTCTTTCGTTCGGCCGGAATTGCAAGACGTTTGTGCATCTGCAATATTGGTCGCGGTCAATGTCAAAAAGCCCTTATCTGCAATCTAGGTGTTTCTGCGTGCTGCTCCGGCCCAAAGAGTGCCCGGCGGAAAACGACAACGCAGGCATGTCGGGTGCCACTGTCTACACCTGCACAGAAAGTTTTGAGCAGATATCTCCTTCCATTCGGCCGGAATTGCAAGACGTTTGTGCATCTTCTATGTTCGTCGCGGTCAATGGCAAAAGGCGCTTATCTTCAATCTAGGTGTTTCTGCGTGCTGCGCCGGCCCAAAGAGTGTCCGGCGGAAAACGACAACGCAGGCATGTCGGGTGCCACTGTCTGCACCTGCACAGAAAGTTTTGAGCAGATATCTCCTTCCGTTCGGCCGGAATTGAAAGAAGATTGTGCATCTTCAATGTAGGTCGCGGTCAATGACAAAAAGGCGCTTATCTTCAATCTAGGTGTTTCTGCGTGCTGCGCCGGCCCAAAGAGTGCCCGGCGGAAAACGACAACGCAGGCATGTCGGGTGCCACTGTCTGCACCTGCACAGAAAGTTTTGAGCAGATATCTCCTTCCGTTCGGCCGGAATTGAAAGAAGATTGTGCATCTTCAATGTAGGTCGCGGTCAATGACAGAAAGGCGCTTATCTTCAATCTAGGTGTTTCTGCGTGCTGCGCCGGCCCAAAGAGTGC
Organism: Hyla sarda; assembly: GCF_029499605.1. NCBI lineage: Eukaryota > Metazoa > Chordata > Amphibia > Anura > Hylidae > Hyla > Hyla sarda. Next base: position 155,788 of record NW_026609825.1, read on the forward strand.
CCGGCGGAAAACGACAACGCAGGCATGTCGGGTGCCACTGTCTGCACCTGCACAGAAAGTTTTGAGCAGATATCTTCTTTCGTTCGGCCGGAATTGCAAGACGTTTGTGCATCTGCAATATTGGTCGCGGTCAATGTCAAAAAGCCCTTATCTGCAATCTAGGTGTTTCTGCGTGCTGCTCCGGCCCAAAGAGTGCCCGGCGGAAAACGACAACGCAGGCATGTCGGGTGCCACTGTCTACACCTGCACAGAAAGTTTTGAGCAGATATCTCCTTCCATTCGGCCGGAATTGCAAGACGTTTGTGCATCTTCTATGTTCGTCGCGGTCAATGGCAAAAGGCGCTTATCTTCAATCTAGGTGTTTCTGCGTGCTGCGCCGGCCCAAAGAGTGCCCGGTGGAAAACGACAACGCAGGCATGTCGGGTGCCACTGTCTGCACCTGCACAGAAAGTTTTGAGCAGATATCTCCTTCCGTTCGGCCGGAATTGAAAGAAGATTGTGCATCTTCAATGTAGGTCGCGGTCAATGACAAAAAGGCGATTATCTTCAATCTAGGTGTTTCTGCGTGCTGCGCCGGCCCAAAGAGTGCCCGGCGGAAAACGACAACGCAGGCATGTCGGGTGCCACTGTCTGCACCTGCACAGAAAGTTTTGAGCAGATATCTCCTTCCGTTCGGCCGGAATTGAAAGAAGATTGTGCATCTTCAATGTAGGTCGCGGTCAATGACAAAAAGGCGCTTATCTTCAATCTAGGTGTTTCTGCGTGCTGCGCCGGCCCAAAGAGTGCCCGGCGGAAAACGACAACGCAGGCATGTCGGGTGCCACTGACTGCACCTGCACATCATGTTTTGAGCAGATATCTCCTTCCGTTCGGCCGGAATTGAAAGAAGATTGTGCATCTTCAATGTAGGTCGCGGTCAATGACAAAAAGGCGCTTATCTTCAATCTAGGTGTTTCTGCGTGCTGCGCCGGCCCAAAGAGTGCCCGGCGGAAAACGACAACGCAGGCATGTCGGGTGCCACTGTCTGCACCTGCACAGAAAGTTTTGAGCAGATATCTTCTTTCGTTCGGCCGGAATTTCAAGACGTTTGTGCATCTGCAATATTGGTCGCGGTCAATGTCAAAAAGCCCTTATCTGCAATATAGGTGTTTCTGCGTGCTGCTCCGGCCCAAAGAGTGCCCGGCGGAAAACGACAACGCAGGCATGTCGGGTGCCACTGTCTACACCTGCACAGAAAGTTTTGAGCAGATATCTCCTTCCATTCGGCCGGAATTGCAAGACGTTTGTGCATCTTCTATGTTCGTCGCGGTCAATGGCAAAAGGCGCTTATCTTCAATCTAGGTGTTTCTGCGTGCTGCGCCGGCCCAAAGAGTGCCCGGCGGAAAACGACAACGCAGGCATGTCGGGTGCCACTGTCTGCACCTGCACATAATGTTTTGAGCAGATATCTCCTTCCGTTCGGCCGGAATTGAAAGAAGATTGTGCATCTTCAATGTAGGTCGCGGTCAAGCTTATCTTCAATCTAGGTGTTTCTGCGTGCTGCGCCGGCCCAAAGAGTGCCCGGCGGAAAACGACAACGCAGGCATGTCGGGTGCCACTGTCTGCACCTGCACAGAAAGTTTTGAGCAGATATCTTCTTTCGTTCGGCCGGAATTGCAAGACGTTTGTGCATCTGCAATATTGGTCGCGGTCAATGTCAAAAAGCCCTTATCTGCAATCTAGGTGTTTCTGCGTGCTGCTCCGGCCCAAAGAGTGCCCGGCGGAAAACGACAACGCAGGCATGTCGGGTGCCACTGTCTACACCTGCACAGAAAGTTTTGAGCAGATATCTCCTTCCATTCAGCCGGAATTGCAAGACGTTTGTGCATCTTCTATGTTCGTCGCGGTCAATGGCAAAAGGCGCTTATCTTCAATCTAGGTGTTTCTGCGTGCTGCGCCGGCCCAAAGAGTGCCCGGTGGAAAACGACAACGCAGGCATGTCGGGTGCCACTGTCTGCACCTGCACAGAAAGTTTTGAGCAGATATCTCCTTCCGTTCGGCCGGAATTGAAAGAAGATTGTGCATCTTCAATGTAGGTCGCGGTCAATGACAAAAAGGCGCTTATCTTCAATCTAGGTGTTTCTGCGTGCTGCGCCGGCCCAAAGAGTGCCCGGCGGAAAACGACAACGCAGGCATGTCGGGTGCCACTGTCTGCACCTGCACAGAAAGTTTTGAGCAGATATCTTCTTTCGTTCGGCCGGAATTGCAAGACGTTTGTGCATCTGCAATATTGGTCGCGGTCAATGTCAAAAAGCCCTTATCTGCAATCTAGGTGTTTCTGCGTGCTGCTCCGGCCCAAAGAGTGCCCGGCGGAAAACGACAACGCAGGCATGTCGGGTGCCACTGTCTACACCTGCACAGAAAGTTTTGAGCAGATATCTCCTTCCATTCGGCCGGAATTGCAAGACGTTTGTGCATCTTCTATGTTCGTCGCGGTCAATGGCAAAAGGCGCTTATCTTCAATCTAGGTGTTTCTGCGTGCTGCGCCGGCCCAAAGAGTGTCCGGCGGAAAACGACAACGCAGGCATGTCGGGTGCCACTGTCTGCACCTGCACAGAAAGTTTTGAGCAGATATCTCCTTCCGTTCGGCCGGAATTGAAAGAAGATTGTGCATCTTCAATGTAGGTCGCGGTCAATGACAAAAAGGCGCTTATCTTCAATCTAGGTGTTTCTGCGTGCTGCGCCGGCCCAAAGAGTGCCCGGCGGAAAACGACAACCCAGGCATGTCGGGTGCCACTGTCTGCACCTGCACAGAAAGGTTTGAGCAGATATCTCCTTCCGTTCTGCCGGAATTGAAAGAAGATTGTGCATCTTCTATGTTCGTCGCGGTCAATGGCAAAAGGCGCTTATCTTTAATCTAGGTGTTTCTGCGTGCTGCGCCGGCCCAAAGAGTGCCCGGCGGAAAACGACAACGCAGGCATGTCGGGTGCCACTGTCTGCACCTGCACAGAAAGTTTTGAGCAGATATCTTCTTTCGTTCGGCCGGAATTGCAAGACGTTTGTGCATCTGCAATATTGGTCGCGGTCAATGTCAAAAAGCTCTTATCTGCAATCTAGGTGTTTCTGCGTGCTGCTCCGGCCCAAAGAGTGCCCGGCGGAAAACGACAACGCAGGCATGTCGGGTGCCACTGTCTACACCTGCACAGAAAGTTTTGAGCAGATATCTCCTTCCATTCGGCCGGAATTGCAAGACGTTTGTGCATCTTCTATGTTCGTCGCGGTCAATGGCAAAAGGCGCTTATCTTCAATCTAGGTGTTTCTGCGTGCTGCGCCGGCCCAAAGAGTGTCCGGCGGAAAACGACAACGCAGACATGTCGGGTGCCACTGTCTGCACGTGCACAGAAAGTTTTGAGCAGATATCTCCTTCCGTTCGGCCGGAATTGAAAGAAGATTGTGCATCTTCAATGTAGGTCGCGGTCAATGACAAAAAGGCGCTTATCTTCAATCTAGGTGTTTCTGCGTGCTGCGCCGGCCCAAAGAGTGCCCGGCGGAAAACGACAACCCAGGCATGTCGGGTGCCACTGTCTGCACCTGCACAGAAAGGTTTGAGCAGATATCTCCTTCCGTTCTGCCGGAATTGAAAGAAGATTGTGCATCTTCTATGTTTGTCGCGGTCAATGGCAAAAGGCGCTTATCTTCAATCTAGGTGTTTCTGCGTGCTGCGCCGGCCCAAAGAGTGCCCGTTGGAAAACGACAACGCAGGCATGTCGGGTGCCACTGTCTGCACCTGCACAGAAAGTTTTGAGCAGATATCTTCTTTCGTTCGGCCGGAATTGCAAGACGTTTGTGCATCTACAATATTGGTCGCGGTCAATGTCAAAAAGCCCTTATCTGCAATCTAGGTGTTTCTGCGTGCTGCTCCGGCCCAAAGAGTGCCCGGCGGAAAACGACAACGCAGGCATGTCGGGTGCCACTGTCTACACCTGCACAGAAAGTTTTGAGCAGATATCTCCTTCCATTCGGCCGGAATTGCAAGACGTTTGTGCATCTTCTATGTTCGTCGCGGTCAATGGCAAAAGGCGCTTATCTTCAATCTAGGTGTTTCTGCGTGCTGCGCCGTCCCAAAGAGTGTCCGGCGGAAAACGACAACGCAGGCATGTCGGGTGCCACTGTCTGCACCTGCACAGAAAGTTTTGAGCAGATATCTCCTTCCGTTCGGCCGGAATTGAAAGAAGATTGTGCATCTTCAATGTAGGTCGCGGTCAATGACAAAAAGGCGCTTATCTTCAATCTAGGTGTTTCTGCGTGCTGCGCCGGCCCAAAGAGTGCCCGGCGGAAAACGACAACCCAGGCATGTCGGGTGCCACTGTCTGCACCTGCACAGAAAGGTTTAAGCAGATATCTCCTTCCGTTCTGCCGGAATTGAAAGAAGATTGTGCATCTTCTATGTTCGTCGCGGTCAATGGCAAAAGGCGCTTATCTTCAATCTAGGTGTTTCTGCGTGCTGCTCCGGCCCAAAGAGTGCCCGGCGGAAAACGACAACGCAGGCATGTCGGGTGCCACTGTCTACACCTGCACAGAAAGTTTTGAGCAGATATCTCCTTCCATTCGGCCGGAATTGCAAGAAGTTTGTGCATCTTCTATGTTCGTCGCGGTCAATGACAAAAGGCGCTTATCTTCAATCTAGGTGTTTCTGCGTGCTGCTCCGGCCCAAAGAGTGCCCGGCGGAAAACGACAACGCAGTCATGTCGGGTGCCACTGTCTGCACCTGCACAGAAAGTTTTGAGCAGATATCTCCTTCCATTCGGCCGGAATTGCAAGAAGTTTGTGCATCTTCTATGTTCGTCGCGGTCAATGACAAAAGGCGCTTATCTTCAATCTAGGTGTTTCTGCGTGCTGCTCCGGCCCAAAGAGTGCCCGGCGGAAAACGACAACGCAGGCATGTCGGGTGCCACTGTCTGCACCTGCACAGAAAGTTTTGAGCAGATATCTCCTTCCATTCGGCCGGAATTGCAAGACGTTTGTGCATCTTCTATGTTCGTCGCGATCAATGGCAAAAGGCGCTTATCTTCAATCTAGGTGTTTCTGCGTGCTGCGCCGGCCCAAAGAGTGCCCGGTGGAAAACGACAACGCAGGCATGTCGGGTGCCACTGTCTGCACTTGCACAGAAAGTTTGGAGCAGATATCTCCTTCCGTTCGGCCGGAATTGAAAGAAGATTGTGCATCTTCAATGTAGGTCTCGGTCAATGACAAAAAGGCGCTTATCTTCAATCTAGGTGTTTCTGCGTGCTGCGCCGGCCCAAAGAGTGCCCGGCGGAAAACGACAAGGCAGGCATGTCGGGTGCCACTGTCTGCACCTGCACAGAAAGTTTTGAGCAGATATCTTCTTTCGTTCGGCCGGAATTGCAAGAAGTTTGTGCATCTTCTATGTTCGTCGCGGTGAATGGCAAAAGGCGCTTATCTTCAATCTAGGTGTTTCTGCGTGCTGCGCCGGCCCAAAGAGTGCCCGGCGGAAAACGACAACGCAGGCATGTCGGGTGCCACTGTCTGCACCTGCACAGAAAGTTTTGAGCAGATATCTTCTTTCGTTCGGCCGGAATTGCAAGACGTTTGTGCATCTGCAATATTGGTCGCGGTCAATGTCAAAAAGCCCTTATCTGCAATCTAGGTGTTTCTGCGTGCTGCTCCGGCCCAAAGAGTGCCCGGCGGAAAACGACAACGCAGGCATGTCGGGTGCCACTGTCTACACCTGCACAGAACGTTTTGAGCAGATATCTCCTTCCATTCGGCCGGAATTGCAAGACGTTTGTGCATCTTCTATGTTCGTCGCGGTCAATGGCAAAAGGCGCTTATCTTCAATCTAGGTGTTTCTGCGTGCTGCGCCGGCCCAAAGAGTGTCCGGCGGAAAACGACAACGCAGGCATGTCGGGTGCCACTGTCTGCACCTGCACAGAAAGTTTTGAGCAGATATCTCCTTCCGTTCGGCCGGAATTGAAAGAAGATTGTGCATCTTCAATGTAGGTCGCGGTCAATGACAAAAAGGCGCTTATCTTCAATCTAGGTGTTTCTGCGTGCTGCGCCGGCCCAAAGAGTGCCCGGCGGAAAACGACAACCCAGCCATGTCGGGTGCCACTGTCTGCACCTGCACAGAAAGGTTTGAGCAGATATCTCCTTCCGTTCTGCCGGAATTGAAAGAAGATTGTGCATCTTCTATGTTCGTCGCGGTCAATGGCAAAAGGCGCTTATCTTCAATCTAGGTGTTTCTGCGTGCTGCTCCGGCCCAAAGAGTGCCCGGCGGAAAACGACAACGCAGGCATGTCGGGTGCCACTGTCTACACCTGCACAGAAAGTTTTGAGCAGATATCTCCTTCCATTCGGCCGGAATTGCAAGAAGTTTGTGCATCTTCTATGTTCGTCGCGGTCAATGACAAAAGGCGCTTATCTTCAATCTAGGTGTTTCTGCGTGCTGCTCCGGCCCAAAGAGTGCCCGGCGGAAAACGACAACGCAGGCATGTCGGGTGCCACTGTCTGCACCTGCACAGAAAGTTTTGAGCAGATATCTCCTTCCATTCGGCTGGAATTGCAAGAAGTTTGTGCATCTTCTATGTTCGTCGCGGTCAATGACAAAAGGCGCTTATCTTCAATCTAGGTGTTTCTGCGTGCTGCTCCGGCCCAAAGAGTGCCCGCCGGAAAACGACAACGCAGGCATGTCGGGTGCCACTGTCTGCACCTGCACAGAAAGTTTTGAGCAGATATCTCCTTCCATTCGGCCGGAATTGCAAGACGTTTGTGCATCTTCTATGTTCGTCGCGGTCAATGGCAAAAGGCGCTTATCTTCAATCTAGGTGTTTCTGCGTGCTGCGCCGGCCCAAAGAGTGCCCGGTGGAAAACGACAACGCAGGCATGTCGGGTGCCACTGTCTGCACTTGCACAGAAAGTTTGGAGCAGATATCTCCTTCCGTTCGGCCGGAATTGAAAGAAGATTGTGCATCTTCAATGTAGGTCTCGGTCAATGACAAAAAGGCGCTTATCTTCAATCTGGGTGTTTCTGCGTGCTGCGCCGGCCCAAAGAGTGCCCGGCGGAAAACGACAAGGCAGGCATGTCGGGTGCCACTGTCTGCACCTGCACAGAAAGTTTTGAGCAGATATCTTCTTTCGTTCGGCCGGAATTGCAAGAAGATTGTGCATCTTCAATATTGGTCGCGGTCAATGTCAAAAAGCCCTTATCTGCAATCTAGGTGTTTCTGTTGCTGCTCCAGCCCAAAGAGTGCCCGGCGGATAACGACAACGCAGGCATGTCGGGTGCCATTGTCTACACCTGCACAGAAAGTTTTGAGCAGATATCTCCTTCCATTCGGCCGGAATTGCAAGAAGTTTGTGCATCTTCTATGTTCGTCGCGGTGAATGGCAAAAGGCGCTTATCTTCAATCTAGGTGTTTCTGCGTGCTGCGCCGGCCCAAAGAGTGCCCGGCGGAAAACGACAACGCAGGAATGTCGGGTGCCACTGTCTGCACCTGCACAGAAAGTTTTGAGCAGATATCTCCTTCCGTTCGGCCGGAATTGAAAGAAGATTGTGCATCTTCAATGTAGGTCGCGGTCAATGACAAAAAGGCGCTTATCTTCAATCTAGGTGTTTCTGCGTGCTGCGCCGGCCCAAAGAGTGCCCGGCGGAAAACGACAACGCAGGCATGTCGGTTGCCACTGTCTGCACCTGCACATAATGTTTTGAGCAGATATCTCCTTCCGTTCGGCCGGAATTGAAAGAAGATTGTGCATCTTCAATGTAGGTCGCGGTCAATGACAAAAAGGCGCTTATCTTCAATCTAGGTGTTTCTGCGTGCTGCGCCGGCCCAAAGAGTGCCCGGCGGAAAACGACAACGCAGGCATGTCGGGTGCCACTGTCTGCACCTGCACAGAAAGTTTTGAGCAGATATCTTCTTTCGTTCGGCCGGAATTGCAAGACGTTTGTGCATCTGCAATATTGGTCGCGGTCAATGTCAAAAAGCCCTTATCTGCAATCTAGGTGTTTCTGCGTGCTGCTCCGGCCCAAAGAGTGCCCGGCGGAAAACGACAACGCAGGCATGTCGGGTGCCACTGTCTACACCTGCACAGAAAGTTTTGAGCAGATATCTCCTTCCATTCAGCCGGAATTGCAAGACGTTTGTGCATCTTCTATGTTCGTCGCGGTCAATGGCAAAAGGCGCTTATCTTCAATCTAGGTGTTTCTGCGTGCTGCGCCGGCCCAAAGAGTGCCCGGTGGAAAACGACAACGCAGGCATGTCGGGTGCCACTGTCTGCACCTGCACAGAAAGTTTTGAGCAGATATCTCCTTCCGTTCGGCCGGAATTGAAAGAAGATTGTGCATCTTCAATGTAGGTCGCGGTCAATGACAAAAAGGCGCTTATCTTCAATCTAGGTGTTTCTGCGTGCTGCGCCGGCCCAAAGAGTGCCCGGCGGAAAACGACAACGCAGGCATGTCGGGTGCCACTGTCTGCACCTGCACAGAAAGTTTTGAGCAGATATCTTCTTTCGTTCGGCCGGAATTGCAAGACGTTTGTGCATCTGCAATATTGGTCGCGGTCAATGTCAAAAAGCCCTTATCTGCAATCTAGGTGTTTCTGCGTGCTGCTCCAGCCCAAAGAGTGCCCGGCGGAAAACGACAACGCAGGCATGTCGGGTGCCACTGTCTGCACCTGCACAGAAAGTTTTGAGCAGATATCTCCTTCCATTCGGCCAGAATTGCAAGACATTTGTGCATCTTCTATGTTCGTCGCGGTCAATGGCAAAAGGCGCTTATCTTCAATCTAGGTGTTTCTGAGTGCTGCGCCGGCCCAAAGAGTGTCCGGCGGAAAATGACAACGCAGGCATGTCGGGTGCCACTGTCTGCACCTGCACAGAAAGTTTTGAGCAGATATCTCCTTCCGTTCGGCCGGAATTGAAAGAAGATTGTGCATCTTCAATGTAGGTCGCGGTCAATGACAAAAAGGCGCTTATCTTCAATCTAGGTGTTTCTGCGTGCTGCGCCGGCCCAAAGAGTGCCCGGCGGAAAACGACAACCCAGGCATGTCGGGTGCCACTGTCTGCACCTGCACAGAAAGGTTTGAGCAGATATCTCCTTCCGTTCTGCCGGAATTGAAAGAAGATTGTGCATCTTCTATGTTCGTCGCGGTCAATGGCAAAAGGCGCTTATCTTCAATCTAGGTGTTTCTGCGTGCTGCGCCGGCCCAAAGAGTGCCCGGTGGAAAACGACAACGCAGGCATGTCGGGTGCCACTGTCTGCACCTGCACAGAAAGTTTTGAGCAGATATCTTCTTTCGTTCGGCCGGAATTGCAAGACGTTTGTGCATCTGCAATATTGGTCGCGGTCAATGTCAAAAAGCCCTTATCTGCAATCTAGGTGTTTCTGCGTGCTGCTCCGGCCCAAAGAGTGCCCGGCGGAAAACGACAACGCAGGCATGTCGGGTGCCACTGTCTACACCTGCACAGAAAGTTTTGAGCAGATATCTCCTTCCATTCGGCCGGAATTGCAAGACGTTTGTGCATCTTCTATGTTCGTCGCGGTCAATGGCAAAAGGCGCTTATCTTCAATCTAGGTGTTTCTGCGTGCTGCGCCGGCCCAAAGAGTGCCCGGCGGAAAACGACAAGGCAGGCATGTCGGGTGCCACTGTCTGCACCTGCACAGAAAGTTTGAGCAGATATCTTCTTTCGTTCGGCCGGAATTGCAAGAAGATTGTGCATCTTCAATATTGGTCGCGGTCAATGTCAAAAAGCCCTTATCTGCAATCTAGGTGTTTCTGCGTGCTGCTCCGGCCCAAAGAGTGCCCGGCGGATAACGACAACGCAGGCATTTCGGGTGCCATTGTCTACACCTGCACAGAAAGTTTTGAGCAGATATCTCCTTCCATTCGGCCGGAATTGCAAGAAGTTTGTGCATCTTCTATGTTCGTCGCGGTGAATGGCAAAAAGCGCTTATCTTCAATCTAGGTGTTTCTGCGTGCTGCGCCGGCCCAAAGAGTGCCCGGCGGAAAACGACAACGCAGGCATGTCGGGTGCCACTGTCTGCACCTGCACAGAAAGTTTTGAGCAGATATCTCCTTCCATTCGGCCGGAATTGCAAGACGTTTGTGCATCTTCTATGTTCGTCGCGGTCAATGGCAAAAGGCGCTTATCTTCAATCTAGGTGTTTCTGCGTGCTGCGCCGGCCCAAAGAGTGCCTGGTGGAAAACGACAACGCAGGCATGTCGGGTGCCACTGTCTGCACCTGCACAGAAAGTTTTGAGCAGATATCTCCTTCCGTTCGGCCGGAATTGAAAGAAGATTGTGCATCTTCAATGTAGGTCGCGGTCAATGACAAAAAGGCGCTTATCTTCAATCTAGGTGTTTCTGCGTGCTGCGCCGGCCCAAAGAGTGCCCGGCGGAAAACGACAACGCAGGCATGTCGGGTGCCACTGTCTGCACCTGCACAGAAAGTTTTGAGCAGATATCTTCTTTCGTTCGGCCGGAATTGCAAGACGTTTGTGCATCTGCAATATTGGTCGCGGTCAATGTCAAAAAGCCCTTATCTGCAATCTAGGTGTTTCTGCGTGCTGCTCCAGCCCAAAGAGTGCCCGGCGGAAAACGACAACGCAGGCATGTCGGGTGCCACTGTCTGCACCTGCACAGAAAGTTTTGAGCAGATATCTCCTTCCATTCGGCCAGAATTGCAAGACATTTGTGCATCTTCTATGTTCGTCGCGGTCAATGGCAAAAGGCGCTTATCTTCAATCTAGGTGTTTCTGCGTGCTGCGCCGGCCCAAAGAGTGTCCGGCGGAAAATGACAACGCAGGCATGTCGGGTGCCACTGTCTGCACCTGCACAGAAAGTTTTGAGCAGATATCTCCTTCCGTTCGGCCGGAATTGAAAGAAGATTGTGCATCTTCAATGTAGGTCGCGGTCAATGACAAAAAGGCGCTTATCTTCAATCTAGGTGTTTCTGCGTGCTGCGCCGGCCCAAAGAGTGCCCGGCGGAAAACGACAACCCAGGCATGTCGGGTGCCACTGTCTGCACCTGCACAGAAAGTTTTGAGCAGATATCTCCTTCCGTTCTGCCGGAATTGAAAGAAGATTGTGCATCTTCTATGTTCGTCGCGGTCAATGGCAAAAGGCGCTTATCTTCAATCTAGGTGTTTCTGCGTGCTGCGCCGGCCCAAAGAGTGCCCGGTGGAAAACGACAACGCAGGCATGTCGGGTGCCACTGTCTGCACCTGCACAGAAAGATTTGAGCAGATATCTTCTTTCGTTCGGCCGGAATTGCAAGACGTTTGTGCATCTGCAATATTGGTCGCGGTCAATGTCAAAAAGCCCTTATCTGCAATCTAGGTGTTTCTGCGTGCTGCTCCGGCCCAAAGAGTGCCCGGCGGAAAACGACAACGCAGGCATGTCGGGTGCCACTGTCTACACCTGCACAGAAAGTTTTGAGCAGATATCTTCTTTCGTTCGGCCGGAATTGCAAGAAGTTTGTGCATCTTCTATGTTCGTCGCGGTCAATGACAAAAGGCGCTTATCTTCAATCTAGGTGTTTCTGCGTGCTGCTCCGGCCCAAAGAGTGCCCGGCGGAAAACGACAACGCAGGCATGTCGGGTGCCACTGTCTGCACCTGCACAGAAAGTTTTGAGCAGATATCTCCTTCCATTCGGCTGGAATTGCAAGAAGTTTGTGCATCTTCTATGTTCGTCGCGGTCAATGACAAAAGGCGCTTATCTTCAATCTAGGTGTTTCTGCGTGCTGCGCCGGCCCAAAGAGTGTCCGGCGGAAAATGACAACGCAGGCATGTCGGGTGCCACTGTCTGCACCTGCACAGAAAGTTTTGAGCAGATATCTCCTTCCGTTCGGCCGGAATTGAAAGAAGATTGTGCATCTTCAATGTAGGTCGCGGTCAATGACAAAAAGGCGCTTATCTTCAATCTAGGTGTTTCTGCGTGCTGCGCCGGCCCAAAGAGTGCCCGGCGGAAAACGACAACCCAGGCATGTCGGGTGCCACTGTCTGCACCTGCACAAAAAGGTTTGAGCAGATATCTCCTTCCGTTCTGCCGGAATTGAAAGAAGATTGTGCATCTTCTATGTTCGTCGCGGTCAATGGCAAAAGGCGCTTATCTTCAATCTAGGTGTTTCTGCGTGCTGCGCCGGCCCAAAGAGTGCCCGGTGGAAAACGACAACGCAGGCATGTCGGGTGCCACTGTCTGCACCTGCACAGAAAGTTTTGAGCAGATATCTTCTTTCGTTCGGCCGGAATTGCAAGACGTTTGTGCATCTGCAATATTGGTCGCGGTCAATGTCAAAAAGCCCTTATCTGCAATCTAGGTGTTTCTGCGTGCTGCTCCGGCCCAAAGAGTGCCCGGCGGAAAACGACAACGCAGGCATGTCGGGTGCCACTGTCTACACCTGCACAGAAAGTTTTGAGCAGATATCTCCTTCCATTCGGCCGGAATTGCAAGACGTTTGTGCATCTTCTATGTTCGTCGCGGTCAATGGCAAAAGGCGCTTATCTTCAATCTAGGTGTTTCTGCGTGCTGCGCCGGCCCAAAGAGTGCCCGGCGGAAAACGACAAGGCAGGCATGTCGGGTGCCACTGTCTGCACCTGCACAGAAAGTTTGAGCAGATATCTTCTTTCGTTCGGCCGGAATTGCAAGAAGATTGTGCATCTTCAATATTGGTCGCGGTCAATGTCAAAAAGCCCTTATCTGCAATCTAGGTGTTTCTGCGTGCTGCTCCGGCCCAAAGAGTGCCCGGCGGATAACGACAACGCAGGCATTTCGGGTGCCATTGTCTACACCTGCACAGAAAGTTTTGAGCAGATATCTCCTACCATTCGGCCGGAATTGCAAGAAGTTTGTGCATCTTCTATGTTCGTCGCGGTGAATGGCAAAAAGCGCTTATCTTTAATCTAGGTGTTTCTGCGTGCTGCGCCGGCCCAAAGAGTGCACGGCGGAAAACGACAACGCAGGCATGTCGGGTGCCACTGTCTGCACCTGCACAGAAAGTTTTGAGCAGATATCTCCTTCCATTCGGCCGGAATTGCAAGACGTTTGTGCATCTTCTATGTTCGTCGCGGTCAATGGCAAAAGGCGCTTATCTTCAATCTAGGTGTTTCTGCGTGCTGCGCCGGCCCAAAGAGTGCCCGGCGGAAAACGACAACGCAGGCATGTCGGGTGCCACTGTCTGCACCTGCACAGAAAGTTTTGAGCAGATATCTCCTTCCGTTCGGCCGGAATTGAAAGAAGATTGTGCATCTTCAATGTAGGTCGCGGTCAATGATAAAAAGGCGCTTATCTTCAATCTAGGTGTTTCTGCGTGCTGCGCCGGCCCAAAGAGTGCCCGGCGGAAAACGACAACGCAGGCATGTCGGGTGCCACTGTCTGCACCTGCACATAATGTTTTGAGCAGATATCTCCTTCCGTTCGGCCGGAATTGAAAGAAGATTGTGCATCTTCAATGTAGGTCGCGGTCAATGACAAAAAGGCGCTTATCTTCAATCTAGGTGTTTCTGCGTGCTGCGCCGGCCCAAAGAGTGCCCGGCGGAAAACGACAACGCAGGCATGTCGGGTGCCACTGTCTGCACCTGCACAGAAAGTTTTGAGCAGATATCTTCTTTCGTTCGGCCGGAATTGCAAGACGTTTGTGCATCTGCAATATTGGTCGCGGTCAATGTCAAAAAGCCCTTATCTGCAATCTAGGTGTTTCTGCGTGCTGCTCCGGCCCAAAGAGTGCCCGGCGGAAAACGACAACGCAGGCATGTCGGGTGCCACTGTCTACACCTGCACAGAAAGTTTTGAGCAGATATCTCCTTCCATTCGGCCGGAATTGCAAGACGTTTGTGCATCTTCTATGTTCGTCGCGGTCAATGGCAAAAGGCGCTTATCTTCAATCTAGGTGTTTCTGCGTGCTGCGCCGGCCCAAAGAGTGTCCGGCGGAAAACGACAACGCAGGCATGTCGGGTGCCACTGTCTGCACCTGCACAGAAAGTTTTGAGCAGATATCTCCTTCCGTTCGGCCGGAATTGAAAGAAGATTGTGCATCTTCAATGTAGGTCGCGGTCAATGACAAAAAGGCGCTTATCTTCAATCTAGGTGTTTCTGCGTGCTGCGCCGGCCCAAAGAGTGCCCGGCGGAAAACGACAACCCAGGCATGTCGGGTGCCACTGTCTGCACCTGCACAGAAAGGTTTGAGCAGATATCTCCTTCCGTTCTGCCGGAATTGAAAGAAGATTGTGCATCTTCTATGTTCGTCGCGGTCAATGGCAAAAGGCGCTTATCTTCAATCTAGGTGTTTCTGCGTGCTGCGCCGGCCCAAAGAGTGCCCGGCGGAAAACGACAACGCAGGCATGTCGGGTGCCACTGTCTGCACCTGCACAGAAAGTTTTGAGCAGATATCTTCTTTCGTTCGGCCGGAATTGCAAGACGTTTGTGCATCTGCAATATTGGTCGCGGTCAATGTCAAAAAGCCCTTATCTGCAATCTAGGTGTTTCTGCGTGCTGCTCCGGCCCAAAGAGTGCCCGGCGGAAAACGACAACGCAGGCATGTCGGGTGCCACTGTCTACACCTGCACAGAAAGTTTTGAGCAGATATCTCCTTCCATTCGGCCGGAATTGCAAGACGTTTGTGCATCTTCTATGTTCGTCGCGGTCAATGGCAAAAGGCGCTTATCTTCAATCTAGGTGTTTCTGCGTGCTGCGCCGGCCCAAAGAGTGTCCGGCGGAAAACGACAACGCAGGCATGTCGGGTGCCACTGTCTGCACCTGCACAGAAAGTTTTGAGCAGATATCTCCTTCCGTTCGGCCGGAATTGAAAGAAGATTGTGCATCTTCAATGTAGGTCGCGGTCAATGACAAAAAGGCGCTTATCTTCAATCTAGGTGTTTCTGCGTGCTGCGCCGGCCCAAAGAGTGCCCGGCGGAAAACGACAACCCAGGCATGTCGGGTGCCACTGTCTGCACCTGCACAGAAAGGTTTGAGCAGATATCTCCTTCCGTTCTGCCGGAATTGAAAGAAGATTGTGCATCTTCTATGTTCGTCGCGGTCAATGGCAAAAGGCGCTTATCTTCAATCTAGGTGTTTCTGCGTGCTGCTCCGGCCCAAAGAGTGCCCGGCGGAAAACGACAACGCAGGCATGTCGGGTGCCACTGTCTACACCTGCACAGAAAGTTTTGAGCAGATATCTCCTTCCATTCGGCCGGAATTGCAAGAAGTTTGTGCATCTTCTATGTTCGTCGCGGTCAATGACAAAAGGCGCTTATCTTCAATCTAGGTGTTTCTGCGTGCTGCTCCGGCCCAAAGAGTGCCCGGCGGAAAACGACAACGCAGGCATGTCGGGTGCCACTGTCTGCACCTGCACAGAAAGTTTTGAGCAGATATCTCCTTCCATTCGGCTGGAATTGCAAGAAGTTTGTGCATCTTCTATGTTCGTCGCGGTCAATGACAAAAGGCGCTTATCTTCAATCTAGGTGTTTCTGCGTGCTGCTCCGGCCCAAAGAGTGCCCGGTGGAAAACGACAACGCAGGCATGTCGGGTGCCACTGTCTGCACCTGCACAGAAAGTTTTGAGCAGATATCTCCTTCCATTCGGCCGGAATTGCAAGACGTTTGTGCATCTTCTATGTTCGTCGCGGTCAATGGCAAAAGGCGCTTATCTTCAATCTAGGTGTTTCTGCGTGCTGCGCCGGCCCAAAGAGTGCCCGGTGGAAAACGACAACGCAGGCATGTCGGGTGCCACTGTCTGCACTTGCACAGAAAGTTTGGAGCAGATATCTCCTTCCGTTCGGCCGGAATTGAAAGAAGATTGTGCATCTTCAATGTAGGTCGCGGTCAATGACAAAAAGGCGCTTATCTTCAATCTAGGTGTTTCTGGGTGCTGCGCCGGCCCAAAGAGTGCCCGGCGGAAAACGACAACCCAGGCATGTCGGGTGCCACTGTCTGCACCTGCACAGAAAGGTTTGAGCAGATATCTCCTACCGTTCTGCCGGAATTGAAAGAAGATTGTGCATCTTCTATGTTCGTCGCGGTCAATGGCAAAAGGCGCTTATCTTCAATCTAGGTGTTTCTGCGTGCTGCGCCGGCCCAAAGAGTGCCCGGCGGAAAACGACAACGCAGGCATGTCGGGTGCCACTGTCTGCACCTGCACAGAAAGTTTTGAGCAGATATCTTCTTTCGTTCGGCCGGAATTGCAAGACGTTTGTGCATCTGCAATATTGGTCGCGGTCAATGTCAAAAAGCCCTTATCTGCAATCTAGGTGTTTCTGCGTGCTGCTCCGGCCCAAAGAGTGCCCGGCGGAAAACGACAACGCAGGCATGTCGGGTGCCACTGTCTACACCTGCACAGAAAGTTTTGAGCAGATATCTCCTTCCATTCGGCCGGAATTGCAAGACGTTTGTGCATCTTCTATGTTCGTCGCGGTCAATGGCAAAAGGCGCTTATCTTCAATCTAGGTGTTTCTGCGTGCTGCGCCGGCCCAAAGAGTGTCCGGCGGAAAACGACAACGCAGGCATGTCGGGTGCCACTGTCTGCACCTGCACAGAAAGTTTTGAGCAGATATCTCCTTCCGTTCGGCCGGAATTGAAAGAAGATTGTGCATCTTCAATGTAGGTCGCGGTCAATGACAAAAAGGCGCTTATCTTCAATCTAGGTGTTTCTGCGTGCTGCGCCGGCCCAAAGAGTGCCCGGCGGAAAACGACAACCCAGGCATGTCGGGTGCCACTGTCTGCACCTGCACAGAAAGGTTTGAGCAGATATCTCCTTCCGTTCTGCCGGAATTGAAAGAAGATTGTGCATCTTCTATGTTCGTCGCGGTCAATGGCAAAAGGCGCTTATCTTCAATCTAGGTGTTTCTGCGTGCTGCTCCGGCCCAAAGAGTGCCCGGCGGAAAACGACAACGCAGGCATGTCGGGTGCCACTGTCTACACCTGCACAGAAAGTTTTGAGCAGATATCTCCTTCCATTCGGCCGGAATTGCAAGAAGTTTGTGCATCTTCTATGTTCGTCGCGGTCAATGACAAAAGGCGCTTATCTTCAATCTAGGTGTTTCTGCGTGCTGCTCCGGCCCAAAGAGTGCCCGGCGGAAAACGACAACGCAGGCATGTCGGGTGCCACTGTCTGCACCTGCACAGAAAGTTTTGAGCAGATATCTCCTTCCATTCGGCTGGAATTGCAAGAAGTTTGTGCATCTTCTATGTTCGTCGCGGTCAATGACAAAAGGCGCTTATCTTCAATCTAGGTGTTTCTGCGTGCTGCTCCGGCCCAAAGAGTGCCCGGCGGAAAACGACAACGCAGACATGTCGGGTGCCACTGTCTGCACCTGCACAGAAAGTTTTGAGCAGATATCTCCTTCCATTCGGCCGGAATTGCAAGACGTTTGTGCATCTTCTATGTTCGTCGCGGTCAATGGCAAAAGGCGCTTATCTTCAATCTAGGTGTTTCTGCGTGCTGCGCCGGCCCAAAGAGTGCCCGGTGGAAAACGACAACGCAGGCATGTCGGGTGCCACTGTCTGCACTTGCACAGAAAGTTTTGAGCAGATATCTTCTTTCGTTCGGCCAGAATTGCAAGACGTTTGTGCATCTGCAATATTGGTCGCGGTCAATGTCAAAAAGCCCTTATCTGCAATCTAGGTGTTTCTGCGTGCTGCTCCAGCCCAAAGAGTGCCCGGCGGAAAACGACAACGCAGGCATGTCGGGTGCCACTGTCTGCACCTGCACAGAAAGTTTTG
The DNA here is from genome assembly GCF_029499605.1 of Hyla sarda. Taxonomy (NCBI): domain Eukaryota; kingdom Metazoa; phylum Chordata; class Amphibia; order Anura; family Hylidae; genus Hyla; species Hyla sarda. The sequence goes on from NW_026609825.1 coordinate 173,501, forward strand.
AGCAGATATCTCCTTCCATTCGGCCAGAATTGCAAGACATTTGTGCATCTTCTATGTTCGTCGCGGTCAATGGCAAAAGGCGCTTATCTTCAATCTAGGTGTTTCTGCGTGCTGCGCCGGCCCAAAGAGTGCCCGGCGGAAAACGACAAGGCAGGCATGTCGGGTGCCACTGTCTGCACCTGCACAGAAAGTTTTGAGCAGATATCTTCTTTCGTTCGGCCGGAATTGCAAGAAGATTGTGCATCTTCAATATTGGTCGCGGTCAATGTCAAAAAGCCCTTATCTGCAATCTAGGTGTTTCTGTTGCTGCTCCAGCCCAAAGAGTGCCCGGCGGATAACGACAACGCAGGCATGTCGGGTGCCATTGTCTACACCTGCACAGAAAGTTTTGAGCAGATATCTCCTTCCATTCGGCCGGAATTGCAAGAAGTTTGTGCATCTTCTATGTTCGTCGCGGTGAATGGCAAAAGGCGCTTATCTTCAATCTAGGTGTTTCTGCGTGCTGCGCCGGCCCAAAGAGTGCCCGGCGGAAAACGACAACGCAGGAATGTCGGGTGCCACTGTCTGCACCTGCACAGAAAGTTTTGAGCAGATATCTCCTTCCGTTCGGCCGGAATTGAAAGAAGATTGTGCATCTTCAATGTAGGTCGCGGTCAATGACAAAAAGGCGCTTATCTTCAATCTAGGTGTTTCTGCGTGCTGCGCCGGCCCAAAGAGTGCCCGGCGGAAAACGACAACGCAGGCATGTCGGTTGCCACTGTCTGCACCTGCACATAATGTTTTGAGCAGATATCTCCTTCCGTTCGGCCGGAATTGAAAGAAGATTGTGCATCTTCAATGTAGGTCGCGGTCAATGACAAAAAGGCGCTTATCTTCAATCTAGGTGTTTCTGCGTGCTGCGCCGGCCCAAAGAGTGCCCGGCGGAAAACGACAACGCAGGCATGTCGGGTGCCACTGTCTGCACCTGCACAGAAAGTTTTGAGCAGATATCTTCTTTCGTTCGGCCGGAATTGCAAGACGTTTGTGCATCTTCAATATTGGTCGCGGTCAATGTCAAAAAGCCCTTATCTGCAATCTAGGTGTTTCTGCGTGCTGCCCTTCCGTGCCCAAAGAGTGCCCGGTGGAAAACGACAACGCAGGCATGTCGGGTGCCACTGTCTACACCTGCACAGAAAGTTTTGAGCAGATATCTCCTTCCATTTGGCCGGAATTGCAAAACGTTTGTGCATCTTCTATGTTCGTCGCGGTCAATGGCAAAAGGCGCTTATTTTCAATCTAGGTGTTTCTGCGTGCTGCGCCGCCCCAAAGAGTGCCCGGTGGAAAACGACAACGCAGGCATGTCGGGTGCCACTGTCTGCACCTGCACAGAAAGTTTTGAGCAGATATCTCCTTCCATTCGGCCGGAATTGCAAGACGTTTGTGCATCTTCTATGTTCGTCGCGGTCAATGGCAAAAGGCGCTTATCTTCAATCTAGGTGTTTCTGCGTGCTGCGCCGGCCCAAAGAGTGCCCGGTGGAAAACGACAACGCAGGCATGTCGGGTGCCACTGTCTGCACCTGCACAGAAAGTTTTGAGCAGATATCTCCTTCTGTTCGGCCGGAATTGAAAGAAGATTGTGCATCTTCAATGTAGGTCTCGGTCAATGACAAAAAGGCGCTTATCTTCAATCTAGGTGTTTCTGCGTGCTGCGCCGGCCCAAAGAGTGCCCGGCGGAAAACGACAAGGCAGGCATGTCGGGTGCCACTGTCTGCACCTGCACAGAAAGTTTTGAGGAGATATCTCCTTCCATTCAGCCGGAATTGCAAGACGTTTGTGCATCTTCTATGTTCGTCGCGGTCAATGGCAAAAGGCGCTTATCTTCAATCTAGGTGTTTCTGCGTGCTGCGCCGGCCCAAAGAGTGCCCGGCGGAAAACGACAAGGCAGGCATGTCGGGTGCCACTGTCTGCACCTGCACAGAAAGTTTTGAGCAGATATCTTCTTTCGTTCGGCCGGAATTGCAAGAAGATTGTGCATCTTCAATATTGGTCGCGGTCAATGTCAAAAAGCCCTTATCTGCAATCTAGGTGTTTCTGCGTGCTGCTCCGGCCCAAAGAGTGCCCGGCGCATAACGACAACGCAGGCATTTCGGGTGCCATTGTGTACACCTGCACAGAAAGTTTTGAGCAGATATCTCCTTCCATTCGGCCGGAATTGCAAGAAGTTTGTGCATCTTCTATGTTCGTCGCGGTGAATGGCAAAAGGCGCTTATCTTCAATCTAGGTGTTTCTGCGTGCTGCGCCGGCCCAAAGAGTTCCCGGCGGAAAACGACAACGCAGGAATGTCGGGTGCCACTGTCTGCACCTGCACAGAAAGTTTTGAGCAGATATCTCCTTCCGTTCGGCCGGAATTGAAAGAAGATTGTGCATCTTCAATGTAGGTCGCGGTCAATGACAAAAAGGCGCTTATCTTCAATCTAGGTGTTTCTGCGTGCTGCGCCGGCCCAAAGAGTGCCCGGCGGAAAACGACAACGCAGGCATGTCGGGTGCCACTGTCTGCACCTGCACATAATGTTTTGAGCAGATATCTCCTTCCGTTCGGCCGGAATTGAAAGAAGATTGTGCATCTTCAATGTAGGTCGCGGTCAATGACAAAAAGGCGCTTATCTGCAATCTAGGTGTTTCTGCGTGCTGCGCCGGCCCAAAGAGTGCCCGGCGGAAAACGACAACGCAGGCATGTCGGGTGCCACTGTCTGCACCTGCACAGAAAGTTTTGAGCAGATATCTCCTTCCGTTCGGCCGGAATTGAAAGAAGATTGTGCATCTTCAATGTAGGTCGCGGTCAATGACAAAAAGGCGCTTATCTTCAATCTAGGTGTTTCTGCGTGCTGCGCCGGCCCAAAGAGAGCCCGGCGGAAAACGACAACCCAGGCATGTCGGGTGCCACTGTCTGCACCTGCACAGAAAGGTTTGAGCAGATATCTCCTTCCGTTCTGCCGGAATTGAAAGAAGATTGTGCATCTTCTATGTTCATCGCGGTCAATGGCAAAAGGCGCTTATCTTCAATCTAGGTGTTTCTGCGTGCTGCTCCGGCCCAAAGAGTGCCCGGCGGAAAACGACAACGCAGGCATGTCGGGTGCCACTGTCTACACCTGCACAGAAAGTTTTGAGCAGATATCTCCTTCCATTCGGCCGGAATTGCAAGAAGTTTGTGCAGCTTCTATGTTCGTCGCGGTCAATGACAAAAGGCGCTTATCTTCAATCTAGGTGTTTCTGCGTGCTGCTCCGGCCCAAAGAGTGCCCGGCGGAAAACGACAACGCAGGCATGTCGGGTGCCACTGTCTGCACCTGCACAGAAAGTTTTGAGCAGATATCTCCTTCCATTCGGCTGGAATTGCAAGAAGTTTGTGCATCTTCTATGTTCGTCGCGGTCAATGACAAAAGGCGCTTATCTTCAATCTAGGTGTTTCTGCGTGCTGCTCCGGCCCAAAGAGTGCCCGGCGGAAAACGACAACGCAGGCATGTCGGGTGCCACTGTCTGCACCTGCACAGAAAGTTTTGAGCAGATATCTCCTTCCATTCGGCCGGAATTGCAAGACGTTTGTGCATCTTCTATGTTCGTCGCGGTCAATGGCAAAAGGCGCTTATCTTCAATCTAGGTGTTTCTGCGTGCTGCGCCGGCCCAAAGAGTGCCCGGTGGAAAACGACAACGCAGGCATGTCGGGTGCCACTGTCTGCACTTGCACAGAAAGTTTGGAGCAGATATCTCCTTCCGTTCGGCCGGAATTGAAAGAAGATTGTGCATCTTCAATGTAGGTCGCGGTCAATGACAAAAAGGCGCTTATCTTCAATCTAGGTGTTTCTGGGTGCTGCGCCGGCCCAAAGAGTGCCCGGCGGAAAACGACAACCCAGGCATGTCGGGTGCCACTGTCTGCACCTGCACAGAAAGGTTTGAGCAGATATCTCCTTCCGTTCTGCCGGAATTGAAAGAAGATTGTGCATCTTCTATGTTCGTCGCGGTCAATGGCAAAAGGCGCTTATCTTCAATCTAGGTGTTTCTGCGTGCTGCGCCGGCCCAAAGAGTGCCCGGCGGAAAACGACAACGCAGGCATGTCGGGTGCCACTGTCTGCACCTGCACAGAAAGTTTTGAGCAGATATCTTCTTTCGTTCGGCCGGAATTGCAAGACGTTTGTGCATCTGCAATATTGGTCGCGGTCAATGTCAAAAAGCCCTTATCTGCAATCTAGGTGTTTCTGCGTGCTGCTCCGGCCCAAAGAGTGCCCGGCGGAAAACGACAACGCAGGCATGTCGGGTGCCACTGTCTACACCTGCACAGAAAGTTTTGAGCAGATATCTCCTTCCATTCGGCCGGAATTGCAAGACGTTTGTGCATCTTCTATGTTCGTCGCGGTCAATGGCAAAAGGCGCTTATCTTCAATCTAGGTGTTTCTGCGTGCTGCGCCGGCCCAAAGAGTGTCCGGCGGAAAACGACAACGCAGGCATGTCGGGTGCCACTGTCTGCACCTGCACAGAAAGTTTTGAGCAGATATCTCCTTCCGTTCGGCCGGAATTGAAAGAAGATTGTGCATCTTCAATGTAGGTCGCGGTCAATGACAAAAAGGCGCTTATCTTCAATCTAGGTGTTTCTGCGTGCTGCGCCGGCCCAAAGAGTGCCCGGCGGAAAACGACAACCCAGGCATGTCGGGTGCCACTGTCTGCACCTGCACAGAAAGGTTTGAGCAGATATCTCCTTCCGTTCTGCCGGAATTGAAAGAAGATTGTGCATCTTCTATGTTCGTCGCGGTCAATGGCAAAAGGCGCTTATCTTCAATCTAGGTGTTTCTGCGTGCTGCTCCGGCCCAAAGAGTGCCCGGCGGAAAACGACAACGCAGGCATGTCGGGTGCCACTGTCTACACCTGCACAGAAAGTTTTGAGCAGATATCTCCTTCCATTCGGCCGGAATTGCAAGAAGTTTGTGCATCTTCTATGTTCGTCGCGGTCAATGACAAAAGGCGCTTATCTTCAATCTAGGTGTTTCTGCGTGCTGCTCCGGCCCAAAGAGTGCCCGGCGGAAAACGACAACGCAGGCATGTCGGGTGCCACTGTCTGCACCTGCACAGAAAGTTTTGAGCAGATATCTCCTTCCATTCGGCTGGAATTGCAAGAAGTTTGTGCATCTTCTATGTTCGTCGCGGTCAATGGCAAAAGGCGCTTATCTTCAATCTAGGTGTTTCTGCGTGCTGCGCCGGCCCAAAGAGTGCCCGGTGGAAAACGACAACGCAGGCATGTCGGGTGCCACTGTCTGCACTTGCACAGAAAGTTTGGAGCAGATATCTCCTTCCGTTCGGCCGGAATTGAAAGAAGATTGTGCATCTTCAATGTAGGTCTCGGTCAATGACAAAAAGGCGCTTATCTTCAATCTAGGTGTTTCTGCGTGCTGCGCCGGCCCAAAGAGTGCCCGGCGGAAAACGACAAGGCAGGCATGTCGGGTGCCACTGTCTGCACCTGCACAGAAAGTTTTGAGCAGATATCTTCTTTCGTTCGGCCGGAATTGCAAGAAGATTGTGCATCTTCAATATTGGTCGCGGTCAATGTCAAAAAGCCCTTATCTGCAATCTAGGTGTTTCTGTTGCTGCTCCAGCCCAAAGAGTGCCCGGCGGATAACGACAACGCAGGCATGTCGGGTGCCATTGTCTACACCTGCACAGAAAGTTTTGAGCAGATATCTCCTTCCATTCGGCCGGAATTGCAAGAAGTTTGTGCATCTTCTATGTTCGTCGCGGTGAATGGCAAAAGGCGCTTATCTTCAATCTAGGTGTTTCTGCGTGCTGCGCCGGCCCAAAGAGTGCCCGGCGGAAAACGACAACGCAGGAATGTCGGGTGCCACTGTCTGCACCTGCACAGAAAGTTTTGAGCAGATATCTCCTTCCGTTCGGCCGGAATTGAAAGAAGATTGTGCATCTTCAATGTAGGTCGCGGTCAATGACAAAAAGGCGCTTATCTTCAATCTAGGTGTTTCTGCGTGCTGCGCCGGCCCAAAGAGTGCCCGGCGGAAAACGACAACGCAGGCATGTCGGTTGCCACTGTCTGCACCTGCACATAATGTTTTGAGCAGATATCTCCTTCCGTTCGGCCGGAATTGAAAGAAGATTGTGCATCTTCAATGTAGGTCGCGGTCAATGACAAAAAGGCGCTTATCTTCAATCTAGGTGTTTCTGCGTGCTGCGCCGGCCCAAAGAGTGCCCGGCGGAAAACGACAACGCAGGCATGTCGGGTGCCACTGTCTGCACCTGCACAGAAAGTTTTGAGCAGATATCTTCTTTCGTTCGGCCGGAATTGCAAGACGTTTGTGCATCTGCAATATTGGTCGCGGTCAATGTCAAAAAGCCCTTATCTGCAATCTAGGTGTTTCTGCGTGCTGCTCCGGCCCAAAGAGTGCCCGGCGGAAAACGACAACGCAGGCATGTCGGGTGCCACTGTCTACACCTGCACAGAAAGTTTTGAGCAGATATCTCCTTCCATTCAGCCGGAATTGCAAGACGTTTGTGCATCTTCTATGTTCGTCGCGGTCAATGGCAAAAGGCGCTTATCTTCAATCTAGGTGTTTCTGCGTGCTGCGCCGGCCCAAAGAGTGCCCGGTGGAAAACGACAACGCAGGCATGTCGGGTGCCACTGTCTGCACCTGCACAGAAAGTTTTGAGCAGATATCTCCTTCCGTTCGGCCCTAATTGAAAGAAGATTGTGCATCTTCAATGTAGGTCGCGGTCAATGACAAAAAGGCGCTTATCTTCAATCTAGGTGTTTCTGCGTGCTGCGCCGGCCCAAAGAGTGCCCGGCGGAAAACGACAACGCAGGCATGTCGGGTGCCACTGTCTGCACCTGCACAGAAAGTTTTGAGCAGATATCTTCTTTCGTTCGGCCAGAATTGCAAGACGTTTGTGCATCTGCAATATTGGTCGCGGTCAATGTCAAAAAGCCCTTATCTGCAATCTAGGTGTTTCTGCGTGCTGCTCCAGCCCAAAGAGTGCCCGGCGGAAAACGACAACGCAGGCATGTCGGGTGCCACTGTCTGCACCTGCACAGAAAGTTTTGAGCAGATATCTCCTTCCATTCGGCCAGAATTGCAAGACATTTGTGCATCTTCTATGTTCGTCGCGGTCAATGGCAAAAGGCGCTTATCTTCAATCTAGGTGTTTCTGCGTGCTGCGCCGGCCCAAAGAGTGTCCGGCGGAAAATGACAACGCAGGCATGTCGGGTGCCACTGTCTGCACCTGCACAGAAAGTTTTGAGCAGATATCTCCTTCCGTTCGGCCGGAATTGAAAGAAGATTGTGCATCTTCAATGTAGGTCGCGGTCAATGACAAAAAGGCGCTTATCTTCAATCTAGGTGTTTCTGCGTGCTGCGCCGGCCCAAAGAGTGCCCGGCGGAAAACGACAACCCAGGCATGTCGGGTGCCACTGTCTGCACCTGCACAGAAAGGTTTGAGCAGATATCTCCTTCCGTTCTGCCGGAATTGAAAGAAGATTGTGCATCTTCTATGTTCGTCGCGGTCAATGGCAAAAGGCGCTTATCTTCAATCTAGGTGTTTCTGCGTGCTGCGCCGGCCCAAAGAGTGCCCGGTGGAAAACGACAACGCAGGCATGTCGGGTGCCACTGTCTGCACCTGCACAGAAAGTTTTGAGCAGATATCTTCTTTCGTTCGGCCGGAATTGCAAGACGTTTGTGCATCTGCAATATTGGTCGCGGTCAATGTCAAAAAGCCCTTATCTGCAATCTAGGTGTTTCTGCGTGCTGCTCCGGCCCAAAGAGTGCCCGGCGGAAAACGACAACGCAGGCATGTCGGGTGCCACTGTCTACACCTGCACAGAAAGTTTTGAGCAGATATCTCCTTCCATTCGGCCGGAATTGCAAGACGTTTGTGCATCTTCTATGTTCGTCGCGGTCAATGGCAAAAGGCGCTTATCTTCAATCTAGGTGTTTCTGCGTGCTGCGCCGGCCCAAAGAGTGCCCGGCGGAAAACGACAAGGCAGGCATGTCGGGTGCCACTGTCTGCACCTGCACAGAAAGTTTGAGCAGATATCTTCTTTCGTTCGGCCGGAATTGCAAGAAGATTGTGCATCTTCAATATTGGTCGCGGTCAATGTCAAAAAGCCCTTATCTGCAATCTAGGTGTTTCTGCGTGCTGCTCCGGCCCAAAGAGTGCCCGGCGGATAACGACAACGCAGGCATTTCGGGTGCCATTGTCTACACCTGCACAGAAAGTTTTGAGCAGATATCTCCTTCCATTCGGCCGGAATTGCAAGAAGTTTGTGCATCTTCTATGTTCGTCGCGGTGAATGGCAAAAAGCGCTTATCTTCAATCTAGGTGTTTCTGCGTGCTGCGCCGGCCCAAAGAGTGCCCGGCGGAAAACGACAACGCAGGCATGTCGGGTGCCACTGTCTGCACCTGCACAGAAAGTTTTGAGCAGATATCTCCTTCCATTCGGCCGGAATTGCAAGACGTTTGTGCATCTTCTATGTTCGTCGCGGTCAATGGCAAAAGGCGCTTATCTTCAATCTAGGTGTTTCTGCGTGCTGCGCCGGCCCAAAGAGTGCCTGGTGGAAAACGACAACGCAGGCATGTCGGGTGCCACTGTCTGCACCTGCACAGAAAGTTTTGAGCAGATATCTCCTTCCGTTCGGCCGGAATTGAAAGAAGATTGTGCATCTTCAATGTAGGTCGCGGTCAATGACAAAAAGGCGCTTATCTTCAATCTAGGTGTTTCTGCGTGCTGCGCCGGCCCAAAGAGTGCCCGGCGGAAAAAGACAACGCATGCATGTCGGGTGCCACTGTCTGCACCTGCACAGAAAGTTTTGAGCAGATATCTTCTTTCGTTCGGCCGGAATTGCAAGACGTTTGTGCATCTGCAATATTGGTCGCGGTCAATGTCAAAAAGCCCTTATCTGCAATCTAGGTGTTTCTGCGTGCTGCTCCAGCCCAAAGAGTGCCCGGCGGAAAACGACAACGCAGGCATGTCGGGTGCCACTGTCTGCACCTGCACAGAAAGTTTTGAGCAGATATCTCCTTCCATTCGGCCAGAATTGCAAGACATTTGTGCATCTTCTATGTTCGTCGCGGTCAATGGCAAAAGGCGCTTATCTTCAATCTAGGTGTTTCTGCGTGCTGCGCCGGCCCAAAGAGTGTCCGGCGGAAAATGACAACGCAGGCATGTCGGGTGCCACTGTCTGCACCTGCACAGAAAGTTTTGAGCAGATATCTCCTTCCGTTCGGCCGGAATTGAAAGAAGATTGTGCATCTTCAATGTAGGTCGCGGTCAATGACAAAAAGGCGCTTATCTTCAATCTAGGTGTTTCTGCGTGCTGCGCCGGCCCAAAGAGTGCCCGGCGGAAAACGACAACCCAGGCATGTCGGGTGCCACTGTCTGCACCTGCACAGAAAGTTTTGAGCAGATATCTCCTTCCGTTCTGCCGGAATTGAAAGAAGATTGTGCATCTTCTATGTTCGTCGCGGTCAATGGCAAAAGGCGCTTATCTTCAATCTAGGTGTTTCTGCGTGCTGCGCCGGCCCAAAGAGTGCCCGGTGGAAAACGACAACGCAGGCATGTCGGGTGCCACTGTCTGCACCTGCACAGAAAGATTTGAGCAGATATCTTCTTTCGTTCGGCCGGAATTGCAAGACGTTTGTGCATCTGCAATATTGGTCGCGGTCAATGTCAAAAAGCCCTTATCTGCAATCTAGGTGTTTCTGCGTGCTGCTCCGGCCCAAAGAGTGCCCGGCGGAAAACGACAACGCAGGCATGTCGGGTGCCACTGTCTACACCTGCACAGAAAGTTTTGAGCAGATATCTCCTTCCATTCGGCCGGAATTGCAAGACGTTTGTGCATCTTCTATGTTCGTCGCGGTCAATGGCAAAAGGCGCTTATCTTCAATCTAGGTGTTTCTGCGTGCTGCGCCGGCCCAAAGAGTGCCCGGCGGAAAACGACAAGGCAGGCATGTCGGGTGCCACTGTCTGCACCTGCACAGAAAGTTTGAGCAGATATCTTCTTTCGTTCGGCCGGAATTGCAAGAAGATTGTGCATCTTCAATGTAGGTCGCGGTCAATGACAAAAAGGCGCTTATCTTCAATCTAGGTGTTTCTGTGTGCTGCGCCGGCCCAAAGAGTGCCCGGCGGAAAACGACAACCCAGGCATGTCGGGTGCCACTGTCTACACCTGCACAGAAAGTTTTGAGCAGATATCTCCTTCCATTCGGCCGGAATTGCAAGAAGTTTGTGCATCTTCTATGTTCGTCGCGGTCAATGACAAAAGGCGCTTATCTTCAATCTAGGTGTTTCTGCGTGCTGCTCCGGCCCAAAGAGTGCCCGGCGGAAAACGACAACGCAGGCATGTCGGGTGCCACTGTCTGCACCTGCACAGAAAGTTTTGAGCAGATATCTCCTTCCATTCGGCTGGAATTGCAAGAAGTTTGTGCATCTTCTATGTTCGTCGCGGTCAATGGCAAAAGGCGCTTATCTTCAATCTAGGTGTTTCTGCGTGCTGCGCCGGCCCAAAGAGTGCCCGGTGGAAAACGACAACGCAGGCATGTCGGGTGCCACTGTCTGCACTTGCACAGAAAGTTTGGAGCAGATATCTCCTTCCGTTCGGCCGGAATTGAAAGAAGATTGTGCATCTTCAATGTAGGTCTCGGTCAATGACAAAAAGGCGCTTATCTTCAATCTAGGTGTTTCTGCGTGCTGCGCCGGCCCAAAGAGTGCCCGGCGGAAAACGACAAGGCAGGCATGTCGGGTGCCACTGTCTGCACCTGCACAGAAAGTTTTGAGCAGATATCTTCTTTCGTTCGGCCGGAATTGCAAGAAGATTGTGCATCTTCAATATTGGTCGCGGTCAATGTCAAAAAGCCCTTATCTGCAATCTAGGTGTTTCTGTTGCTGCTCCAGCCCAAAGAGTGCCCGGCGGATAACGACAACGCAGGCATGTCGGGTGCCATTGTCTACACCTGCACAGAAAGTTTTGAGCAGATATCTCCTTCCATTCGGCCGGAATTGCAAGAAGTTTGTGCATCTTCTATGTTCGTCGCGGTGAATGGCAAAAGGCGCTTATCTTCAATCTAGGTGTTTCTGCGTGCTGCGCCGGCCCAAAGAGTGCCCGGCGGAAAACGACAACGCAGGAATGTCGGGTGCCACTGTCTGCACCTGCACAGAAAGTTTTGAGCAGATATCTCCTTCCGTTCGGCCGGAATTGAAAGAAGATTGTGCATCTTCAATGTAGGTCGCGGTCAATGACAAAAAGGCGCTTATCTTCAATCTAGGTGTTTCTGCGTGCTGCGCCGGCCCAAAGAGTGCCCGGCGGAAAACGACAACGCAGGCATGTCGGTTGCCACTGTCTGCACCTGCACATAATGTTTTGAGCAGATATCTCCTTCCGTTCGGCCGGAATTGAAAGAAGATTGTGCATCTTCAATGTAGGTCGCGGTCAATGACAAAAAGGCGCTTATCTTCAATCTAGGTGTTTCTGCGTGCTGCGCCGGCCCAAAGAGTGCCCGGCGGAAAACGACAACGCAGGCATGTCGGGTGCCACTGTCTGCACCTGCACAGAAAGTTTTGAGCAGATATCTTCTTTCGTTCGGCCGGAATTGCAAGACGTTTGTGCATCTGCAATATTGGTCGCGGTCAATGTCAAAAAGCCCTTATCTGCAATCTAGGTGTTTCTGCGTGCTGCTCCGGCCCAAAGAGTGCCCGGCGGAAAACGACAACGCAGGCATGTCGGGTGCCACTGTCTACACCTGCACAGAAAGTTTTGAGCAGATATCTCCTTCCATTCAGCCGGAATTGCAAGACGTTTGTGCATCTTCTATGTTCGTCGCGGTCAATGGCAAAAGGCGCTTATCTTCAATCTAGGTGTTTCTGCGTGCTGCGCCGGCCCAAAGAGTGCCCGGTGGAAAACGACAACGCAGGCATGTCGGGTGCCACTGTCTGCACCTGCACAGAAAGTTTTGAGCAGATATCTCCTTCCGTTCGGCCCTAATTGAAAGAAGATTGTGCATCTTCAATGTAGGTCGCGGTCAATGACAAAAAGGCGCTTATCTTCAATCTAGGTGTTTCTGCGTGCTGCGCCGGCCCAAAGAGTGCCCGGCGGAAAACGACAACGCAGGCATGTCGGGTGCCACTGTCTGCACCTGCACAGAAAGTTTTGAGCAGATATCTTCTTTCGTTCGGCCAGAATTGCAAGACGTTTGTGCATCTGCAATATTGGTCGCGGTCAATGTCAAAAAGCCCTTATCTGCAATCTAGGTGTTTCTGCGTGCTGCTCCAGCCCAAAGAGTGCCCGGCGGAAAACGACAACGCAGGCATGTCGGGTGCCACTGTCTGCACCTGCACAGAAAGTTTTGAGCAGATATCTCCTTCCATTCGGCCAGAATTGCAAGACATTTGTGCATCTTCTATGTTCGTCGCGGTCAATGGCAAAAGGCGCTTATCTTCAATCTAGGTGTTTCTGCGTGCTGCGCCGGCCCAAAGAGTGTCCGGCGGAAAATGACAACGCAGGCATGTCGGGTGCCACTGTCTGCACCTGCACAGAAAGTTTTGAGCAGATATCTCCTTCCGTTCGGCCGGAATTGAAAGAAGATTGTGCATCTTCAATGTAGGTCGCGGTCAATGACAAAAAGGCGCTTATCTTCAATCTAGGTGTTTCTGCGTGCTGCGCCGGCCCAAAGAGTGCCCGGCGGAAAACGACAACCCAGGCATGTCGGGTGCCACTGTCTGCACCTGCACAGAAAGGTTTGAGCAGATATCTCCTTCCGTTCTGCCGGAATTGAAAGAAGATTGTGCATCTTCTATGTTCGTCGCGGTCAATGGCAAAAGGCGCTTATCTTCAATCTAGGTGTTTCTGCGTGCTGCGCCGGCCCAAAGAGTGCCCGGTGGAAAACGACAACGCAGGCATGTCGGGTGCCACTGTCTGCACCTGCACAGAAAGTTTTGAGCAGATATCTTCTTTCGTTCGGCCGGAATTGCAAGACGTTTGTGCATCTGCAATATTGGTCGCGGTCAATGTCAAAAAGCCCTTATCTGCAATCTAGGTGTTTCTGCGTGCTGCTCCGGCCCAAAGAGTGCCCGGCGGAAAACGACAACGCAGGCATGTCGGGTGCCACTGTCTACACCTGCACAGAAAGTTTTGAGCAGATATCTCCTTCCATTCGGCCGGAATTGCAAGACGTTTGTGCATCTTCTATGTTCGTCGCGGTCAATGGCAAAAGGCGCTTATCTTCAATCTAGGTGTTTCTGCGTGCTGCGCCGGCCCAAAGAGTGCCCGGCGGAAAACGACAAGGCAGGCATGTCGGGTGCCACTGTCTGCACCTGCACAGAAAGTTTGAGCAGATATCTTCTTTCGTTCGGCCGGAATTGCAAGAAGATTGTGCATCTTCAATATTGGTCGCGGTCAATGTCAAAAAGCCCTTATCTGCAATCTAGGTGTTTCTGCGTGCTGCTCCGGCCCAAAGAGTGCCCGGCGGATAACGACAACGCAGGCATTTCGGGTGCCATTGTCTACACCTGCACAGAAAGTTTTGAGCAGATATCTCCTTCCATTCGGCCGGAATTGCAAGAAGTTTGTGCATCTTCTATGTTCGTCGCGGTGAATGGCAAAAAGCGCTTATCTTCAATCTAGGTGTTTCTGCGTGCTGCGCCGGCCCAAAGAGTGCCCGGCGGAAAACGACAACGCAGGCATGTCGGGTGCCACTGTCTGCACCTGCACAGAAAGTTTTGAGCAGATATCTCCTTCCATTCGGCCGGAATTGCAAGACGTTTGTGCATCTTCTATGTTCGTCGCGGTCAATGGCAAAAGGCGCTTATCTTCAATCTAGGTGTTTCTGCGTGCTGCGCCGGCCCAAAGAGTGCCTGGTGGAAAACGACAACGCAGGCATGTCGGGTGCCACTGTCTGCACCTGCACAGAAAGTTTTGAGCAGATATCTCCTTCCGTTCGGCCGGAATTGAAAGAAGATTGTGCATCTTCAATGTAGGTCGCGGTCAATGACAAAAAGGCGCTTATCTTCAATCTAGGTGTTTCTGCGTGCTGCGCCGGCCCAAAGAGTGCCCGGCGGAAAAAGACAACGCATGCATGTCGGGTGCCACTGTCTGCACCTGCACAGAAAGTTTTGAGCAGATATCTTCTTTCGTTCGGCCGGAATTGCAAGACGTTTGTGCATCTGCAATATTGGTCGCGGTCAATGTCAAAAAGCCCTTATCTGCAATCTAGGTGTTTCTGCGTGCTGCTCCAGCCCAAAGAGTGCCCGGCGGAAAACGACAACGCAGGCATGTCGGGTGCCACTGTCTGCACCTGCACAGAAAGTTTTGAGCAGATATCTCCTTCCATTCGGCCAGAATTGCAAGACATTTGTGCATCTTCTATGTTCGTCGCGGTCAATGGCAAAAGGCGCTTATCTTCAATCTAGGTGTTTCTGCGTGCTGCGCCGGCCCAAAGAGTGTCCGGCGGAAAATGACAACGCAGGCATGTCGGGTGCCACTGTCTGCACCTGCACAGAAAGTTTTGAGCAGATATCTCCTTCCGTTCGGCCGGAATTGAAAGAAGATTGTGCATCTTCAATGTAGGTCGCGGTCAATGACAAAAAGGCGCTTATCTTCAATCTAGGTGTTTCTGCGTGCTGCGCCGGCCCAAAGAGTGCCCGGCGGAAAACGACAACCCAGGCATGTCGGGTGCCACTGTCTGCACCTGCACAGAAAGTTTTGAGCAGATATCTCCTTCCGTTCTGCCGGAATTGAAAGAAGATTGTGCATCTTCTATGTTCGTCGCGGTCAATGGCAAAAGGCGCTTATCTTCAATCTAGGTGTTTCTGCGTGCTGCGCCGGCCCAAAGAGTGCCCGGTGGAAAACGACAACGCAGGCATGTCGGGTGCCACTGTCTGCACCTGCACAGAAAGATTTGAGCAGATATCTTCTTTCGTTCGGCCGGAATTGCAAGACGTTTGTGCATCTGCAATATTGGTCGCGGTCAATGTCAAAAAGCCCTTATCTGCAATCTAGGTGTTTCTGCGTGCTGCTCCGGCCCAAAGAGTGCCCGGCGGAAAACGACAACGCAGGCATGTCGGGTGCCACTGTCTACACCTGCACAGAAAGTTTTGAGCAGATATCTCCTTCCATTCGGCCGGAATTGCAAGACGTTTGTGCATCTTCTATGTTCGTCGCGGTCAATGGCAAAAGGCGCTTATCTTCAATCTAGGTGTTTCTGCGTGCTGCGCCGGCCCAAAGAGTGCCCGGCGGAAAACGACAAGGCAGGCATGTCGGGTGCCACTGTCTGCACCTGCACAGAAAGTTTGAGCAGATATCTTCTTTCGTTCGGCCGGAATTGCAAGAAGATTGTGCATCTTCAATGTAGGTCGCGGTCAATGACAAAAAGGCGCTTATCTTCAATCTAGGTGTTTCTGTGTGCTGCGCCGGCCCAAAGAGTGCCCGGCGGAAAACGACAACCCAGGCATGTCGGGTGCCACTGTCTGCACCTGCACAGAAAGGTTTGAGCAGATATCTCCTTCCGTTCTGCCGGAATTGAAAGAAGATTGTGCATCTTCTATGTTCGTCGCGGTCAATGGCAAAAGGCGCTTATCTTCAATCTAGGTGTTTCTGCGTGCTGCTCCGGCCCAAAGAGTGCCCGGCGGAAAACGACAACGCAGGCATGTCGGGTGCCACTGTCTACACCTGCACAGAAAGTTTTGAGCAGATATCTCCTTCCATTCGGCCGGAATTGCAAGAAGTTTGTGCATCTTCTATGTTCGTCGCGGTCAATGACAAAAGGCGCTTATCTTCAATCTAGGTGTTTCTGCGTGCTGCTCCGGCCCAAAGAGTGCCCGGCGGAAAACGACAACGCAGGCATGTCGGGTGCCACTGTCTGCACCTGCACAGAAAGTTTTGAGCAGATATCTCCTTCCATTCGGCCGGAATTGCAAGAAGTTTGTGCATCTTCTATGTTCGTCGCGGTCAATGACAAAAGGCGCTTATCTTCAATCTAGGTGTTTCTGCGTGCTGCTCCGGCCCAAAGAGTGCCCGGCGGAAAACGACAACGCAGGCATGTCGGGTGCCACTGTCTGCACCTGCACAGAAAGTTTTGAGCAGATATCTCCTTCCATTCGGCCGGAATTGCAAGACGTTTGTGCATCTTCTATGTTCGTCGCGGTCAATGGCAAAAGGCGCTTATCTTCAATCTAGGTGTTTCTGCGTGCTGCGCCGGCCCAAAGAGTGCCCGGTGGAAAACGACAACGCAGGCATGTCGGGTGCCACTGTCTGCACCTGCACAGAAAGTTTTGAGCAGATATCTCCTTCCGTTCGGCCGGAATTGAAAGAAGATTGTGCATCTTCAATGTAGGTCTCGGTCAATGACAAAAAGGCGCTTATCTTCAATCTAGGTGTTTCTGCGTGCTGCGCCGGCCCAAAGAGTGCCCGGCGGAAAACGACAAGGCAGGCATGTCGGGTGCCACTGTCTGCACCTGCACAGAAAGTTTTGAGCAGATATCTTCTTTCGTTCGGCCGGAATTGCAAGAAGATTGTGCATCTTCAATATTGGTCGCGGTCAATGTCAAAAAGCCCTTATCTGCAATCTAGGTGTTTCTGCGTGCTGCTCCGGCCCAAAGAGTGCTCGGCGGATAACGACAACGCAGGCATGTCGGGTGCCATTGTCTACACCTGCACAGTAAGTTTTGAGCAGATATCTCCTTCCATTCGGCCGGAATTGCAAGAAGTTTGTGCATCTTCTATGTTCGTCGCGGTGAATGGCAAAAGGCGCTTATCTTCAATCCAGGTGTTTCTGCGTGCTGCGCCGGCCCAAAGAGTGCCCGGCGGAAAACGACAACGCAGGCATGTCGGGTGCCACTGTCTGCACCTGCACAGAAAGTTTTGAGCAGATATCTCCTTCCGTTCGGCCGGAATTGAAAGAAGATTGTGCATCTTCAATGTAGGTCGCGGTCAATGACAAAAAGGCGCTTATCTTCAATCTAGGTGTTTCTGCGTGCTGCGCCGGCCCAAAGAGTGCCCGGCGGAAAACGACAACGCAGGCATGTCGGGTGCCACTGTCTACACCTGCACAGAAAGTTTTGAGCAGATATCTCCTTCCATTCGGCCGGAATTGCAAGACGTTTGTGCATCTTCTATGTTCATCGCGGTCAATGGCAAAAGGCGCTTATCTTCAATCTAGGTGTTTCTGCGTGCTGCGCCGGCCCAAAGAGTGCCCGGCGGAAAACGACAACGCAGGCATGTCGGGTGCCACTGTCTGCACCTGCACATAAAGTGTTGAGCAGATATCTTCTTTCGTTCGGCCGGAATTGCAAGACGTTTGTGCATCTTCAATATTGGTCGCGGTCAATGTCAAAAAGCCCTTATCTGCAATCTAGGTGTTTCTGCGTGCTGCTCCGGCCCAAAGAGTGCCCGGCGGAAAACGACAGCGCAGGCATGTCGGGTGCCACTGTCTACACCTGCACAGAAAGTTTTGAGCAGATATCTCCTTCCATTCGGCCGGAATTGCAAGAAGTTTGTGCATCTTCTATGTTCGTCGCGGTCAATGACAAAAGGCGCTTATCTTCAATCTAGGTGTTTCTGCGTGCTGCTCCGGCCCAAAGAGTGCCCGGCGGAAAACGACAACGCAGGCATGTCGGGTGCCACTGTCTGCACCTGCACAGAAAGTTTTGAGCAGATATCTCCTTCCGTTCGGCCGGAATTGAAAGAAGATTGTGCATCTTCAATGTAGGTCGCGGTCAATGACAAAAAGACGCTTATCTTCAATCTAGGTGTTTCTGCGTGCTGCGCCGGCCCAAAGAGTGCCCGGCGGAAAACGACAACCCAGGCATGTCGGGTGCCACTGTCTTCACCTGCACAGAATGTTTTGAGCAGATATCTCCTTCCGTTCGGCCGGAATTGAAAGAAGATTGTGCATCTTCAATGTAGGTCGCGGTCAATGACAAAAAGGCGCTTATCTTCAATCTAGGTGTTTCTGCGTGCTGCGCCGGCCCAAAGAGTGCCCGGCTGAAAACGACAACGCAGGCATGTCGGGTGCCACTGTCTGCACCTGCACAGAAAGGTTTGAGCAGATATCTCCTTCCGTTCTGCCGGAATTGAAAGAAGATTGTGCATCTTCTATGTTCGTCGCGGTCAATGGCAAAAGGCGCTTATCTTCAATCTAGGTGTTTCTGCGAGCTGCTCCGGCCCAAAGAGTGCCCGGCGGAAAACGACAACGCAGGCATGTCGGGTGCCACTGTCTACACCTGCACAGAAAGTTTTGAGCAGATATCTCCTTCCATTCGGCCGGAATTGCAATAAGTTTGTGCATCTTCTATGTTCGTCGCGGTCAATGGCAAAAGGCGCTTATCTTCAATCTAGGTGTTTCTGCGTGCTGCTCCGGCCCAAAGAGTGTCCGGCGGAAAACGACAACGCAGGCATGTCGGGTGCCACTGTCTGCACCTGCACAGAAAGTTTTGAGCAGATATCTCCTTCCGTTCGGCCGGAATTGAAAGAAGATTGTGCATCTTCAATGTAGGTCGCGGTCAATGACAAAAAGGCGCTTATCTTCAATCTAGGTGTTTCTGCGTGCTGCGCCGGCCCAAAGAGTGCCCGGCGGAAAACGACAACGCAGGCATGTCGGGTGCCACTGTCTGCACCTGCACAGAAAGTTTTGAGCAGATATCTCCTTCCGTTCGGCCGGAATTGAAAGAAGATTGTGCATCTTCAATGTAGGTCGCGGTCAATGACAAAAAGGCGCTTATCTTCAATCTAGGTGTTTCTGCGTGCTGCGCCGGCCCAAAGAGTGCCCGGCGGAAAACGACAACGCAGGCATGTCGGGTGCCACTGTCTGCACCTGCACAGAAAGTTTTGAGCAGATATCTTCTTTCGTTCGGCCGGAATTGCAAGACGTTTGTGCATCTGCAATATTGGTCGCGGTCAATGTCAAAAAGCCCTTATCTGCAATCTAGGTGTTTCTGCGTGCTGCTCCGGCCCAAAGAGTGCCCGGCGGAAAACGACAACGCAGGCATGTCGGGTGCCACTGTCTACACCTGCACAGAAAGTTTTGAGCAGATATCTCCTTCCATTCGGCCGGAATTGCAAGACGTTTGTGCATCTTCTATGTTCGTCGCGGTCAATGGCAAAAGGCGCTTATCTTCAATCTAGGTGTTTCTGCGTGCTGCGCCGGCCCAAAGAGTGCCCGGTGGAAAACGACAACGCAGGCATGTCGGGTGCCACTGTCTGCACCTGCACAGAAAGTTTTGAGCAGATATCTCCTTCCGTTCGGCCGGAATTGAAAGAAGATTGTGCATCTTCAATGTAGGTCGCGGTCAATGACAAATAGGCGATTATCTTCAATCTAGGTGTTTCTGCGTGCTGCGCCGGCCCAAAGAGTGCCCGGCGGAAAACGACAACGCAGGCATGTCGGGTGCCACTGTCTGCACCTGCACAGAAAGTTTTGAGCAGATATCTCCTTCCGTTCGGCCGGAATTGAAAGAAGATTGTGCATCTTCAATGTAGGTCGCGGTCAATGACAAAAAGGCGCTTATCTTCAATCTAGGTGTTTCTGCGTGCTGCGCCGGCCCAAAGAGTGCCCGGCGGAAAACGACAACGCAGGCATGTCGGGTGCCACTGACTGCACCTGCACATCATGTTTTGAGCAGATATCTCCTTCCGTTCGGCCGGAATTGAAAGAAGATTGTGCATCTTCAATGTAGGTCGCGGTCAATGACAAAAAGGCGCTTATCTTCAATCTAGGTGTTTCTGCGTGCTGCGCCGGCCCAAAGAGTGCCCGGCGGAAAACGACAACGCAGGCATGTCGGGTGCCACTGTCTGCACCTGCACAGAAAGTTTTGAGCAGATATCTTCTTTCGTTCGGCCGGAATTTCAAGACGTTTGTGCATCTGCAATATTGGTCGCGGTCAATGTCAAAAAGCCCTTATCTGCAATATAGGTGTTTCTGCGTGCTGCTCCGGCCCAAAGAGTGCCCGGCGGAAAACGACAACGCAGGCATGTCGGGTGCCACTGTCTACACCTGCACAGAAAGTTTTGAGCAGATATCTCCTTCCATTCGGCCGGAATTGCAAGACGTTTGTGCATCTTCTATGTTCGTCGCGGTCAATGGCAAAAGGCGCTTATCTTCAATCTAGGTGTTTCTGCGTGCTGCGCCGGCCCAAAGAGTGCCCGGCGGAAAACGACAACGCAGGCATGTCGGGTGCCACTGTCTGCACCTGCACATAATGTTTTGAGCAGATATCTCCTTCCGTTCGGCCGGAATTGAAAGAAGATTGTGCATCTTCAATGTAGGTCGCGGTCAATGACAAAAAGGCGCTTATCTTCAATCTAGGTGTTTCTGCGTGCTGCGCCGGCCCAAAGAGTGCCCGGCGGAAAACGACAACGCAGGCATGTCGGGTGCCACTGTCTGCACCTGCACAGAAAGTTTTGAGCAGATATCTTCTTTCGTTCGGCCGGAATTGCAAGACGTTTGTGCATCTGCAATATTGGTCGCGGTCAATGTCAAAAAGCCCTTATCTGCAATCTAGGTGTTTCTGCGTGCTGCTCCGGCCCAAAGAGTGCCCGGCGGAAAACGACAACGCAGGCATGTCGGGTGCCACTGTCTACACCTGCACAGAAAGTTTTGAGCAGATATCTCCTTCCATTCGGCCGGAATTGCAAGACGTTTGTGCATCTTCTATGTTCGTCGCGGTCAATGGCAAAAGGCGCTTATCTTCAATCTAGGTGTTTCTGCGTGCTGCGCCGGCCCAAAGAGTGTCCGGCGGAAAACGACAACGCAGGCATGTCGGGTGCCACTGTCTGCACCTGCACAGAAAGTTTTGAGCAGATATCTCCTTCCGTTCGGCCGGAATTGAAAGAAGATTGTGCATCTTCAATGTAGGTCGCGGTCAATGACAAAAAGGCGCTTATCTTCAATCTAGGTGTTTCTGCGTGCTGCGCCGGCCCAAAGAGTGCCCGGCGGAAAACGACAACGCAGGCATGTCGGGTGCCACTGTCTGCACCTGCACAGAAAGTTTTGAGCAGATATCTCCTTCCGTTCGGCCGGAATTGAAAGAAGATTGTGCATCTTCAATGTAGGTCGCGGTCAATGACAGAAAGGCGCTTATCTTCAATCTAGGTGTTTCTGCGTGCTGCGCCGGCCCAAAGAGTGCCCGGCGGAAAACGACAACGCAGGCATGTCGGGTGCCACTGTCTGCACCTGCACAGAAAGTTTTGAGCAGATATCTTCTTTCGTTCGGCCGGAATTGCAAGACGTTTGTGCATCTGCAATATTGGTCGCGGTCAATGTCAAAAAGCCCTTATCTGCAATCTAGGTGTTTCTGCGTGCTGCTCCGGCCCAAAGAGTGCCCGGCGGAAAACGACAACGCAGGCATGTCGGGTGCCACTGTCTACACCTGCACAGAAAGTTTTGAGCAGATATCTCCTTCCATTCGGCCGGAATTGCAAGACGTTTGTGCATCTTCTATGTTCGTCGCGGTCAATGGCAAAAGGCGCTTATCTTCAATCTAGGTGTTTCTGCGTGCTGCGCCGGCCCAAAGAGTGCCCGGTGGAAAACGACAACGCAGGCATGTCGGGTGCCACTGTCTGCACCTGCACAGAAAGTTTTGAGCAGATATCTCCTTCCGTTCGGCCGGAATTGAAAGAAGATTGTGCATCTTCAATGTAGGTCGCGGTCAATGACAAAAAGGCGATTATCTTCAATCTAGGTGTTTCTGCGTGCTGCGCCGGCCCAAAGAGTGCCCGGCGGAAAACGACAACGCAGGCATGTCGGGTGCCACTGTCTGCACCTGCACAGAAAGTTTTGAGCAGATATCTCCTTCCGTTCGGCCGGAATTGAAAGAAGATTGTGCATCTTCAATGTAGGTCGCGGTCAATGACAAAAAGGCGCTTATCTTCAATCTAGGTGTTTCTGCGTGCTGCGCCAGCCCAAAGAGTGCCCGGCGGAAAACGACAACGCAGGCATGTCGGGTGCCACTGACTGCACCTGCACATCATGTTTTGAGCAGATATCTCCTTCCGTTCGGCCGGAATTGAAAGAAGATTGTGCATCTTCAATGTAGGTCGCGGTCAATGACAAAAAGGCGCTTATATTCAATCTAGGTGTTTCTGCGTGCTGCGCCGGCCCAAAGAGTGCCCGGCGGAAAACGACAACGCAGGCATGTCGGGTGCCACTGTCTGCACCTGCACAGAAAGTTTTGAGCAGATATCTTCTTTCGTTCGGCCGGAATTTCAAGAAGTTTGTGCATCTGCAATATTGGTCGCGGTCAATGTCAAAAAGCCCTTATCTGCAATATAGGTGTTTCTGCGTGCTGCTCCGGCCCAAAGAGTGCCCGGCGGAAAACGACAACGCAGGCATGTCGGGTGCCACTGTCTACACCTGCACAGAAAGTTTTGAGCAGATATCTCCTTCCATTCGGCCGGAATTGCAAGACGTTTGTGCATCTTCTATGTTCGTCGCGGTCAATGGCAAAAGGCGCTTATCTTCAATCTAGGTGTTTCTGCGTGCTGCGCCGGCCCAAAGAGTGCCCGGCGGAAAACGACAACGCAGGCATGTCGGGTGCCACTGTCTGCACCTGCACATAATGTTTTGAGCAGATATCTCCTTCCGTTCGGCCGGAATTGAAAGAAGATTGTGCATCTTCAATGTAGGTCGCGGTCAAGCTTATCTTCAATCTAGGTGTTTCTGCGTGCTGCGCCGGCCCAAAGAGTGCCCGGCGGAAAACGACAACGCAGGCATGTCGGGTGCCACTGTCTGCACCTGCACAGAAAGTTTTGAGCAGATATCTTCTTTCGTTCGGCCGGAATTGCAAGACGTTTGTGCATCTGCAATATTGGTCGCGGTCAATGTCAAAAAGCCCTTATCTGCAATCTAGGTGTTTCTGCGTGCTGCTCCGGCCCAAAGAGTGCCCGGCGGAAAACGACAACGCAGGCATGTCGGGTGCCACTGTCTACACCTGCACAGAAAGTTTTGAGCAGATATCTCCTTCCATTCAGCCGGAATTGCAAGACGTTTGTGCATCTTCTATGTTCGTCGCGGTCAATGGCAAAAGGCGCTTATCTTCAATCTAGGTGTTTCTGCGTGCTGCGCCGGCCCAAAGAGTGCCCGGTGGAAAACGACAACGCAGGCATGTCGGGTGCCACTGTCTGCACCTGCACAGAAAGTTTTGAGCAGATATCTCCTTCCGTTCGGCCGGAATTGAAAGAAGATTGTGCATCTTCAATGTAGGTCGCGGTCAATGACAAAAAGGCGCTTATCTTCAATCTAGGTGTTTCTGCGTGCTGCGCCGGCCCAAAGAGTGCCCGGCGGAAAACGACAACGCAGGCATGTCGGGTGCCACTGTCTGCACCTGCACAGAAAGTTTTGAGCAGATATCTTCTTTCGTTCGGCCGGAATTGCAAGACGTTTGTGCATCTGCAATATTGGTCGCGGTCAATGTCAAAAAGCCCTTATCTGCAATCTAGGTGTTTCTGCGTGCTGCTCCGGCCCAAAGAGTGCCCGGCGGAAAACGACAACGCAGGCATGTCGGGTGCCACTGTCTACACCTGCACAGAAAGTTTTGAGCAGATATCTCCTTCCATTCGGCCGGAATTGCAAGACGTTTGTGCATCTTCTATGTTCGTCGCGGTCAATGGCAAAAGGCGCTTATCTTCAATCTAGGTGTTTCTGCGTGCTGCGCCGGCCCAAAGAGTGTCCGGCGGAAAACGACAACGCAGGCATGTCGGGTGCCACTGTCTGCACCTGCACAGAAAGTTTTGAGCAGATATCTCCTTCCGTTCGGCCGGAATTGAAAGAAGATTGTGCATCTTCAATGTAGGTCGCGGTCAATGACAAAAAGGCGCTTATCTTCAATCTAGGTGTTTCTGCGTGCTGCGCCGGCCCAAAGAGTGCCCGGCGGAAAACGACAACGCAGGCATGTCGGGTGCCACTGTCTGCACCTGCACAGAAAGTTTTGAGCAGATATCTTCTTTCGTTCGGCCGGAATTGCAAGACGTTTGTGCATCTGCAATATTGGTCGCGGTCAATGTCAAAAAGCTCTTATCTGCAATCTAGGTGTTTCTGCGTGCTGCTCCGGCCCAAAGAGTGCCCGGCGGAAAACGACAACGCAGGCATGTCGGGTGCCACTGTCTACACCTGCACAGAAAGTTTTGAGCAGATATCTCCTTCCATTCGGCCGGAATTGCAAGACGTTTGTGCATCTTCTATGTTCGTCGCGGTCAATGGCAAAAGGCGCTTATCTTCAATCTAGGTGTTTCTGCGTGCTGCGCCGGCCCAAAGAGTGTCCGGCGGAAAACGACAACGCAGGCATGTCGGGTGCCACTGTCTGCACCTGCACAGAAAGTTTTGAGCAGATATCTCCTTCCGTTCGGCCGGAATTGAAAGAAGATTGTGCATCTTCAATGTAGGTCGCGGTCAATGACAAAAAGGCGCTTATCTTCAATCTAGGTGTTTCTGCGTGCTGCGCCGGCCCAAAGAGTGCCCGGCGGAAAACGACAACCCAGGCATGTCGGGTGCCACTGTCTGCACCTGCACAGAAAGGTTTGAGCAGATATCTCCTTCCGTTCTGCCGGAATTGAAAGAAGATTGTGCATCTTCTATGTTCGTCGCGGTCAATGGCAAAAGGCGCTTATCTTCAATCTAGGTGTTTCTGCGTGCTGCGCCGGCCCAAAGAGTGCCCGGCGGAAAACGACAACGCAGGCATGTCGGGTGCCACTGTCTGCACCTGCACAGAAAGTTTTGAGCAGATATCTTCTTTCGTTCGGCCGGAATTGCAAGACGTTTGTGCATCTACAATATTGGTCGCGGTCAATGTCAAAAAGCCCTTATCTGCAATCTAGGTGTTTCTGCGTGCTGCTCCGGCCCAAAGAGTGCCCGGCGGAAAACGACAACGCAGGCATGTCGGGTGCCACTGTCTACACCTGCACAGAAAGTTTTGAGCAGATATCTCCTTCCATTCGGCCGGAATTGCAAGACGTTTGTGCATCTTCTATGTTCGTCGCGGTCAATGGCAAAAGGCGCTTATCTTCAATCTAGGTGTTTCTGCGTGCTGCGCCGGCCCAAAGAGTGCCCGGCGGAAAACGACAACGCAGGCATGTCGGGTGCCACTGTCTGCACCTGCACATAATGTTTTGAGCAGATATCTCCTTCCGTTCGGCCGGAATTGAAAGAAGATTGTGCATCTTCAATGTAGGTCGCGGTCAATGACAAAAAGGCGCTTATCTTCAATCTAGGTGTTTCTGCGTGCTGCGCCGGCCCAAAGAGTGCCCGGCGGAAAACGACAACGCAGGCATGTCGGGTGCCACTGTCTGCACCTGCACAGAAAGTTTTGAGCAGATATCTTCTTTCGTTCGGCCGGAATTGCAAGACGTTTGTGCATCTGCAATATTGGTCGCGGTCAATGTCAAAAAGCCCTTATCTGCAATCTAGGTGTTTCTGCGTGCTGCTCCGGCCCAAAGAGTGCCCGGCGGAAAACGACAACGCAGGCATGTCGGGTGCCACTGTCTACACCTGCACAGAAAGTTTTGAGCAGATATCTCCTTCCATTCAGCCGGAATTGCAAGACGTTTGTGCATCTTCTATGTTCGTCGCGGTCAATGGCAAAAGGCGCTTATCTTCAATCTAGGTGTTTCTGCGTGCTGCGCCGGCCCAAAGAGTGCCCGGTGGAAAACGACAACGCAGGCATGTCGGGTGCCACTGTCTGCACCTGCACAGAAAGTTTTGAGCAGATATCTCCTTCCGTTCGGCCGGAATTGAAAGAAGATTGTGCATCTTCAATGTAGGTCGCGGTCAATGACAAAAAGGCGCTTATCTTCAATCTAGGTGTTTCTGCGTGCTGCGCCGGCCCAAAGAGTGCCCGGCGGAAAACGACAACGCAGGCATGTCGGGTGCCACTGTCTGCACCTGCACAGAAAGTTTTGAGCAGATATCTTCTTTCGTTCGGCCGGAATTGCAAGACGTTTGTGCATCTGCAATATTGGTCGCGGTCAATGTCAAAAAGCCCTTATCTGCAATCTAGGTGTTTCTGCGTGCTGCTCCATCCCAAAGAGTGCCCGGCGGAAAACGACAACGCAGGCATGTCGGGTGCCACTGTCTACACCTGCACAGAAAGTTTTGAGCAGATATCTCCTTCCATTCGGCCGGAATTGCAAGACGTTTGTGCATCTTCTATGTTCGTCGCGGTCAATGGCAAAAGGCGCTTATCTTCAATCTAGGTGTTTCTGCGTGCTGCGCCGGCCCAAAGAGTGTCCGGCGGAAAACGACAACGCAGGCATGTCGGGTGCCACTGTCTGCACCTGCACAGAAAGTTTTGAGCAGATATCTCCTTCCGTTCGGCCGGAATTGAAAGAAGATTGTGCATCTTCAATGTAGGTCGCGGTCAATGACAAAAAGGCGCTTATCTTCAATCTAGGTGTTTCTGCGTGCTGCGCCGGCCCAAAGAGTGCCCGGCGGAAAACGACAACGCAGGCATGTCGGGTGCCACTGTCTGCACCTGCACAGAAAGTTTTGAGCAGATATCTCCTTCCGTTCGGCCGGAATTGAAAGAAGATTGTGCATCTTCAATGTAGGTCGCGGTCAATGACAGAAAGGCGCTTATCTTCAATCTAGGTGTTTCTGCGTGCTGCGCCGGCCCAAAGAGTGCCCGGCGGAAAACGACAACGCAGGCATGTCGGGTGCCACTGTCTGCACCTGCACAGAAAGTTTTGAGCAGATATCTTCTTTCGTTCGGCCGGAATTGCAAGACGTTTGTGCATCTGCAATATTGGTCGCGGTCAATGTCAAAAAGCCCTTATCTGCAATCTAGGTGTTTCTGCGTGCTGCTCCGGCCCAAAGAGTGCCCGGCGGAAAACGACAACGCAGGCATGTCGGGTGCCACTGTCTACACCTGCACAGAAAGTTTTGAGCAGATATCTCCTTCCATTCGGCCGGAATTGCAAGACGTTTGTGCATCTTCTATGTTCGTCGCGGTCAATGGCAAAAGGCGCTTATCTTCAATCTAGGTGTTTCTGCGTGCTGCGCCGGCCCAAAGAGTGCCCGGTGGAAAACGACAACGCAGGCATGTCGGGTGCCACTGTCTACACCTGCACAGAAAGTTTTGAGCAGATATCTCCTTCCATTCGGCCGGAATTGCAAGAAGTTTGTGCATCTTCTATGTTCGTCGCGGTCAATGACAAAAGGCGCTTATCTTCAATCTAGGTGTTTCTGCGTGCTGCTCCGGCCCAAAGAGTGCCCGGCGGAAAACGACAACGCAGGCATGTCGGGTGCCACTGTCTGCACCTGCACAGAAAGTTTTGAGCAGATATCTCCTTCCATTCGGCCGGAATTGCAAGAAGTTTGTGCATCTTCTATGTTCGTCGCGGTCAATGACAAAAGGCGCTTATCTTCAATCTAGGTGTTTCTGCGTGCTGCTCCGGCCCAAAGAGTGCCCGGCGGAAAACGACAACGCAGGCATGTCGGGTGCCACTGTCTGCACCTGCACAGAAAGTTTTGAGCAGATATCTCCTTCCATTCGGCCGGAATTGCAAGACGTTTGTGCATCTTCTATGTTCGTCGCGATCAATGGCAAAAGGCGCTTATCTTCAATCTAGGTGTTTCTGCGTGCTGCGCCGGCCCAAAGAGTGCCCGGTGGAAAACGACAACGCAGGCATGTCGGGTGCCACTGTCTGCACTTGCACAGAAAGTTTGGAGCAGATATCTCCTTCCGTTCGGCCGGAATTGAAAGAAGATTGTGCATCTTCAATGTAGGTCTCGGTCAATGACAAAAAGGCGCTTATCTTCAATCTAGGTGTTTCTGCGTGCTGCGCCGGCCCAAAGAGTGCCCGGCGGAAAACGACAAGGCAGGCATGTCGGGTGCCACTGTCTGCACCTGCACAGAAAGTTTTGAGCAGATATCTTCTTTCGTTCGGCCGGAATTGCAAGAAGTTTGTGCATCTTCTATGTTCGTCGCGGTGAATGGCAAAAGGCGCTTATCTTCAATCTAGGTGTTTCTGCGTGCTGCGCCGACCCAAAGAGTGCCCGGCGGAAAACGACAACGCAGGCATGTCGGGTGCCACTGTCTGCACCTGCACAGAAAGTTTTGAGCAGATATCTTCTTTCGTTCGGCCGGAATTGCAAGACGTTTGTGCATCTGCAATATTGGTCGCGGTCAATGTCAAAAAGCCCTTATCTGCAATCTAGGTGTTTCTGCGTGCTGCTCCGGCCCAAAGAGTGCCCGGCGGAAAACGACAACGCAGGCATGTCGGGTGCCACTGTCTACACCTGCACAGAACGTTTTGAGCAGATATCTCCTTCCATTCGGCCGGAATTGCAAGACGTTTGTGCATCTTCTATGTTCGTCGCGGTCAATGGCAAAAGGCGCTT
Source organism: Hyla sarda (assembly GCF_029499605.1). Classification (NCBI taxonomy): domain Eukaryota; kingdom Metazoa; phylum Chordata; class Amphibia; order Anura; family Hylidae; genus Hyla; species Hyla sarda. The sequence continues at coordinate 201,843 of NW_026609825.1, forward strand.
ATCTTCAATCTAGGTGTTTCTGCGTGCTGCGCCGGCCCAAAGAGTGTCCGGCGGAAAACGACAACGCAGGCATGTCGGGTGCCACTGTCTGCACCTGCACAGAAAGTTTTGAGCAGATATCTCCTTCCGTTCGGCCGGAATTGAAAGAAGATTGTGCATCTTCAATGTAGGTCGCGGTCAATGACAAAAAGGCGCTTATCTTCAATCTAGGTGTTTCTGCGTGCTGCGCCGGCCCAAAGAGTGCCCGGCGGAAAACGACAACCCAGGCATGTCGGGTGCCACTGTCTGCACCTGCACAGAAAGGTTTGAGCAGATATCTCCTTCCGTTCTGCCGGAATTGAAAGAAGATTGTGCATCTTCTATGTTCGTCGCGGTCAATGGCAAAAGGCGCTTATCTTCAATCTAGGTGTTTCTGCGTGCTGCTCCGGCCCAAAGAGTGCCCGGCGGAAAACGACAACGCAGGCATGTCGGGTGCCACTGTCTACACCTGCACAGAAAGTTTTGAGCAGATATCTCCTTCCATTCGGCCGGAATTGCAAGAAGTTTGTGCATCTTCTATGTTCGTCGCGGTCAATGACAAAAGGCGCTTATCTTCAATCTAGGTGTTTCTGCGTGCTGCTCCGGCCCAAAGAGTGCCCGGCGGAAAACGACAACGCAGGCATGTCGGGTGCCACTGTCTGCACCTGCACAGAAAGTTTTGAGCAGATATCTCCTTCCATTCGGCTGGAATTGCAAGAAGTTTGTGCATCTTCTATGTTCGTCGCGGTCAATGACAAAAGGCGCTTATCTTCAATCTAGGTGTTTCTGCGTGCTGCTCCGGCCCAAAGAGTGCCCGCCGGAAAACGACAACGCAGGCATGTCGGGTGCCACTGTCTGCACCTGCACAGAAAGTTTTGAGCAGATATCTCCTTCCATTCGGCCGGAATTGCAAGACGTTTGTGCATCTTCTATGTTCGTCGCGGTCAATGGCAAAAGGCGCTTATCTTCAATCTAGGTGTTTCTGCGTGCTGCGCCGGCCCAAAGAGTGCCCGGTGGAAAACGACAACGCAGGCATGTCGGGTGCCACTGTCTGCACTTGCACAGAAAGTTTGGAGCAGATATCTCCTTCCGTTCGGCCGGAATTGAAAGAAGATTGTGCATCTTCAATGTAGGTCTCGGTCAATGACAAAAAGGCGCTTATCTTCAATCTAGGTGTTTCTGCGTGCTGCGCCGGCCCAAAGAGTGCCCGGCGGAAAACGACAAGGCAGGCATGTCGGGTGCCACTGTCTGCACCTGCACAGAAAGTTTTGAGCAGATATCTTCTTTCGTTCGGCCGGAATTGCAAGAAGATTGTGCATCTTCAATATTGGTCGCGGTCAATGTCAAAAAGCCCTTATCTGCAATCTAGGTGTTTCTGTTGCTGCTCCAGCCCAAAGAGTGCCCGGCGGATAACGACAACGCAGGCATGTCGGGTGCCATTGTCTACACCTGCACAGAAAGTTTTGAGCAGATATCTCCTTCCATTCGGCCGGAATTGCAAGAAGTTTGTGCATCTTCTATGTTCGTCGCGGTGAATGGCAAAAGGCGCTTATCTTCAATCTAGGTGTTTCTGCGTGCTGCGCCGGCCCAAAGAGTGCCCGGCGGAAAACGACAACGCAGGAATGTCGGGTGCCACTGTCTGCACCTGCACAGAAAGTTTTGAGCAGATATCTCCTTCCGTTCGGCCGGAATTGAAAGAAGATTGTGCATCTTCAATGTAGGTCGCGGTCAATGACAAAAAGGCGCTTATCTTCAATCTAGGTGTTTCTGCGTGCTGCGCCGGCCCAAAGAGTGCCCGGCGGAAAACGACAACGCAGGCATGTCGGTTGCCACTGTCTGCACCTGCACATAATGTTTTGAGCAGATATCTCCTTCCGTTCGGCCGGAATTGAAAGAAGATTGTGCATCTTCAATGTAGGTCGCGGTCAATGACAAAAAGGCGCTTATCTTCAATCTAGGTGTTTCTGCGTGCTGCGCCGGCCCAAAGAGTGCCCGGCGGAAAACGACAACGCAGGCATGTCGGGTGCCACTGTCTGCACCTGCACAGAAAGTTTTGAGCAGATATCTTCTTTCGTTCGGCCGGAATTGCAAGACGTTTGTGCATCTGCAATATTGGTCGCGGTCAATGTCAAAAAGCCCTTATCTGCAATCTAGGTGTTTCTGCGTGCTGCTCCGGCCCAAAGAGTGCCCGGCGGAAAACGACAACGCAGGCATGTCGGGTGCCACTGTCTACACCTGCACAGAAAGTTTTGAGCAGATATCTCCTTCCATTCAGCCGGAATTGCAAGACGTTTGTGCATCTTCTATGTTCGTCGCGGTCAATGGCAAAAGGCGCTTATCTTCAATCTAGGTGTTTCTGCGTGCTGCGCCGGCCCAAAGAGTGCCCGGTGGAAAACGACAACGCAGGCATGTCGGGTGCCACTGTCTGCACCTGCACAGAAAGTTTTGAGCAGATATCTCCTTCCGTTCGGCCCTAATTGAAAGAAGATTGTGCATCTTCAATGTAGGTCGCGGTCAATGACAAAAAGGCGCTTATCTTCAATCTAGGTGTTTCTGCGTGCTGCGCCGGCCCAAAGAGTGCCCGGCGGAAAACGACAACGCAGGCATGTCGGGTGCCACTGTCTGCACCTGCACAGAAAGTTTTGAGCAGATATCTTCTTTCGTTCGGCCAGAATTGCAAGACGTTTGTGCATCTGCAATATTGGTCGCGGTCAATGTCAAAAAGCCCTTATCTGCAATCTAGGTGTTTCTGCGTGCTGCTCCAGCCCAAAGAGTGCCCGGCGGAAAACGACAACGCAGGCATGTCGGGTGCCACTGTCTGCACCTGCACAGAAAGTTTTGAGCAGATATCTCCTTCCATTCGGCCAGAATTGCAAGACATTTGTGCATCTTCTATGTTCGTCGCGGTCAATGGCAAAAGGCGCTTATCTTCAATCTAGGTGTTTCTGCGTGCTGCGCCGGCCCAAAGAGTGTCCGGCGGAAAATGACAACGCAGGCATGTCGGGTGCCACTGTCTGCACCTGCACAGAAAGTTTTGAGCAGATATCTCCTTCCGTTCGGCCGGAATTGAAAGAAGATTGTGCATCTTCAATGTAGGTCGCGGTCAATGACAAAAAGGCGCTTATCTTCAATCTAGGTGTTTCTGCGTGCTGCGCCGGCCCAAAGAGTGCCCGGCGGAAAACGACAACCCAGGCATGTCGGGTGCCACTGTCTGCACCTGCACAGAAAGGTTTGAGCAGATATCTCCTTCCGTTCTGCCGGAATTGAAAGAAGATTGTGCATCTTCTATGTTCGTCGCGGTCAATGGCAAAAGGCGCTTATCTTCAATCTAGGTGTTTCTGCGTGCTGCGCCGGCCCAAAGAGTGCCCGGTGGAAAACGACAACGCAGGCATGTCGGGTGCCACTGTCTGCACCTGCACAGAAAGTTTTGAGCAGATATCTTCTTTCGTTCGGCCGGAATTGCAAGACGTTTGTGCATCTGCAATATTGGTCGCGGTCAATGTCAAAAAGCCCTTATCTGCAATCTAGGTGTTTCTGCGTGCTGCTCCGGCCCAAAGAGTGCCCGGCGGAAAACGACAACGCAGGCATGTCGGGTGCCACTGTCTACACCTGCACAGAAAGTTTTGAGCAGATATCTCCTTCCATTCGGCCGGAATTGCAAGACGTTTGTGCATCTTCTATGTTCGTCGCGGTCAATGGCAAAAGGCGCTTATCTTCAATCTAGGTGTTTCTGCGTGCTGCGCCGGCCCAAAGAGTGCCCGGCGGAAAACGACAAGGCAGGCATGTCGGGTGCCACTGTCTGCACCTGCACAGAAAGTTTGAGCAGATATCTTCTTTCGTTCGGCCGGAATTGCAAGAAGATTGTGCATCTTCAATGTAGGTCGCGGTCAATGACAAAAAGGCGCTTATCTTCAATCTAGGTGTTTCTGTGTGCTGCGCCGGCCCAAAGAGTGCCCGGCGGAAAACGACAACCCAGGCATGTCGGGTGCCACTGTCTGCACCTGCACAGAAAGGTTTGAGCAGATATCTCCTTCCGTTCTGCCGGAATTGAAAGAAGATTGTGCATCTTCTATGTTCGTCGCGGTCAATGGCAAAAGGCGCTTATCTTCAATCTAGGTGTTTCTGCGTGCTGCTCCGGCCCAAAGAGTGCCCGGCGGAAAACGACAACGCAGGCATGTCGGGTGCCACTGTCTACACCTGCACAGAAAGTTTTGAGCAGATATCTCCTTCCATTCGGCCGGAATTGCAAGAAGTTTGTGCATCTTCTATGTTCGTCGCGGTCAATGACAAAAGGCGCTTATCTTCAATCTAGGTGTTTCTGCGTGCTGCTCCGGCCCAAAGAGTGCCCGGCGGAAAACGACAACGCAGGCATGTCGGGTGCCACTGTCTGCACCTGCACAGAAAGTTTTGAGCAGATATCTCCTTCCATTCGGCCGGAATTGCAAGAAGTTTGTGCATCTTCTATGTTCGTCGCGGTCAATGACAAAAGGCGCTTATCTTCAATCTAGGTGTTTCTGCGTGCTGCTCCGGCCCAAAGAGTGCCCGGCGGAAAACGACAACGCAGGCATGTCGGGTGCCACTGTCTGCACCTGCACAGAAAGTTTTGAGCAGATATCTCCTTCCATTCGGCCGGAATTGCAAGACGTTTGTGCATCTTCTATGTTCGTCGCGGTCAATGGCAAAAGGCGCTTATCTTCAATCTAGGTGTTTCTGCGTGCTGCGCCGGCCCAAAGAGTGCCCGGTGGAAAACGACAACGCAGGCATGTCGGGTGCCACTGTCTGCACCTGCACAGAAAGTTTTGAGCAGATATCTCCTTCCGTTCGGCCGGAATTGAAAGAAGATTGTGCATCTTCAATGTAGGTCTCGGTCAATGACAAAAAGGCGCTTATCTTCAATCTAGGTGTTTCTGCGTGCTGCGCCGGCCCAAAGAGTGCCCGGCGGAAAACGACAAGGCAGGCATGTCGGGTGCCACTGTCTGCACCTGCACAGAAAGTTTTGAGCAGATATCTTCTTTCGTTCGGCCGGAATTGCAAGAAGATTGTGCATCTTCAATATTGGTCGCGGTCAATGTCAAAAAGCCCTTATCTGCAATCTAGGTGTTTCTGCGTGCTGCTCCGGCCCAAAGAGTGCTCGGCGGATAACGACAACGCAGGCATGTCGGGTGCCATTGTCTACACCTGCACAGTAAGTTTTGAGCAGATATCTCCTTCCATTCGGCCGGAATTGCAAGAAGTTTGTGCATCTTCTATGTTCGTCGCGGTGAATGGCAAAAGGCGCTTATCTTCAATCCAGGTGTTTCTGCGTGCTGCGCCGGCCCAAAGAGTGCCCGGCGGAAAACGACAACGCAGGCATGTCGGGTGCCACTGTCTGCACCTGCACAGAAAGTTTTGAGCAGATATCTCCTTCCGTTCGGCCGGAATTGAAAGAAGATTGTGCATCTTCAATGTAGGTCGCGGTCAATGACAAAAAGGCGCTTATCTTCAATCTAGGTGTTTCTGCGTGCTGCGCCGGCCCAAAGAGTGCCCGGCGGAAAACGACAACGCAGGCATGTCGGGTGCCACTGTCTACACCTGCACAGAAAGTTTTGAGCAGATATCTCCTTCCATTCGGCCGGAATTGCAAGACGTTTGTGCATCTTCTATGTTCATCGCGGTCAATGGCAAAAGGCGCTTATCTTCAATCTAGGTGTTTCTGCGTGCTGCGCCGGCCCAAAGAGTGCCCGGCGGAAAACGACAACGCAGGCATGTCGGGTGCCACTGTCTGCACCTGCACATAAAGTGTTGAGCAGATATCTTCTTTCGTTCGGCCGGAATTGCAAGACGTTTGTGCATCTTCAATATTGGTCGCGGTCAATGTCAAAAAGCCCTTATCTGCAATCTAGGTGTTTCTGCGTGCTGCTCCGGCCCAAAGAGTGCCCGGCGGAAAACGACAGCGCAGGCATGTCGGGTGCCACTGTCTACACCTGCACAGAAAGTTTTGAGCAGATATCTCCTTCCATTCGGCCGGAATTGCAAGAAGTTTGTGCATCTTCTATGTTCGTCGCGGTCAATGACAAAAGGCGCTTATCTTCAATCTAGGTGTTTCTGCGTGCTGCTCCGGCCCAAAGAGTGCCCGGCGGAAAACGACAACGCAGGCATGTCGGGTGCCACTGTCTGCACCTGCACAGAAAGTTTTGAGCAGATATCTCCTTCCGTTCGGCCGGAATTGAAAGAAGATTGTGCATCTTCAATGTAGGTCGCGGTCAATGACAAAAAGACGCTTATCTTCAATCTAGGTGTTTCTGCGTGCTGCGCCGGCCCAAAGAGTGCCCGGCGGAAAACGACAACCCAGGCATGTCGGGTGCCACTGTCTTCACCTGCACAGAATGTTTTGAGCAGATATCTCCTTCCGTTCGGCCGGAATTGAAAGAAGATTGTGCATCTTCAATGTAGGTCGCGGTCAATGACAAAAAGGCGCTTATCTTCAATCTAGGTGTTTCTGCGTGCTGCGCCGGCCCAAAGAGTGCCCGGCTGAAAACGACAACGCAGGCATGTCGGGTGCCACTGTCTGCACCTGCACAGAAAGGTTTGAGCAGATATCTCCTTCCGTTCGGCCGGAATTGAAAGAAGATTGTGCATCTTCTATGTTCGTCGCGGTCAATGGCAAAAGGCGCTTATCTTCAATCTAGGTGTTTCTGCGAGCTGCTCCGGCCCAAAGAGTGCCCGGCGGAAAACGACAACGCAGGCATGTCGGGTGCCACTGTCTACACCTGCACAGAAAGTTTTGAGCAGATATCTCCTTCCATTCGGCCGGAATTGCAATAAGTTTGTGCATCTTCTATGTTCGTCGCGGTCAATGGCAAAAGGCGCTTATCTTCAATCTAGGTGTTTCTGCGTGCTGCTCCGGCCCAAAGAGTGTCCGGCGGAAAACGACAACGCAGGCATGTCGGGTGCCACTGTCTGCACCTGCACAGAAAGTTTTGAGCAGATATCTCCTTCCGTTCGGCCGGAATTGAAAGAAGATTGTGCATCTTCAATGTAGGTCGCGGTCAATGACAAAAAGGCGCTTATCTTCAATCTAGGTGTTTCTGCGTGCTGCGCCGGCCCAAAGAGTGCCCGGCGGAAAACGACAACGCAGGCATGTCGGGTGCCACTGTCTGCACCTGCACAGAAAGTTTTGAGCAGATATCTCCTTCCGTTCGGCCGGAATTGAAAGAAGATTGTGCATCTTCAATGTAGGTCGCGGTCAATGACAAAAAGGCGCTTATCTTCAATCTAGGTGTTTCTGCGTGCTGCGCCGGCCCAAAGAGTTCCCGGCGGAAAACGACAACGCAGGCATGTCGGGTGCCACTGTCTGCACCTGCACAGAAAGTTTTGAGCAGATATCTTCTTTCGTTCGGCCGGAATTGCAAGACGTTTGTGCATCTGCAATATTGGTCGCGGTCAATGTCAAAAAGCCCTTATCTGCAATCTAGGTGTTTCTGCGTGCTGCTCCGGCCCAAAGAGTGCCCGGCGGAAAACGACAACGCAGGCATGTCGGGTGCCACTGTCTACACCTGCACAGAAAGTTTTGAGCAGATATCTCCTTCCATTCGGCCGGAATTGCAAGACGTTTGTGCATCTTCTATGTTCGTCGCGGTCAATGGCAAAAGGCGCTTATCTTCAATCTAGGTGTTTCTGCGTGCTGCGCCGGCCCAAAGAGTGCCCGGTGGAAAACGACAACGCAGGCATGTCGGGTGCCACTGTCTGCACCTGCACAGAAAGTTTTGAGCAGATATCTCCTTCCGTTCGGCCGGAATTGAAAGAAGATTGTGCATCTTCAATGTAGGTCGCGGTCAATGACAAATAGGCGATTATCTTCAATCTAGGTGTTTCTGCGTGCTGCGCCGGCCCAAAGAGTGCCCGGCGGAAAACGACAACGCAGGCATGTCGGGTGCCACTGTCTGCACCTGCACAGAAAGTTTTGAGCAGATATCTCCTTCCGTTCGGCCGGAATTGAAAGAAGATTGTGCATCTTCAATGTAGGTCGCGGTCAATGACAAAAAGGCGCTTATCTTCAATCTAGGTGTTTCTGCGTGCTGCGCCGGCCCAAAGAGTGCCCGGCGGAAAACGACAACGCAGGCATGTCGGGTGCCACTGACTGCACCTGCACATCATGTTTTGAGCAGATATCTCCTTCCGTTCGGCCGGAATTGAAAGAAGATTGTGCATCTTCAATGTAGGTCGCGGTCAATGACAAAAAGGCGCTTATCTTCAATCTAGGTGTTTCTGCGTGCTGCGCCGGCCCAAAGAGTGCCCGGCGGAAAACGACAACGCAGGCATGTCGGGTGCCACTGTCTGCACCTGCACAGAAAGTTTTGAGCAGATATCTTCTTTCGTTCGGCCGGAATTTCAAGACGTTTGTGCATCTGCAATATTGGTCGCGGTCAATGTCAAAAAGCCCTTATCTGCAATATAGGTGTTTCTGCGTGCTGCTCCGGCCCAAAGAGTGCCCGGCGGAAAACGACAACGCAGGCATGTCGGGTGCCACTGTCTACACCTGCACAGAAAGTTTTGAGCAGATATCTCCTTCCATTCGGCCGGAATTGCAAGACGTTTGTGCATCTTCTATGTTCGTCGCGGTCAATGGCAAAAGGCGCTTATCTTCAATCTAGGTGTTTCTGCGTGCTGCGCCGGCCCAAAGAGTGCCCGGCGGAAAACGACAACGCAGGCATGTCGGGTGCCACTGTCTGCACCTGCACATAATGTTTTGAGCAGATATCTCCTTCCGTTCGGCCGGAATTGAAAGAAGATTGTGCATCTTCAATGTAGGTCGCGGTCAATGACAAAAAGGCGCTTATCTTCAATCTAGGTGTTTCTGCGTGCTGCGCCGGCCCAAAGAGTGCCCGGCGGAAAACGACAACGCAGGCATGTCGGGTGCCACTGTCTGCACCTGCACAGAAAGTTTTGAGCAGATATCTTCTTTCGTTCGGCCGGAATTGCAAGACGTTTGTGCATCTGCAATATTGGTCGCGGTCAATGTCAAAAAGCCCTTATCTGCAATCTAGGTGTTTCTGCGTGCTGCTCCGGCCCAAAGAGTGCCCGGCGGAAAACGACAACGCAGGCATGTCGGGTGCCACTGTCTACACCTGCACAGAAAGTTTTGAGCAGATATCTCCTTCCATTCAGCCGGAATTGCAAGACGTTTGTGCATCTTCTATGTTCGTCGCGGTCAATGGCAAAAGGCGCTTATCTTCAATCTAGGTGTTTCTGCGTGCTGCGCCGGCCCAAAGAGTGCCCGGTGGAAAACGACAACGCAGGCATGTCGGGTGCCACTGTCTGCACCTGCACAGAAAGTTTTGAGCAGATATCTCCTTCCGTTCGGCCCTAATTGAAAGAAGATTGTGCATCTTCAATGTAGGTCGCGGTCAATGACAAAAAGGCGCTTATCTTCAATCTAGGTGTTTCTGCGTGCTGCGCCAGCCCAAAGAGTGCCCGGCGGAAAACGACAACGCAGGCATGTCGGGTGCCACTGACTGCACCTGCACATCATGTTTTGAGCAGATATCTCCTTCCGTTCGGCCGGAATTGAAAGAAGATTGTGCATCTTCAATGTAGGTCGCGGTCAATGACAAAAAGGCGCTTATCTTCAATCTAGGTGTTTCTGCGTGCTGCGCCGGCCCAAAGAGTGCCCGGCGGAAAACGACAACGCAGGCATGTCGGGTGCCACTGTCTGCACCTGCACAGAAAGTTTTGAGCAGATATCTTCTTTCGTTCGGCCGGAATTTCAAGAAGTTTGTGCATCTGCAATATTGGTCGCGGTCAATGTCAAAAAGCCCTTATCTGCAATATAGGTGTTTCTGCGTGCTGCTCCGGCCCAAAGAGTGCCCGGCGGAAAACGACAACGCAGGCATGTCGGGTGCCACTGTCTACACCTGCACAGAAAGTTTTGAGCAGATATCTCCTTCCATTCGGCCGGAATTGCAAGACGTTTGTGCATCTTCTATGTTCGTCGCGGTCAATGGCAAAAGGCGCTTATCTTCAATCTAGGTGTTTCTGCGTGCTGCGCCGGCCCAAAGAGTGCCCGGCGGAAAACGACAACGCAGGCATGTCGGGTGCCACTGTCTGCACCTGCACATAATGTTTTGAGCAGATATCTCCTTCCGTTCGGCCGGAATTGAAAGAAGATTGTGCATCTTCAATGTAGGTCGCGGTCAAGCTTATCTTCAATCTAGGTGTTTCTGCGTGCTGCGCCGGCCCAAAGAGTGCCCGGCGGAAAACGACAACGCAGGCATGTCGGGTGCCACTGTCTGCACCTGCACAGAAAGTTTTGAGCAGATATCTTCTTTCGTTCGGCCGGAATTGCAAGACGTTTGTGCATCTGCAATATTGGTCGCGGTCAATGTCAAAAAGCCCTTATCTGCAATCTAGGTGTTTCTGCGTGCTGCTCCGGCCCAAAGAGTGCCCGGCGGAAAACGACAACGCAGGCATGTCGGGTGCCACTGTCTACACCTGCACAGAAAGTTTTGAGCAGATATCTCCTTCCATTCAGCCGGAATTGCAAGACGTTTGTGCATCTTCTATGTTCGTCGCGGTCAATGGCAAAAGGCGCTTATCTTCAATCTAGGTGTTTCTGCGTGCTGCGCCGGCCCAAAGAGTGCCCGGTGGAAAACGACAACGCAGGCATGTCGGGTGCCACTGTCTGCACCTGCACAGAAAGTTTTGAGCAGATATCTCCTTCCGTTCGGCCGGAATTGAAAGAAGATTGTGCATCTTCAATGTAGGTCGCGGTCAATGACAAAAAGGCGCTTATCTTCAATCTAGGTGTTTCTGCGTGCTGCGCCGGCCCAAAGAGTGCCCGGCGGAAAACGACAACGCAGGCATGTCGGGTGCCACTGTCTGCACCTGCACAGAAAGTTTTGAGCAGATATCTTCTTTCGTTCGGCCGGAATTGCAAGACGTTTGTGCATCTGCAATATTGGTCGCGGTCAATGTCAAAAAGCCCTTATCTGCAATCTAGGTGTTTCTGCGTGCTGCTCCGGCCCAAAGAGTGCCCGGCGGAAAACGACAACGCAGGCATGTCGGGTGCCACTGTCTACACCTGCACAGAAAGTTTTGAGCAGATATCTCCTTCCATTCGGCCGGAATTGCAAGACGTTTGTGCATCTTCTATGTTCGTCGCGGTCAATGGCAAAAGGCGCTTATCTTCAATCTAGGTGTTTCTGCGTGCTGCGCCGGCCCAAAGAGTGTCCGGCGGAAAACGACAACGCAGGCATGTCGGGTGCCACTGTCTGCACCTGCACAGAAAGTTTTGAGCAGATATCTCCTTCCGTTCGGCCGGAATTGAAAGAAGATTGTGCATCTTCAATGTAGGTCGCGGTCAATGACAAAAAGGCGCTTATCTTCAATCTAGGTGTTTCTGCGTGCTGCGCCGGCCCAAAGAGTGCCCGGCGGAAAACGACAACCCAGGCATGTCGGGTGCCACTGTCTGCACCTGCACAGAAAGGTTTGAGCAGATATCTCCTTCCGTTCTGCCGGAATTGAAAGAAGATTGTGCATCTTCTATGTTCGTCGCGGTCAATGGCAAAAGGCGCTTATCTTTAATCTAGGTGTTTCTGCGTGCTGCGCCGGCCCAAAGAGTGCCCGGCGGAAAACGACAACGCAGGCATGTCGGGTGCCACTGTCTGCACCTGCACAGAAAGTTTTGAGCAGATATCTTCTTTCGTTCGGCCGGAATTGCAAGACGTTTGTGCATCTGCAATATTGGTCGCGGTCAATGTCAAAAAGCTCTTATCTGCAATCTAGGTGTTTCTGCGTGCTGCTCCGGCCCAAAGAGTGCCCGGCGGAAAACGACAACGCAGGCATGTCGGGTGCCACTGTCTACACCTGCACAGAAAGTTTTGAGCAGATATCTCCTTCCATTCGGCCGGAATTGCAAGACGTTTGTGCATCTTCTATGTTCGTCGCGGTCAATGGCAAAAGGCGCTTATCTTCAATCTAGGTGTTTCTGCGTGCTGCGCCGGCCCAAAGAGTGTCCGGCGGAAAACGACAACGCAGGCATGTCGGGTGCCACTGTCTGCACCTGCACAGAAAGTTTTGAGCAGATATCTCCTTCCGTTCGGCCGGAATTGAAAGAAGATTGTGCATCTTCAATGTAGGTCGCGGTCAATGACAAAAAGGCGCTTATCTTCAATCTAGGTGTTTCTGCGTGCTGCGCCGGCCCAAAGAGTGCCCGGCGGAAAACGACAACCCAGGCATGTCGGGTGCCACTGTCTGCACCTGCACAGAAAGGTTTGAGCAGATATCTCCTTCCGTTCTGCCGGAATTGAAAGAAGATTGTGCATCTTCTATGTTCGTCGCGGTCAATGGCAAAAGGCGCTTATCTTCAATCTAGGTGTTTCTGCGTGCTGCGCCGGCCCAAAGAGTGCCCGGCGGAAAACGACAACGCAGGCATGTCGGGTGCCACTGTCTGCACCTGCACAGAAAGTTTTGAGCAGATATCTTCTTTCGTTCGGCCGGAATTGCAAGACGTTTGTGCATCTACAATATTGGTCGCGGTCAATGTCAAAAAGCCCTTATCTGCAATCTAGGTGTTTCTGCGTGCTGCTCCGGCCCAAAGAGTGCCCGGCGGAAAACGACAACGCAGGCATGTCGGGTGCCACTGTCTACACCTGCACAGAAAGTTTTGAGCAGATATCTCCTTCCATTCGGCCGGAATTGCAAGACGTTTGTGCATCTTCTATGTTCGTCGCGGTCAATGGCAAAAGGCGCTTATCTTCAATCTAGGTGTTTCTGCGTGCTGCGCCGGCCCAAAGAGTGCCCGGCGGAAAACGACAACGCAGGCATGTCGGGTGCCACTGTCTGCACCTGCACATAATGTTTTGAGCAGATATCTCCTTCCGTTCGGCCGGAATTGAAAGAAGATTGTGCATCTTCAATGTAGGTCGCGGTCAATGACAAAAAGGCGCTTATCTTCAATCTAGGTGTTTCTGCGTGCTGCGCCGGCCCAAAGAGTGCCCGGCGGAAAACGACAACGCAGGCATGTCGGGTGCCACTGTCTGCACCTGCACAGAAAGTTTTGAGCAGATATCTTCTTTCGTTCGGCCGGAATTGCAAGACGTTTGTGCATCTGCAATATTGGTCGCGGTCAATGTCAAAAAGCCCTTATCTGCAATCTAGGTGTTTCTGCGTGCTGCTCCGGCCCAAAGAGTGCCCGGCGGAAAACGACAACGCAGGCATGTCGGGTGCCACTGTCTACACCTGCACAGAAAGTTTTGAGCAGATATCTCCTTCCATTCAGCCGGAATTGCAAGACGTTTGTGCATCTTCTATGTTCGTCGCGGTCAATGGCAAAAGGCGCTTATCTTCAATCTAGGTGTTTCTGCGTGCTGCGCCGGCCCAAAGAGTGCCCGGTGGAAAACGACAACGCAGGCATGTCGGGTGCCACTGTCTGCACCTGCACAGAAAGTTTTGAGCAGATATCTCCTTCCGTTCGGCCGGAATTGAAAGAAGATTGTGCATCTTCAATGTAGGTCGCGGTCAATGACAAAAAGGCGCTTATCTTCAATCTAGGTGTTTCTGCGTGCTGCGCCGGCCCAAAGAGTGCCCGGCGGAAAACGACAACGCAGGCATGTCGGGTGCCACTGTCTGCACCTGCACAGAAAGTTTTGAGCAGATATCTTCTTTCGTTCGGCCGGAATTGCAAGACGTTTGTGCATCTGCAATATTGGTCGCGGTCAATGTCAAAAAGCCCTTATCTGCAATCTAGGTGTTTCTGCGTGCTGCTCCGGCCCAAAGAGTGCCCGGCGGAAAACGACAACGCAGGCATGTCGGGTGCCACTGTCTACACCTGCACAGAAAGTTTTGAGCAGATATCTCCTTCCATTCGGCCGGAATTGCAAGACGTTTGTGCATCTTCTATGTTCGTCGCGGTCAATGGCAAAAGGCGCTTATCTTCAATCTAGGTGTTTCTGCGTGCTGCGCCGGCCCAAAGAGTGTCCGGCGGAAAACGACAACGCAGGCATGTCGGGTGCCACTGTCTGCACCTGCACAGAAAGTTTTGAGCAGATATCTCCTTCCGTTCGGCCGGAATTGAAAGAAGATTGTGCATCTTCAATGTAGGTCGCGGTCAATGACAAAAAGGCGCTTATCTTCAATCTAGGTGTTTCTGCGTGCTGCGCCGGCCCAAAGAGTGCCCGGCGGAAAACGACAACGCAGGCATGTCGGGTGCCACTGTCTGCACCTGCACAGAAAGTTTTGAGCAGATATCTCCTTCCGTTCGGCCGGAATTGAAAGAAGATTGTGCATCTTCAATGTAGGTCGCGGTCAATGACAGAAAGGCGCTTATCTTCAATCTAGGTGTTTCTGCGTGCTGCGCCGGCCCAAAGAGTGCCCGGCGGAAAACGACAACGCAGGCATGTCGGGTGCCACTGTCTGCACCTGCACAGAAAGTTTTGAGCAGATATCTTCTTTCGTTCGGCCGGAATTGCAAGACGTTTGTGCATCTGCAATATTGGTCGCGGTCAATGTCAAAAAGCCCTTATCTGCAATCTAGGTGTTTCTGCGTGCTGCTCCGGCCCAAAGAGTGCCCGGCGGAAAACGACAACGCAGGCATGTCGGGTGCCACTGTCTACACCTGCACAGAAAGTTTTGAGCAGATATCTCCTTCCATTCGGCCGGAATTGCAAGACGTTTGTGCATCTTCTATGTTCGTCGCGGTCAATGGCAAAAGGCGCTTATCTTCAATCTAGGTGTTTCTGCGTGCTGCGCCGGCCCAAAGAGTGCCCGGTGGAAAACGACAACGCAGGCATGTCGGGTGCCACTGTCTGCACCTGCACAGAAAGTTTTGAGCAGATATCTCCTTCCGTTCGGCCGGAATTGAAAGAAGATTGTGCATCTTCAATGTAGGTCGCGGTCAATGACAAAAAGGCGATTATCTTCAATCTAGGTGTTTCTGCGTGCTGCGCCGGCCCAAAGAGTGCCCGGCGGAAAACGACAACGCAGGCATGTCGGGTGCCACTGTCTGCACCTGCACAGAAAGTTTTGAGCAGATATCTCCTTCCGTTCGGCCGGAATTGAAAGAAGATTGTGCATCTTCAATGTAGGTCGCGGTCAATGACAAAAAGGCGCTTATCTTCAATCTAGGTGTTTCTGCGTGCTGCGCCGGCCCAAAGAGTGCCCGGCGGAAAACGACAACGCAGGCATGTCGGGTGCCACTGACTGCACCTGCACATCATGTTTTGAGCAGATATCTCCTTCCGTTCGGCCGGAATTGAAAGAAGATTGTGCATCTTCAATGTAGGTCGCGGTCAATGACAAAAAGGCGCTTATCTTCAATCTAGGTGTTTCTGCGTGCTGCGCCGGCCCAAAGAGTGCCCGGCGGAAAACGACAACGCAGGCATGTCGGGTGCCACTGTCTGCACCTGCACAGAAAGTTTTGAGCAGATATCTTCTTTCGTTCGGCCGGAATTTCAAGACGTTTGTGCATCTGCAATATTGGTCGCGGTCAATGTCAAAAAGCCCTTATCTGCAATATAGGTGTTTCTGCGTGCTGCTCCGGCCCAAAGAGTGCCCGGCGGAAAACGACAACGCAGGCATGTCGGGTGCCACTGTCTACACCTGCACAGAAAGTTTTGAGCAGATATCTCCTTCCATTCGGCCGGAATTGCAAGACGTTTGTGCATCTTCTATGTTCGTCGCGGTCAATGGCAAAAGGCGCTTATCTTCAATCTAGGTGTTTCTGCGTGCTGCGCCGGCCCAAAGAGTGCCCGGCGGAAAACGACAACGCAGGCATGTCGGGTGCCACTGTCTGCACCTGCACATAATGTTTTGAGCAGATATCTCCTTCCGTTCGGCCGGAATTGAAAGAAGATTGTGCATCTTCAATGTAGGTCGCGGTCAAGCTTATCTTCAATCTAGGTGTTTCTGCGTGCTGCGCCGGCCCAAAGAGTGCCCGGCGGAAAACGACAACGCAGGCATGTCGGGTGCCACTGTCTGCACCTGCACAGAAAGTTTTGAGCAGATATCTTCTTTCGTTCGGCCGGAATTGCAAGACGTTTGTGCATCTGCAATATTGGTCGCGGTCAATGTCAAAAAGCCCTTATCTGCAATCTAGGTGTTTCTGCGTGCTGCTCCGGCCCAAAGAGTGCCCGGCGGAAAACGACAACGCAGGCATGTCGGGTGCCACTGTCTACACCTGCACAGAAAGTTTTGAGCAGATATCTCCTTCCATTCAGCCGGAATTGCAAGACGTTTGTGCATCTTCTATGTTCGTCGCGGTCAATGGCAAAAGGCGCTTATCTTCAATCTAGGTGTTTCTGCGTGCTGCGCCGGCCCAAAGAGTGCCCGGTGGAAAACGACAACGCAGGCATGTCGGGTGCCACTGTTTGCACCTGCACAGAAAGTTTTGAGCAGATATCTCCTTCCGTTCGGCCGGAATTGAAAGAAGATTGTGCATCTTCAATGTAGGTCGCGGTCAATGACAAAAAGGCGCTTATCTTCAATCTAGGTGTTTCTGCGTGCTGCGCCGGCCCAAAGAGTGCCCGGCGGAAAACGACAACGCAGGCATGTCGGGTGCCACTGTCTGCACCTGCACAGAAAGTTTTGAGCAGATATCTTCTTTCGTTCGGCCGGAATTGCAAGACGTTTGTGCATCTGCAATATTGGTCGCGGTCAATGTCAAAAAGCCCTTATCTGCAATCTAGGTGTTTCTGCGTGCTGCTCCGGCCCAAAGAGTGCCCGGCGGAAAACGACAACGCAGGCATGTCGGGTGCCACTGTCTACACCTGCACAGAAAGTTTTGAGCAGATATCTCCTTCCATTCGGCCGGAATTGCAAGACGTTTGTGCATCTTCTATGTTCGTCGCGGTCAATGGCAAAAGGCGCTTATCTTCAATCTAGGTGTTTCTGCGTGCTGCGCCGGCCCAAAGAGTGTCCGGCGGAAAACGACAACGCAGGCATGTCGGGTGCCACTGTCTGCACCTGCACAGAAAGTTTTGAGCAGATATCTCCTTCCGTTCGGCCGGAATTGAAAGAAGATTGTGCATCTTCAATGTAGGTCGCGGTCAATGACAAAAAGGCGCTTATCTTCAATCTAGGTGTTTCTGCGTGCTGCGCCGGCCCAAAGAGTGCCCGGCGGAAAACGACAACCCAGGCATGTCGGGTGCCACTGTCTGCACCTGCACAGAAAGGTTTGAGCAGATATCTCCTTCCGTTCTGCCGGAATTGAAAGAAGATTGTGCATCTTCTATGTTCGTCGCGGTCAATGGCAAATGGCGCTTATCTTCAATCTAGGTGTTTCTGCGTGCTGCGCCGGCCCAAAGAGTGCCCGGCGGAAAACGACAACGCAGGCATGTCGGGTGCCACTGTCTGCACCTGCACAGAAAGTTTTGAGCAGATATCTTCTTTCGTTCGGCCGGAATTGCAAGACGTTTGTGCATCTGCAATATTGGTCGCGGTCAATGTCAAAAAGCCCTTATCTGCAATCTAGGTGTTTCTGCGTGCTGCTCCGGCCCAAAGAGTGCCCGGCGGAAAACGACAACGCAGGCATGTCGGGTGCCACTGTCTACACCTGCACAGAAAGTTTTGAGCAGATATCTCCTTCCATTCGGCCGGAATTGCAAGACGTTTGTGCATCTTCTATGTTCGTCGCGGTCAATGGCAAAAGGCGCTTATCTTCAATCTAGGTGTTTCTGCGTGCTGCGCCGGCCCAAAGAGTGTCCGGCGGAAAACGACAACGCAGGCATGTCGGGTGCCACTGTCTGCACCTGCACAGAAAGTTTTGAGCAGATATCTCCTTCCGTTCGGCCGGAATTGAAAGAAGATTGTGCATCTTCAATGTAGGTCGCGGTCAATGACAAAAAGGCGCTTATCTTCAATCTAGGTGTTTCTGCGTGCTGCGCCGGCCCAAAGAGAGCCCGGCGGAAAACGACAACCCAGGCATGTCGGGTGCCACTGTCTGCACCTGCACAGAAAGGTTTGAGCAGATATCTCCTTCCGTTCTGCCGGAATTGAAAGAAGATTGTGCATCTTCTATGTTCATCGCGGTCAATGGCAAAAGGCGCTTATCTTCAATCTAGGTGTTTCTGCGTGCTGCTCCGGCCCAAAGAGTGCCCGGCGGAAAACGACAACGCAGGCATGTCGGGTGCCACTGTCTACACCTGCACAGAAAGTTTTGAGCAGATATCTCCTTCCATTCGGCCGGAATTGCAAGAAGTTTGTGCAGCTTCTATGTTCGTCGCGGTCAATGACAAAAGGCGCTTATCTTCAATCTAGGTGTTTCTGCGTGCTGCTCCGGCCCAAAGAGTGCCCGGCGGAAAACGACAACGCAGGCATGTCGGGTGCCACTGTCTGCACCTGCACAGAAAGTTTTGAGCAGATATCTCCTTCCATTCGGCTGGAATTGCAAGAAGTTTGTGCATCTTCTATGTTCGTCGCGGTCAATGACAAAAGGCGCTTATCTTCAATCTAGGTGTTTCTGCGTGCTGCTCCGGCCCAAAGAGTGCCCGGCGGAAAACGACAACGCAGGCATGTCGGGTGCCACTGTCTGCACCTGCACAGAAAGTTTTGAGCAGATATCTCCTTCCATTCGGCCGGAATTGCAAGACGTTTGTGCATCTTCTATGTTCGTCGCGGTCAATGGCAAAAGGCGCTTATCTTCAATCTAGGTGTTTCTGCGTGCTGCGCCGGCCCAAAGAGTGCCCGGTGGAAAACGACAACGCAGGCATGTCGGGTGCCACTGTCTGCACTTGCACAGAAAGTTTGGAGCAGATATCTCCTTCCGTTCGGCCGGAATTGAAAGAAGATTGTGCATCTTCAATGTAGGTCGCGGTCAATGACAAAAAGGCGCTTATCTTCAATCTAGGTGTTTCTGGGTGCTGCGCCGGCCCAAAGAGTGCCCGGCGGAAAACGACAACCCAGGCATGTCGGGTGCCACTGTCTGCACCTGCACAGAAAGGTTTGAGCAGATATCTCCTTCCGTTCTGCCGGAATTGAAAGAAGATTGTGCATCTTCTATGTTCGTCGCGGTCAATGGCAAAAGGCGCTTATCTTCAATCTAGGTGTTTCTGCGTGCTGCGCCGGCCCAAAGAGTGCCCGGCGGAAAACGACAACGCAGGCATGTCGGGTGCCACTGTCTGCACCTGCACAGAAAGTTTTGAGCAGATATCTTCTTTCGTTCGGCCGGAATTGCAAGACGTTTGTGCATCTGCAATATTGGTCGCGGTCAATGTCAAAAAGCCCTTATCTGCAATCTAGGTGTTTCTGCGTGCTGCTCCGGCCCAAAGAGTGCCCGGCGGAAAACGACAACGCAGGCATGTCGGGTGCCACTGTCTACACCTGCACAGAAAGTTTTGAGCAGATATCTCCTTCCATTCGGCCGGAATTGCAAGACGTTTGTGCATCTTCTATGTTCGTCGCGGTCAATGGCAAAAGGCGCTTATCTTCAATCTAGGTGTTTCTGCGTGCTGCGCCGGCCCAAAGAGTGTCCGGCGGAAAACGACAACGCAGGCATGTCGGGTGCCACTGTCTGCACCTGCACAGAAAGTTTTGAGCAGATATCTCCTTCCGTTCGGCCGGAATTGAAAGAAGATTGTGCATCTTCAATGTAGGTCGCGGTCAATGACAAAAAGGCGCTTATCTTCAATCTAGGTGTTTCTGCGTGCTGCGCCGGCCCAAAGAGTGCCCGGCGGAAAACGACAACCCAGGCATGTCGGGTGCCACTGTCTGCACCTGCACAGAAAGGTTTGAGCAGATATCTCCTTCCGTTCTGCCGGAATTGAAAGAAGATTGTGCATCTTCTATGTTCGTCGCGGTCAATGGCAAAAGGCGCTTATCTTCAATCTAGGTGTTTCTGCGTGCTGCTCCGGCCCAAAGAGTGCCCGGCGGAAAACGACAACGCAGGCATGTCGGGTGCCACTGTCTACACCTGCACAGAAAGTTTTGAGCAGATATCTCCTTCCATTCGGCCGGAATTGCAAGAAGTTTGTGCATCTTCTATGTTCGTCGCGGTCAATGACAAAAGGCGCTTATCTTCAATCTAGGTGTTTCTGCGTGCTGCTCCGGCCCAAAGAGTGCCCGGCGGAAAACGACAACGCAGGCATGTCGGGTGCCACTGTCTGCACCTGCACAGAAAGTTTTGAGCAGATATCTCCTTCCATTCGGCTGGAATTGCAAGAAGTTTGTGCATCTTCTATGTTCGTCGCGGTCAATGGCAAAAGGCGCTTATCTTCAATCTAGGTGTTTCTGCGTGCTGCGCCGGCCCAAAGAGTGCCCGGTGGAAAACGACAACGCAGGCATGTCGGGTGCCACTGTCTGCACTTGCACAGAAAGTTTGGAGCAGATATCTCCTTCCGTTCGGCCGGAATTGAAAGAAGATTGTGCATCTTCAATGTAGGTCTCGGTCAATGACAAAAAGGCGCTTATCTTCAATCTAGGTGTTTCTGCGTGCTGCGCCGGCCCAAAGAGTGCCCGGCGGAAAACGACAAGGCAGGCATGTCGGGTGCCACTGTCTGCACCTGCACAGAAAGTTTTGAGCAGATATCTTCTTTCGTTCGGCCGGAATTGCAAGAAGATTGTGCATCTTCAATATTGGTCGCGGTCAATGTCAAAAAGCCCTTATCTGCAATCTAGGTGTTTCTGTTGCTGCTCCAGCCCAAAGAGTGCCCGGCGGATAACGACAACGCAGGCATGTCGGGTGCCATTGTCTACACCTGCACAGAAAGTTTTGAGCAGATATCTCCTTCCATTCGGCCGGAATTGCAAGAAGTTTGTGCATCTTCTATGTTCGTCGCGGTGAATGGCAAAAGGCGCTTATCTTCAATCTAGGTGTTTCTGCGTGCTGCGCCGGCCCAAAGAGTGCCCGGCGGAAAACGACAACGCAGGAATGTCGGGTGCCACTGTCTGCACCTGCACAGAAAGTTTTGAGCAGATATCTCCTTCCGTTCGGCCGGAATTGAAAGAAGATTGTGCATCTTCAATGTAGGTCGCGGTCAATGACAAAAAGGCGCTTATCTTCAATCTAGGTGTTTCTGCGTGCTGCGCCGGCCCAAAGAGTGCCCGGCGGAAAACGACAACGCAGGCATGTCGGTTGCCACTGTCTGCACCTGCACATAATGTTTTGAGCAGATATCTCCTTCCGTTCGGCCGGAATTGAAAGAAGATTGTGCATCTTCAATGTAGGTCGCGGTCAATGACAAAAAGGCGCTTATCTTCAATCTAGGTGTTTCTGCGTGCTGCGCCGGCCCAAAGAGTGCCCGGCGGAAAACGACAACGCAGGCATGTCGGGTGCCACTGTCTGCACCTGCACAGAAAGTTTTGAGCAGATATCTTCTTTCGTTCGGCCGGAATTGCAAGACGTTTGTGCATCTGCAATATTGGTCGCGGTCAATGTCAAAAAGCCCTTATCTGCAATCTAGGTGTTTCTGCGTGCTGCTCCGGCCCAAAGAGTGCCCGGCGGAAAACGACAACGCAGGCATGTCGGGTGCCACTGTCTACACCTGCACAGAAAGTTTTGAGCAGATATCTCCTTCCATTCAGCCGGAATTGCAAGACGTTTGTGCATCTTCTATGTTCGTCGCGGTCAATGGCAAAAGGCGCTTATCTTCAATCTAGGTGTTTCTGCGTGCTGCGCCGGCCCAAAGAGTGCCCGGTGGAAAACGACAACGCAGGCATGTCGGGTGCCACTGTCTGCACCTGCACAGAAAGTTTTGAGCAGATATCTCCTTCCGTTCGGCCCTAATTGAAAGAAGATTGTGCATCTTCAATGTAGGTCGCGGTCAATGACAAAAAGGCGCTTATCTTCAATCTAGGTGTTTCTGCGTGCTGCGCCGGCCCAAAGAGTGCCCGGCGGAAAACGACAACGCAGGCATGTCGGGTGCCACTGTCTGCACCTGCACAGAAAGTTTTGAGCAGATATCTTCTTTCGTTCGGCCAGAATTGCAAGACGTTTGTGCATCTGCAATATTGGTCGCGGTCAATGTCAAAAAGCCCTTATCTGCAATCTAGGTGTTTCTGCGTGCTGCTCCAGCCCAAAGAGTGCCCGGCGGAAAACGACAACGCAGGCATGTCGGGTGCCACTGTCTGCACCTGCACAGAAAGTTTTGAGCAGATATCTCCTTCCATTCGGCCAGAATTGCAAGACATTTGTGCATCTTCTATGTTCGTCGCGGTCAATGGCAAAAGGCGCTTATCTTCAATCTAGGTGTTTCTGCGTGCTGCGCCGGCCCAAAGAGTGTCCGGCGGAAAATGACAACGCAGGCATGTCGGGTGCCACTGTCTGCACCTGCACAGAAAGTTTTGAGCAGATATCTCCTTCCGTTCGGCCGGAATTGAAAGAAGATTGTGCATCTTCAATGTAGGTCGCGGTCAATGACAAAAAGGCGCTTATCTTCAATCTAGGTGTTTCTGCGTGCTGCGCCGGCCCAAAGAGTGCCCGGCGGAAAACGACAACCCAGGCATGTCGGGTGCCACTGTCTGCACCTGCACAGAAAGGTTTGAGCAGATATCTCCTTCCGTTCTGCCGGAATTGAAAGAAGATTGTGCATCTTCTATGTTCGTCGCGGTCAATGGCAAAAGGCGCTTATCTTCAATCTAGGTGTTTCTGCGTGCTGCGCCGGCCCAAAGAGTGCCCGGTGGAAAACGACAACGCAGGCATGTCGGGTGCCACTGTCTGCACCTGCACAGAAAGTTTTGAGCAGATATCTTCTTTCGTTCGGCCGGAATTGCAAGACGTTTGTGCATCTGCAATATTGGTCGCGGTCAATGTCAAAAAGCCCTTATCTGCAATCTAGGTGTTTCTGCGTGCTGCTCCGGCCCAAAGAGTGCCCGGCGGAAAACGACAACGCAGGCATGTCGGGTGCCACTGTCTACACCTGCACAGAAAGTTTTGAGCAGATATCTCCTTCCATTCGGCCGGAATTGCAAGACGTTTGTGCATCTTCTATGTTCGTCGCGGTCAATGGCAAAAGGCGCTTATCTTCAATCTAGGTGTTTCTGCGTGCTGCGCCGGCCCAAAGAGTGCCCGGCGGAAAACGACAAGGCAGGCATGTCGGGTGCCACTGTCTGCACCTGCACAGAAAGTTTGAGCAGATATCTTCTTTCGTTCGGCCGGAATTGCAAGAAGATTGTGCATCTTCAATATTGGTCGCGGTCAATGTCAAAAAGCCCTTATCTGCAATCTAGGTGTTTCTGCGTGCTGCTCCGGCCCAAAGAGTGCCCGGCGGATAACGACAACGCAGGCATTTCGGGTGCCATTGTCTACACCTGCACAGAAAGTTTTGAGCAGATATCTCCTTCCATTCGGCCGGAATTGCAAGAAGTTTGTGCATCTTCTATGTTCGTCGCGGTGAATGGCAAAAAGCGCTTATCTTCAATCTAGGTGTTTCTGCGTGCTGCGCCGGCCCAAAGAGTGCCCGGCGGAAAACGACAACGCAGGCATGTCGGGTGCCACTGTCTGCACCTGCACAGAAAGTTTTGAGCAGATATCTCCTTCCATTCGGCCGGAATTGCAAGACGTTTGTGCATCTTCTATGTTCGTCGCGGTCAATGGCAAAAGGCGCTTATCTTCAATCTAGGTGTTTCTGCGTGCTGCGCCGGCCCAAAGAGTGCCTGGTGGAAAACGACAACGCAGGCATGTCGGGTGCCACTGTCTGCACCTGCACAGAAAGTTTTGAGCAGATATCTCCTTCCGTTCGGCCGGAATTGAAAGAAGATTGTGCATCTTCAATGTAGGTCGCGGTCAATGACAAAAAGGCGCTTATCTTCAATCTAGGTGTTTCTGCGTGCTGCGCCGGCCCAAAGAGTGCCCGGCGGAAAAAGACAACGCATGCATGTCGGGTGCCACTGTCTGCACCTGCACAGAAAGTTTTGAGCAGATATCTTCTTTCGTTCGGCCGGAATTGCAAGACGTTTGTGCATCTGCAATATTGGTCGCGGTCAATGTCAAAAAGCCCTTATCTGCAATCTAGGTGTTTCTGCGTGCTGCTCCAGCCCAAAGAGTGCCCGGCGGAAAACGACAACGCAGGCATGTCGGGTGCCACTGTCTGCACCTGCACAGAAAGTTTTGAGCAGATATCTCCTTCCATTCGGCCAGAATTGCAAGACATTTGTGCATCTTCTATGTTCGTCGCGGTCAATGGCAAAAGGCGCTTATCTTCAATCTAGGTGTTTCTGCGTGCTGCGCCGGCCCAAAGAGTGTCCGGCGGAAAATGACAACGCAGGCATGTCGGGTGCCACTGTCTGCACCTGCACAGAAAGTTTTGAGCAGATATCTCCTTCCGTTCGGCCGGAATTGAAAGAAGATTGTGCATCTTCAATGTAGGTCGCGGTCAATGACAAAAAGGCGCTTATCTTCAATCTAGGTGTTTCTGCGTGCTGCGCCGGCCCAAAGAGTGCCCGGCGGAAAACGACAACCCAGGCATGTCGGGTGCCACTGTCTGCACCTGCACAGAAAGTTTTGAGCAGATATCTCCTTCCGTTCTGCCGGAATTGAAAGAAGATTGTGCATCTTCTATGTTCGTCGCGGTCAATGGCAAAAGGCGCTTATCTTCAATCTAGGTGTTTCTGCGTGCTGCGCCGGCCCAAAGAGTGCCCGGTGGAAAACGACAACGCAGGCATGTCGGGTGCCACTGTCTGCACCTGCACAGAAAGATTTGAGCAGATATCTTCTTTCGTTCGGCCGGAATTGCAAGACGTTTGTGCATCTGCAATATTGGTCGCGGTCAATGTCAAAAAGCCCTTATCTGCAATCTAGGTGTTTCTGCGTGCTGCTCCGGCCCAAAGAGTGCCCGGCGGAAAACGACAACGCAGGCATGTCGGGTGCCACTGTCTACACCTGCACAGAAAGTTTTGAGCAGATATCTCCTTCCATTCGGCCGGAATTGCAAGACGTTTGTGCATCTTCTATGTTCGTCGCGGTCAATGGCAAAAGGCGCTTATCTTCAATCTAGGTGTTTCTGCGTGCTGCGCCGGCCCAAAGAGTGCCCGGCGGAAAACGACAAGGCAGGCATGTCGGGTGCCACTGTCTGCACCTGCACAGAAAGTTTGAGCAGATATCTTCTTTCGTTCGGCCGGAATTGCAAGAAGATTGTGCATCTTCAATGTAGGTCGCGGTCAATGACAAAAAGGCGCTTATCTTCAATCTAGGTGTTTCTGTGTGCTGCGCCGGCCCAAAGAGTGCCCGGCGGAAAACGACAACCCAGGCATGTCGGGTGCCACTGTCTACACCTGCACAGAAAGTTTTGAGCAGATATCTCCTTCCATTCGGCCGGAATTGCAAGAAGTTTGTGCATCTTCTATGTTCGTCGCGGTCAATGACAAAAGGCGCTTATCTTCAATCTAGGTGTTTCTGCGTGCTGCTCCGGCCCAAAGAGTGCCCGGCGGAAAACGACAACGCAGGCATGTCGGGTGCCACTGTCTGCACCTGCACAGAAAGTTTTGAGCAGATATCTCCTTCCATTCGGCTGGAATTGCAAGAAGTTTGTGCATCTTCTATGTTCGTCGCGGTCAATGGCAAAAGGCGCTTATCTTCAATCTAGGTGTTTCTGCGTGCTGCGCCGGCCCAAAGAGTGCCCGGTGGAAAACGACAACGCAGGCATGTCGGGTGCCACTGTCTGCACTTGCACAGAAAGTTTGGAGCAGATATCTCCTTCCGTTCGGCCGGAATTGAAAGAAGATTGTGCATCTTCAATGTAGGTCTCGGTCAATGACAAAAAGGCGCTTATCTTCAATCTAGGTGTTTCTGCGTGCTGCGCCGGCCCAAAGAGTGCCCGGCGGAAAACGACAAGGCAGGCATGTCGGGTGCCACTGTCTGCACCTGCACAGAAAGTTTTGAGCAGATATCTTCTTTCGTTCGGCCGGAATTGCAAGAAGATTGTGCATCTTCAATATTGGTCGCGGTCAATGTCAAAAAGCCCTTATCTGCAATCTAGGTGTTTCTGTTGCTGCTCCAGCCCAAAGAGTGCCCGGCGGATAACGACAACGCAGGCATGTCGGGTGCCATTGTCTACACCTGCACAGAAAGTTTTGAGCAGATATCTCCTTCCATTCGGCCGGAATTGCAAGAAGTTTGTGCATCTTCTATGTTCGTCGCGGTGAATGGCAAAAGGCGCTTATCTTCAATCTAGGTGTTTCTGCGTGCTGCGCCGGCCCAAAGAGTGCCCGGCGGAAAACGACAACGCAGGAATGTCGGGTGCCACTGTCTGCACCTGCACAGAAAGTTTTGAGCAGATATCTCCTTCCGTTCGGCCGGAATTGAAAGAAGATTGTGCATCTTCAATGTAGGTCGCGGTCAATGACAAAAAGGCGCTTATCTTCAATCTAGGTGTTTCTGCGTGCTGCGCCGGCCCAAAGAGTGCCCGGCGGAAAACGACAACGCAGGCATGTCGGTTGCCACTGTCTGCACCTGCACATAATGTTTTGAGCAGATATCTCCTTCCGTTCGGCCGGAATTGAAAGAAGATTGTGCATCTTCAATGTAGGTCGCGGTCAATGACAAAAAGGCGCTTATCTTCAATCTAGGTGTTTCTGCGTGCTGCGCCGGCCCAAAGAGTGCCCGGCGGAAAACGACAACGCAGGCATGTCGGGTGCCACTGTCTGCACCTGCACAGAAAGTTTTGAGCAGATATCTTCTTTCGTTCGGCCGGAATTGCAAGACGTTTGTGCATCTGCAATATTGGTCGCGGTCAATGTCAAAAAGCCCTTATCTGCAATCTAGGTGTTTCTGCGTGCTGCTCCGGCCCAAAGAGTGCCCGGCGGAAAACGACAACGCAGGCATGTCGGGTGCCACTGTCTACACCTGCACAGAAAGTTTTGAGCAGATATCTCCTTCCATTCAGCCGGAATTGCAAGACGTTTGTGCATCTTCTATGTTCGTCGCGGTCAATGGCAAAAGGCGCTTATCTTCAATCTAGGTGTTTCTGCGTGCTGCGCCGGCCCAAAGAGTGCCCGGTGGAAAACGACAACGCAGGCATGTCGGGTGCCACTGTCTGCACCTGCACAGAAAGTTTTGAGCAGATATCTCCTTCCGTTCGGCCCTAATTGAAAGAAGATTGTGCATCTTCAATGTAGGTCGCGGTCAATGACAAAAAGGCGCTTATCTTCAATCTAGGTGTTTCTGCGTGCTGCGCCGGCCCAAAGAGTGCCCGGCGGAAAACGACAACGCAGGCATGTCGGGTGCCACTGTCTGCACCTGCACAGAAAGTTTTGAGCAGATATCTTCTTTCGTTCGGCCAGAATTGCAAGACGTTTGTGCATCTGCAATATTGGTCGCGGTCAATGTCAAAAAGCCCTTATCTGCAATCTAGGTGTTTCTGCGTGCTGCTCCAGCCCAAAGAGTGCCCGGCGGAAAACGACAACGCAGGCATGTCGGGTGCCACTGTCTGCACCTGCACAGAAAGTTTTGAGCAGATATCTCCTTCCATTCGGCCAGAATTGCAAGACATTTGTGCATCTTCTATGTTCGTCGCGGTCAATGGCAAAAGGCGCTTATCTTCAATCTAGGTGTTTCTGCGTGCTGCGCCGGCCCAAAGAGTGTCCGGCGGAAAATGACAACGCAGGCATGTCGGGTGCCACTGTCTGCACCTGCACAGAAAGTTTTGAGCAGATATCTCCTTCCGTTCGGCCGGAATTGAAAGAAGATTGTGCATCTTCAATGTAGGTCGCGGTCAATGACAAAAAGGCGCTTATCTTCAATCTAGGTGTTTCTGCGTGCTGCGCCGGCCCAAAGAGTGCCCGGCGGAAAACGACAACCCAGGCATGTCGGGTGCCACTGTCTGCACCTGCACAGAAAGGTTTGAGCAGATATCTCCTTCCGTTCTGCCGGAATTGAAAGAAGATTGTGCATCTTCTATGTTCGTCGCGGTCAATGGCAAAAGGCGCTTATCTTCAATCTAGGTGTTTCTGCGTGCTGCGCCGGCCCAAAGAGTGCCCGGTGGAAAACGACAACGCAGGCATGTCGGGTGCCACTGTCTGCACCTGCACAGAAAGTTTTGAGCAGATATCTTCTTTCGTTCGGCCGGAATTGCAAGACGTTTGTGCATCTGCAATATTGGTCGCGGTCAATGTCAAAAAGCCCTTATCTGCAATCTAGGTGTTTCTGCGTGCTGCTCCGGCCCAAAGAGTGCCCGGCGGAAAACGACAACGCAGGCATGTCGGGTGCCACTGTCTACACCTGCACAGAAAGTTTTGAGCAGATATCTCCTTCCATTCGGCCGGAATTGCAAGACGTTTGTGCATCTTCTATGTTCGTCGCGGTCAATGGCAAAAGGCGCTTATCTTCAATCTAGGTGTTTCTGCGTGCTGCGCCGGCCCAAAGAGTGCCCGGCGGAAAACGACAAGGCAGGCATGTCGGGTGCCACTGTCTGCACCTGCACAGAAAGTTTGAGCAGATATCTTCTTTCGTTCGGCCGGAATTGCAAGAAGATTGTGCATCTTCAATATTGGTCGCGGTCAATGTCAAAAAGCCCTTATCTGCAATCTAGGTGTTTCTGCGTGCTGCTCCGGCCCAAAGAGTGCCCGGCGGATAACGACAACGCAGGCATTTCGGGTGCCATTGTCTACACCTGCACAGAAAGTTTTGAGCAGATATCTCCTTCCATTCGGCCGGAATTGCAAGAAGTTTGTGCATCTTCTATGTTCGTCGCGGTGAATGGCAAAAAGCGCTTATCTTCAATCTAGGTGTTTCTGCGTGCTGCGCCGGCCCAAAGAGTGCCCGGCGGAAAACGACAACGCAGGCATGTCGGGTGCCACTGTCTGCACCTGCACAGAAAGTTTTGAGCAGATATCTCCTTCCATTCGGCCGGAATTGCAAGACGTTTGTGCATCTTCTATGTTCGTCGCGGTCAATGGCAAAAGGCGCTTATCTTCAATCTAGGTGTTTCTGCGTGCTGCGCCGGCCCAAAGAGTGCCTGGTGGAAAACGACAACGCAGGCATGTCGGGTGCCACTGTCTGCACCTGCACAGAAAGTTTTGAGCAGATATCTCCTTCCGTTCGGCCGGAATTGAAAGAAGATTGTGCATCTTCAATGTAGGTCGCGGTCAATGACAAAAAGGCGCTTATCTTCAATCTAGGTGTTTCTGCGTGCTGCGCCGGCCCAAAGAGTGCCCGGCGGAAAACGACAACGCATGCATGTCGGGTGCCACTGTCTGCACCTGCACAGAAAGTTTTGAGCAGATATCTTCTTTCGTTCGGCCGGAATTGCAAGACGTTTGTGCATCTGCAATATTGGTCGCGGTCAATGTCAAAAAGCCCTTATCTGCAATCTAGGTGTTTCTGCGTGCTGCTCCAGCCCAAAGAGTGCCCGGCGGAAAACGACAACGCAGGCATGTCGGGTGCCACTGTCTGCACCTGCACAGAAAGTTTTGAGCAGATATCTCCTTCCATTCGGCCAGAATTGCAAGACATTTGTGCATCTTCTATGTTCGTCGCGGTCAATGGCAAAAGGCGCTTATCTTCAATCTAGGTGTTTCTGCGTGCTGCGCCGGCCCAAAGAGTGTCCGGCGGAAAATGACAACGCAGGCATGTCGGGTGCCACTGTCTGCACCTGCACAGAAAGTTTTGAGCAGATATCTCCTTCCGTTCGGCCGGAATTGAAAGAAGATTGTGCATCTTCAATGTAGGTCGCGGTCAATGACAAAAAGGCGCTTATCTTCAATCTAGGTGTTTCTGCGTGCTGCGCCGGCCCAAAGAGTGCCCGGCGGAAAACGACAACCCAGGCATGTCGGGTGCCACTGTCTGCACCTGCACAGAAAGTTTTGAGCAGATATCTCCTTCCGTTCTGCCGGAATTGAAAGAAGATTGTGCATCTTCTATGTTCGTCGCGGTCAATGGCAAAAGGCGCTTATCTTCAATCTAGGTGTTTCTGCGTGCTGCGCCGGCCCAAAGAGTGCCCGGTGGAAAACGACAACGCAGGCATGTCGGGTGCCACTGTCTGCACCTGCACAGAAAGATTTGAGCAGATATCTTCTTTCGTTCGGCCGGAATTGCAAGACGTTTGTGCATCTGCAATATTGGTCGCGGTCAATGTCAAAAAGCCCTTATCTGCAATCTAGGTGTTTCTGCGTGCTGCTCCGGCCCAAAGAGTGCCCGGCGGAAAACGACAACGCAGGCATGTCGGGTGCCACTGTCTACACCTGCACAGAAAGTTTTGAGCAGATATCTCCTTCCATTCGGCCGGAATTGCAAGACGTTTGTGCATCTTCTATGTTCGTCGCGGTCAATGGCAAAAGGCGCTTATCTTCAATCTAGGTGTTTCTGCGTGCTGCGCCGGCCCAAAGAGTGCCCGGCGGAAAACGACAAGGCAGGCATGTCGGGTGCCACTGTCTGCACCTGCACAGAAAGTTTGAGCAGATATCTTCTTTCGTTCGGCCGGAATTGCAAGAAGATTGTGCATCTTCAATGTAGGTCGCGGTCAATGACAAAAAGGCGCTTATCTTCAATCTAGGTGTTTCTGTGTGCTGCGCCGGCCCAAAGAGTGCCCGGCGGAAAACGACAACCCAGGCATGTCGGGTGCCACTGTCTGCACCTGCACAGAAAGGTTTGAGCAGATATCTCCTTCCGTTCTGCCGGAATTGAAAGAAGATTGTGCATCTTCTATGTTCGTCGCGGTCAATGGCAAAAGGCGCTTATCTTCAATCTAGGTGTTTCTGCGTGCTGCTCCGGCCCAAAGAGTGCCCGGCGGAAAACGACAACGCAGGCATGTCGGGTGCCACTGTCTACACCTGCACAGAAAGTTTTGAGCAGATATCTCCTTCCATTCGGCCGGAATTGCAAGAAGTTTGTGCATCTTCTATGTTCGTCGCGGTCAATGACAAAAGGCGCTTATCTTCAATCTAGGTGTTTCTGCGTGCTGCTCCGGCCCAAAGAGTGCCCGGCGGAAAACGACAACGCAGGCATGTCGGGTGCCACTGTCTGCACCTGCACAGAAAGTTTTGAGCAGATATCTCCTTCCATTCGGCCGGAATTGCAAGAAGTTTGTGCATCTTCTATGTTCGTCGCGGTCAATGACAAAAGGCGCTTATCTTCAATCTAGGTGTTTCTGCGTGCTGCTCCGGCCCAAAGAGTGCCCGGCGGAAAACGACAACGCAGGCATGTCGGGTGCCACTGTCTGCACCTGCACAGAAAGTTTTGAGCAGATATCTCCTTCCATTCGGCCGGAATTGCAAGACGTTTGTGCATCTTCTATGTTCGTCGCGGTCAATGGCAAAAGGCGCTTATCTTCAATCTAGGTGTTTCTGCGTGCTGCGCCGGCCCAAAGAGTGCCCGGTGGAAAACGACAACGCAGGCATGTCGGGTGCCACTGTCTGCACCTGCACAGAAAGTTTTGAGCAGATATCTCCTTCCGTTCGGCCGGAATTGAAAGAAGATTGTGCATCTTCAATGTAGGTCTCGGTCAATGACAAAAAGGCGCTTATCTTCAATCTAGGTGTTTCTGCGTGCTGCGCCGGCCCAAAGAGTGCCCGGCGGAAAACGACAAGGCAGGCATGTCGGGTGCCACTGTCTGCACCTGCACAGAAAGTTTTGAGCAGATATCTTCTTTCGTTCGGCCGGAATTGCAAGAAGATTGTGCATCTTCAATATTGGTCGCGGTCAATGTCAAAAAGCCCTTATCTGCAATCTAGGTGTTTCTGCGTGCTGCTCCGGCCCAAAGAGTGCTCGGCGGATAACGACAACGCAGGCATGTCGGGTGCCATTGTCTACACCTGCACAGTAAGTTTTGAGCAGATATCTCCTTCCATTCGGCCGGAATTGCAAGAAGTTTGTGCATCTTCTATGTTCGTCGCGGTGAATGGCAAAAGGCGCTTATCTTCAATCCAGGTGTTTCTGCGTGCTGCGCCGGCCCAAAGAGTGCCCGGCGGAAAACGACAACGCAGGCATGTCGGGTGCCACTGTCTGCACCTGCACAGAAAGTTTTGAGCAGATATCTCCTTCCGTTCGGCCGGAATTGAAAGAAGATTGTGCATCTTCAATGTAGGTCGCGGTCAATGACAAAAAGGCGCTTATCTTCAATCTAGGTGTTTCTGCGTGCTGCGCCGGCCCAAAGAGTGCCCGGCGGAAAACGACAACGCAGGCATGTCGGGTGCCACTGTCTACACCTGCACAGAAAGTTTTGAGCAGATATCTCCTTCCATTCGGCCGGAATTGCAAGACGTTTGTGCATCTTCTATGTTCATCGCGGTCAATGGCAAAAGGCGCTTATCTTCAATCTAGGTGTTTCTGCGTGCTGCGCCGGCCCAAAGAGTGCCCGGCGGAAAACGACAACGCAGGCATGTCGGGTGCCACTGTCTGCACCTGCACATAAAGTGTTGAGCAGATATCTTCTTTCGTTCGGCCGGAATTGCAAGACGTTTGTGCATCTTCAATATTGGTCGCGGTCAATGTCAAAAAGCCCTTATCTGCAATCTAGGTGTTTCTGCGTGCTGCTCCGGCCCAAAGAGTGCCCGGCGGAAAACGACAGCGCAGGCATGTCGGGTGCCACTGTCTACACCTGCACAGAAAGTTTTGAGCAGATATCTCCTTCCATTCGGCCGGAATTGCAAGAAGTTTGTGCATCTTCTATGTTCGTCGCGGTCAATGACAAAAGGCGCTTATCTTCAATCTAGGTGTTTCTGCGTGCTGCTCCGGCCCAAAGAGTGCCCGGCGGAAAACGACAACGCAGGCATGTCGGGTGCCACTGTCTGCACCTGCACAGAAAGTTTTGAGCAGATATCTCCTTCCGTTCGGCCGGAATTGAAAGAAGATTGTGCATCTTCAATGTAGGTCGCGGTCAATGACAAAAAGACGCTTATCTTCAATCTAGGTGTTTCTGCGTGCTGCGCCGGCCCAAAGAGTGCCCGGCGGAAAACGACAACCCAGGCATGTCGGGTGCCACTGTCTTCACCTGCACAGAATGTTTTGAGCAGATATCTCCTTCCGTTCGGCCGGAATTGAAAGAAGATTGTGCATCTTCAATGTAGGTCGCGGTCAATGACAAAAAGGCGCTTATCTTCAATCTAGGTGTTTCTGCGTGCTGCGCCGGCCCAAAGAGTGCCCGGCTGAAAACGACAACGCAGGCATGTCGGGTGCCACTGTCTGCACCTGCACAGAAAGGTTTGAGCAGATATCTCCTTCCGTTCGGCCGGAATTGAAAGAAGATTGTGCATCTTCTATGTTCGTCGCGGTCAATGGCAAAAGGCGCTTATCTTCAATCTAGGTGTTTCTGCGAGCTGCTCCGGCCCAAAGAGTGCCCGGCGGAAAACGACAACGCAGGCATGTCGGGTGCCACTGTCTACACCTGCACAGAAAGTTTTGAGCAGATATCTCCTTCCATTCGGCCGGAATTGCAATAAGTTTGTGCATCTTCTATGTTCGTCGCGGTCAATGGCAAAAGGCGCTTATCTTCAATCTAGGTGTTTCTGCGTGCTGCTCCGGCCCAAAGAGTGTCCGGCGGAAAACGACAACGCAGGCATGTCGGGTGCCACTGTCTGCACCTGCACAGAAAGTTTTGAGCAGATATCTCCTTCCGTTCGGCCGGAATTGAAAGAAGATTGTGCATCTTCAATGTAGGTCGCGGTCAATGACAAAAAGGCGCTTATCTTCAATCTAGGTGTTTCTGCGTGCTGCGCCGGCCCAAAGAGTGCCCGGCGGAAAACGACAACGCAGGCATGTCGGGTGCCACTGTCTGCACCTGCACAGAAAGTTTTGAGCAGATATCTCCTTCCGTTCGGCCGGAATTGAAAGAAGATTGTGCATCTTCAATGTAGGTCGCGGTCAATGACAAAAAGGCGCTTATCTTCAATCTAGGTGTTTCTGCGTGCTGCGCCGGCCCAAAGAGTTCCCGGCGGAAAACGACAACGCAGGCATGTCGGGTGCCACTGTCTGCACCTGCACAGAAAGTTTTGAGCAGATATCTTCTTTCGTTCGGCCGGAATTGCAAGACGTTTGTGCATCTGCAATATTGGTCGCGGTCAATGTCAAAAAGCCCTTATCTGCAATCTAGGTGTTTCTGCGTGCTGCTCCGGCCCAAAGAGTGCCCGGCGGAAAACGACAACGCAGGCATGTCGGGTGCCACTGTCTACACCTGCACAGAAAGTTTTGAGCAGATATCTCCTTCCATTCGGCCGGAATTGCAAGACGTTTGTGCATCTTCTATGTTCGTCGCGGTCAATGGCAAAAGGCGCTTATCTTCAATCTAGGTGTTTCTGCGTGCTGCGCCGGCCCAAAGAGTGCCCGGTGGAAAACGACAACGCAGGCATGTCGGGTGCCACTGTCTGCACCTGCACAGAAAGTTTTGAGCAGATATCTCCTTCCGTTCGGCCGGAATTGAAAGAAGATTGTGCATCTTCAATGTAGGTCGCGGTCAATGACAAATAGGCGATTATCTTCAATCTAGGTGTTTCTGCGTGCTGCGCCGGCCCAAAGAGTGCCCGGCGGAAAACGACAACGCAGGCATGTCGGGTGCCACTGTCTGCACCTGCACAGAAAGTTTTGAGCAGATATCTCCTTCCGTTCGGCCGGAATTGAAAGAAGATTGTGCATCTTCAATGTAGGTCGCGGTCAATGACAAAAAGGCGCTTATCTTCAATCTAGGTGTTTCTGCGTGCTGCGCCGGCCCAAAGAGTGCCCGGCGGAAAACGACAACGCAGGCATGTCGGGTGCCACTGACTGCACCTGCACATCATGTTTTGAGCAGATATCTCCTTCCGTTCGGCCGGAATTGAAAGAAGATTGTGCATCTTCAATGTAGGTCGCGGTCAATGACAAAAAGGCGCTTATCTTCAATCTAGGTGTTTCTGCGTGCTGCGCCGGCCCAAAGAGTGCCCGGCGGAAAACGACAACGCAGGCATGTCGGGTGCCACTGTCTGCACCTGCACAGAAAGTTTTGAGCAGATATCTTCTTTCGTTCGGCCGGAATTTCAAGACGTTTGTGCATCTGCAATATTGGTCGCGGTCAATGTCAAAAAGCCCTTATCTGCAATATAGGTGTTTCTGCGTGCTGCTCCGGCCCAAAGAGTGCCCGGCGGAAAACGACAACGCAGGCATGTCGGGTGCCACTGTCTACACCTGCACAGAAAGTTTTGAGCAGATATCTCCTTCCATTCGGCCGGAATTGCAAGACGTTTGTGCATCTTCTATGTTCGTCGCGGTCAATGGCAAAAGGCGCTTATCTTCAATCTAGGTGTTTCTGCGTGCTGCGCCGGCCCAAAGAGTGCCCGGCGGAAAACGACAACGCAGGCATGTCGGGTGCCACTGTCTGCACCTGCACATAATGTTTTGAGCAGATATCTCCTTCCGTTCGGCCGGAATTGAAAGAAGATTGTGCATCTTCAATGTAGGTCGCGGTCAATGACAAAAAGGCGCTTATCTTCAATCTAGGTGTTTCTGCGTGCTGCGCCGGCCCAAAGAGTGCCCGGCGGAAAACGACAACGCAGGCATGTCGGGTGCCACTGTCTGCACCTGCACAGAAAGTTTTGAGCAGATATCTTCTTTCGTTCGGCCGGAATTGCAAGACGTTTGTGCATCTGCAATATTGGTCGCGGTCAATGTCAAAAAGCCCTTATCTGCAATCTAGGTGTTTCTGCGTGCTGCTCCGGCCCAAAGAGTGCCCGGCGGAAAACGACAACGCAGGCATGTCGGGTGCCACTGTCTACACCTGCACAGAAAGTTTTGAGCAGATATCTCCTTCCATTCGGCCGGAATTGCAAGACGTTTGTGCATCTTCTATGTTCGTCGCGGTCAATGGCAAAAGGCGCTTATCTTCAATCTAGGTGTTTCTGCGTGCTGCGCCGGCCCAAAGAGTGTCCGGCGGAAAACGACAACGCAGGCATGTCGGGTGCCACTGTCTGCACCTGCACAGAAAGTTTTGAGCAGATATCTCCTTCCGTTCGGCCGGAATTGAAAGAAGATTGTGCATCTTCAATGTAGGTCGCGGTCAATGACAAAAAGGCGCTTATCTTCAATCTAGGTGTTTCTGCGTGCTGCGCCGGCCCAAAGAGTGCCCGGCGGAAAACGACAACGCAGGCATGTCGGGTGCCACTGTCTGCACCTGCACAGAAAGTTTTGAGCAGATATCTCCTTCCGTTCGGCCGGAATTGAAAGAAGATTGTGCATCTTCAATGTAGGTCGCGGTCAATGACAGAAAGGCGCTTATCTTCAATCTAGGTGTTTC
Source organism: Hyla sarda (assembly GCF_029499605.1). NCBI lineage: Eukaryota > Metazoa > Chordata > Amphibia > Anura > Hylidae > Hyla > Hyla sarda. The sequence continues at coordinate 237,959 of NW_026609825.1, forward strand.
TGCGTGCTGCGCCGGCCCAAAGAGTGCCCGGCGGAAAACGACAACGCAGGCATGTCGGGTGCCACTGTCTGCACCTGCACAGAAAGTTTTGAGCAGATATCTTCTTTCGTTCGGCCGGAATTGCAAGACGTTTGTGCATCTGCAATATTGGTCGCGGTCAATGTCAAAAAGCCCTTATCTGCAATCTAGGTGTTTCTGCGTGCTGCTCCGGCCCAAAGAGTGCCCGGCGGAAAACGACAACGCAGGCATGTCGGGTGCCACTGTCTACACCTGCACAGAAAGTTTTGAGCAGATATCTCCTTCCATTCGGCCGGAATTGCAAGACGTTTGTGCATCTTCTATGTTCGTCGCGGTCAATGGCAAAAGGCGCTTATCTTCAATCTAGGTGTTTCTGCGTGCTGCGCCGGCCCAAAGAGTGCCCGGTGGAAAACGACAACGCAGGCATGTCGGGTGCCACTGTCTGCACCTGCACAGAAAGTTTTGAGCAGATATCTCCTTCCGTTCGGCCGGAATTGAAAGAAGATTGTGCATCTTCAATGTAGGTCGCGGTCAATGACAAAAAGGCGATTATCTTCAATCTAGGTGTTTCTGCGTGCTGCGCCGGCCCAAAGAGTGCCCGGCGGAAAACGACAACGCAGGCATGTCGGGTGCCACTGTCTGCACCTGCACAGAAAGTTTTGAGCAGATATCTCCTTCCGTTCGGCCGGAATTGAAAGAAGATTGTGCATATTCAATGTAGGTCGCGGTCAATGACAAAAAGGCGCTTATCTTCAATCTAGGTGTTTCTGCGTGCTGCGCCAGCCCAAAGAGTGCCCGGCGGAAAACGACAACGCAGGCATGTCGGGTGCCACTGACTGCACCTGCACATCATGTTTTGAGCAGATATCTCCTTCCGTTCGGCCGGAATTGAAAGAAGATTGTGCATCTTCAATGTAGGTCGCGGTCAATGACAAAAAGGCGCTTATCTTCAATCTAGGTGTTTCTGCGTGCTGCGCCGGCCCAAAGAGTGCCCGGCGGAAAACGACAACGCAGGCATGTCGGGTGCCACTGTCTGCACCTGCACAGAAAGTTTTGAGCAGATATCTTCTTTCGTTCGGCCGGAATTTCAAGAAGTTTGTGCATCTGCAATATTGGTCGCGGTCAATGTCAAAAAGCCCTTATCTGCAATATAGGTGTTTCTGCGTGCTGCTCCGGCCCAAAGAGTGCCCGGCGGAAAACGACAACGCAGGCATGTCGGGTGCCACTGTCTACACCTGCACAGAAAGTTTTGAGCAGATATCTCCTTCCATTCGGCCGGAATTGCAAGACGTTTGTGCATCTTCTATGTTCGTCGCGGTCAATGGCAAAAGGCGCTTATCTTCAATCTAGGTGTTTCTGCGTGCTGCGCCGGCCCAAAGAGTGCCCGGCGGAAAACGACAACGCAGGCATGTCGGGTGCCACTGTCTGCACCTGCACATAATGTTTTGAGCAGATATCTCCTTCCGTTCGGCCGGAATTGAAAGAAGATTGTGCATCTTCAATGTAGGTCGCGGTCAAGCTTATCTTCAATCTAGGTGTTTCTGCGTGCTGCGCCGGCCCAAAGAGTGCCCGGCGGAAAACGACAACGCAGGCATGTCGGGTGCCACTGTCTGCACCTGCACAGAAAGTTTTGAGCAGATATCTTCTTTCGTTCGGCCGGAATTGCAAGACGTTTGTGCATCTGCAATATTGGTCGCGGTCAATGTCAAAAAGCCCTTATCTGCAATCTAGGTGTTTCTGCGTGCTGCTCCGGCCCAAAGAGTGCCCGGCGGAAAACGACAACGCAGGCATGTCGGGTGCCACTGTCTACACCTGCACAGAAAGTTTTGAGCAGATATCTCCTTCCATTCAGCCGGAATTGCAAGACGTTTGTGCATCTTCTATGTTCGTCGCGGTCAATGGCAAAAGGCGCTTATCTTCAATCTAGGTGTTTCTGCGTGCTGCGCCGGCCCAAAGAGTGCCCGGTGGAAAACGACAACGCAGGCATGTCGGGTGCCACTGTCTGCACCTGCACAGAAAGTTTTGAGCAGATATCTCCTTCCGTTCGGCCGGAATTGAAAGAAGATTGTGCATCTTCAATGTAGGTCGCGGTCAATGACAAAAAGGCGCTTATCTTCAATCTAGGTGTTTCTGCGTGCTGCGCCGGCCCAAAGAGTGCCCGGCGGAAAACGACAACGCAGGCATGTCGGGTGCCACTGTCTGCACCTGCACAGAAAGTTTTGAGCAGATATCTTCTTTCGTTCGGCCGGAATTGCAAGACGTTTGTGCATCTGCAATATTGGTCGCGGTCAATGTCAAAAAGCCCTTATCTGCAATCTAGGTGTTTCTGCGTGCTGCTCCGGCCCAAAGAGTGCCCGGCGGAAAACGACAACGCAGGCATGTCGGGTGCCACTGTCTACACCTGCACAGAAAGTTTTGAGCAGATATCTCCTTCCATTCGGCCGGAATTGCAAGACGTTTGTGCATCTTCTATGTTCGTCGCGGTCAATGGCAAAAGGCGCTTATCTTCAATCTAGGTGTTTCTGCGTGCTGCGCCGGCCCAAAGAGTGTCCGGCGGAAAACGACAACGCAGGCATGTCGGGTGCCACTGTCTGCACCTGCACAGAAAGTTTTGAGCAGATATCTCCTTCCGTTCGGCCGGAATTGAAAGAAGATTGTGCATCTTCAATGTAGGTCGCGGTCAATGACAAAAAGGCGCTTATCTTCAATCTAGGTGTTTCTGCGTGCTGCGCCGGCCCAAAGAGTGCCCGGCGGAAAACGACAACCCAGGCATGTCGGGTGCCACTGTCTGCACCTGCACAGAAAGGTTTGAGCAGATATCTCCTTCCGTTCTGCCGGAATTGAAAGAAGATTGTGCATCTTCTATGTTCGTCGCGGTCAATGGCAAAAGGCGCTTATCTTTAATCTAGGTGTTTCTGCGTGCTGCGCCGGCCCAAAGAGTGCCCGGCGGAAAACGACAACGCAGGCATGTCGGGTGCCACTGTCTGCACCTGCACAGAAAGTTTTGAGCAGATATCTTCTTTCGTTCGGCCGGAATTGCAAGACGTTTGTGCATCTGCAATATTGGTCGCGGTCAATGTCAAAAAGCTCTTATCTGCAATCTAGGTGTTTCTGCGTGCTGCTCCGGCCCAAAGAGTGCCCGGCGGAAAACGACAACGCAGGCATGTCGGGTGCCACTGTCTACACCTGCACAGAAAGTTTTGAGCAGATATCTCCTTCCATTCGGCCGGAATTGCAAGACGTTTGTGCATCTTCTATGTTCGTCGCGGTCAATGGCAAAAGGCGCTTATCTTCAATCTAGGTGTTTCTGCGTGCTGCGCCGGCCCAAAGAGTGTCCGGCGGAAAACGACAACGCAGGCATGTCGGGTGCCACTGTCTGCACCTGCACAGAAAGTTTTGAGCAGATATCTCCTTCCGTTCGGCCGGAATTGAAAGAAGATTGTGCATCTTCAATGTAGGTCGCGGTCAATGACAAAAAGGCGCTTATCTTCAATCTAGGTGTTTCTGCGTGCTGCGCCGGCCCAAAGAGTGCCTGGCGGAAAACGACAACCCAGGCATGTCGGGTGCCACTGTCTGCACCTGCACAGAAAGGTTTGAGCAGATATCTCCTTCCGTTCTGCCGGAATTGAAAGAAGATTGTGCATCTTCTATGTTCGTCGCGGTCAATGGCAAAAGGCGCTTATCTTCAATCTAGGTGTTTCTGCGTGCTGCGCCGGCCCAAAGAGTGCCCGGCGGAAAACGACAACGCAGGCATGTCGGGTGCCACTGTCTGCACCTGCACAGAAAGTTTTGAGCAGATATCTTCTTTCGTTCGGCCGGAATTGCAAGACGTTTGTGCATCTACAATATTGGTCGCGGTCAATGTCAAAAAGCCCTTATCTGCAATCTAGGTGTTTCTGCGTGCTGCTCCGGCCCAAAGAGTGCCCGGCGGAAAACGACAACGCAGGCATGTCGGGTGCCACTGTCTACACCTGCACAGAAAGTTTTGAGCAGATATCTCCTTCCATTCGGCCGGAATTGCAAGACGTTTGTGCATCTTCTATGTTCGTCGCGGTCAATGGCAAAAGGCGCTTATCTTCAATCTAGGTGTTTCTGCGTGCTGCGCCGGCCCAAAGAGTGCCCGGCGGAAAACGACAACGCAGGCATGTCGGGTGCCACTGTCTGCACCTGCACATAATGTTTTGAGCAGATATCTCCTTCCGTTCGGCCGGAATTGAAAGAAGATTGTGCATCTTCAATGTAGGTCGCGGTCAATGACAAAAAGGCGCTTATCTTCAATCTAGGTGTTTCTGCGTGCTGCGCCGGCCCAAAGAGTGCCCGGCGGAAAACGACAACGCAGGCATGTCGGGTGCCACTGTCTGCACCTGCACAGAAAGTTTTGAGCAGATATCTTCTTTCGTTCGGCCGGAATTGCAAGACGTTTGTGCATCTGCAATATTGGTCGCGGTCAATGTCAAAAAGCCCTTATCTGCAATCTAGGTGTTTCTGCGTGCTGCTCCGGCCCAAAGAGTGCCCGGCGGAAAACGACAACGCAGGCATGTCGGGTGCCACTGTCTACACCTGCACAGAAAGTTTTGAGCAGATATCTCCTTCCATTCAGCCGGAATTGCAAGACGTTTGTGCATCTTCTATGTTCGTCGCGGTCAATGGCAAAAGGCGCTTATCTTCAATCTAGGTGTTTCTGCGTGCTGCGCCGGCCCAAAGAGTGCCCGGTGGAAAACGACAACGCAGGCATGTCGGGTGCCACTGTCTGCACCTGCACAGAAAGTTTTGAGCAGATATCTCCTTCCGTTCGGCCGGAATTGAAAGAAGATTGTGCATCTTCAATGTAGGTCGCGGTCAATGACAAAAAGGCGCTTATCTTCAATCTAGGTGTTTCTGCGTGCTGCGCCGGCCCAAAGAGTGCCCGGCGGAAAACGACAACGCAGGCATGTCGGGTGCCACTGTCTGCACCTGCACAGAAAGTTTTGAGCAGATATCTTCTTTCGTTCGGCCGGAATTGCAAGACGTTTGTGCATCTGCAATATTGGTCGCGGTCAATGTCAAAAAGCCCTTATCTGCAATCTAGGTGTTTCTGCGTGCTGCTCCGGCCCAAAGAGTGCCCGGCGGAAAACGACAACGCAGGCATGTCGGGTGCCACTGTCTACACCTGCACAGAAAGTTTTGAGCAGATATCTCCTTCCATTCGGCCGGAATTGCAAGACGTTTGTGCATCTTCTATGTTCGTCGCGGTCAATGGCAAAAGGCGCTTATCTTCAATCTAGGTGTTTCTGCGTGCTGCGCCGGCCCAAAGAGTGTCCGGCGGAAAACGACAACGCAGGCATGTCGGGTGCCACTGTCTGCACCTGCACAGAAAGTTTTGAGCAGATATCTCCTTCCGTTCGGCCGGAATTGAAAGAAGATTGTGCATCTTCAATGTAGGTCGCGGTCAATGACAAAAAGGCGCTTATCTTAAATCTAGGTGTTTCTGCGTGCTGCGCCGGCCCAAAGAGTGCCCGGCGGAAAACGACAACGCAGGCATGTCGGGTGCCACTGTCTGCACCTGCACAGAAAGTTTTGAGCAGATATCTCCTTCCGTTCGGCCGGAATTGAAAGAAGATTGTGCATCTTCAATGTAGGTCGCGGTCAATGACAGAAAGGCGCTTATCTTCAATCTAGGTGTTTCTGCGTGCTGCGCCGGCCCAAAGAGTGCCCGGCGGAAAACGACAACGCAGGCATGTCGGGTGCCACTGTCTGCACCTGCACAGAAAGTTTTGAGCAGATATCTTCTTTCGTTCGGCCGGAATTGCAAGACGTTTGTGCATCTGCAATATTGGTCGCGGTCAATGTCAAAAAGCCCTTATCTGCAATCTAGGTGTTTCTGCGTGCTGCTCCGGCCCAAAGAGTGCCCGGCGGAAAACGACAACGCAGGCATGTCGGGTGCCACTGTCTACACCTGCACAGAAAGTTTTGAGCAGATATCTCCTTCCATTCGGCCGGAATTGCAAGACGTTTGTGCATCTTCTATGTTCGTCGCGGTCAATGGCAAAAGGCGCTTATCTTCAATCTAGGTGTTTCTGCGTGCTGCGCCGGCCCAAAGAGTGCCCGGTGGAAAACGACAACGCAGGCATGTCGGGTGCCACTGTCTGCACCTGCACAGAAAGTTTTGAGCAGATATCTCCTTCCGTTCGGCCGGAATTGAAAGAAGATTGTGCATCTTCAATGTAGGTCGCGGTCAATGACAAAAAGGCGATTATCTTCAATCTAGGTGTTTCTGCGTGCTGCGCCGGCCCAAAGAGTGCCCGGCGGAAAACGACAACGCAGGCATGTCGGGTGCCACTGTCTGCACCTGCACAGAAAGTTTTGAGCAGATATCTCCTTCCGTTCGGCCGGAATTGAAAGAAGATTGTGCATCTTCAATGTAGGTCGCGGTCAATGACAAAAAGGCGCTTATCTTCAATCTAGGTGTTTCTGCGTGCTGCGCCGGCCCAAAGAGTGCCCGGCGGAAAACGACAACGCAGGCATGTCGGGTGCCACTGACTGCACCTGCACATCATGTTTTGAGCAGATATCTCCTTCCGTTCGGCCGGAATTGAAAGAAGATTGTGCATCTTCAATGTAGGTCGCGGTCAATGACAAAAAGGCGCTTATCTTCAATCTAGGTGTTTCTGCGTGCTGCGCCGGCCCAAAGAGTGCCCGGCGGAAAACGACAACGCAGGCATGTCGGGTGCCACTGTCTGCACCTGCACAGAAAGTTTTGAGCAGATATCTTCTTTCGTTCGGCCGGAATTTCAAGACGTTTGTGCATCTGCAATATTGGTCGCGGTCAATGTCAAAAAGCCCTTATCTGCAATATAGGTGTTTCTGCGTGCTGCTCCGGCCCAAAGAGTGCCCGGCGGAAAACGACAACGCAGGCATGTCGGGTGCCACTGTCTACACCTGCACAGAAAGTTTTGAGCAGATATCTCCTTCCATTCGGCCGGAATTGCAAGACGTTTGTGCATCTTCTATGTTCGTCGCGGTCAATGGCAAAAGGCGCTTATCTTCAATCTAGGTGTTTCTGCGTGCTGCGCCGGCCCAAAGAGTGCCCGGCGGAAAACGACAACGCAGGCATGTCGGGTGCCACTGTCTGCACCTGCACATAATGTTTTGAGCAGATATCTCCTTCCGTTCGGCCGGAATTGAAAGAAGATTGTGCATCTTCAATGTAGGTCGCGGTCAAGCTTATCTTCAATCTAGGTGTTTCTGCGTGCTGCGCCGGCCCAAAGAGTGCCCGGCGGAAAACGACAACGCAGGCATGTCGGGTGCCACTGTCTGCACCTGCACAGAAAGTTTTGAGCAGATATCTTCTTTCGTTCGGCCGGAATTGCAAGACGTTTGTGCATCTGCAATATTGGTCGCGGTCAATGTCAAAAAGCCCTTATCTGCAATCTAGGTGTTTCTGCGTGCTGCTCCGGCCCAAAGAGTGCCCGGCGGAAAACGACAACGCAGGCATGTCGGGTGCCACTGTCTACACCTGCACAGAAAGTTTTGAGCAGATATCTCCTTCCATTCAGCCGGAATTGCAAGACGTTTGTGCATCTTCTATGTTCGTCGCGGTCAATGGCAAAAGGCGCTTATCTTCAATCTAGGTGTTTCTGCGTGCTGCGCCGGCCCAAAGAGTGCCCGGTGGAAAACGACAACGCAGGCATGTCGGGTGCCACTGTCTGCACCTGCACAGAAAGTTTTGAGCAGATATCTCCTTCCGTTCGGCCGGAATTGAAAGAAGATTGTGCATCTTCAATGTAGGTCGCGGTCAATGACAAAAAGGCGCTTATCTTCAATCTAGGTGTTTCTGCGTGCTGCGCCGGCCCAAAGAGTGCCCGGCGGAAAACGACAACGCAGGCATGTCGGGTGCCACTGTCTGCACCTGCACAGAAAGTTTTGAGCAGATATCTTCTTTCGTTCGGCCGGAATTGCAAGACGTTTGTGCATCTGCAATATTGGTCGCGGTCAATGTCAAAAAGCCCTTATCTGCAATCTAGGTGTTTCTGCGTGCTGCTCCGGCCCAAAGAGTGCCCGGCGGAAAACGACAACGCAGGCATGTCGGGTGCCACTGTCTACACCTGCACAGAAAGTTTTGAGCAGATATCTCCTTCCATTCGGCCGGAATTGCAAGACGTTTGTGCATCTTCTATGTTCGTCGCGGTCAATGGCAAAAGGCGCTTATCTTCAATCTAGGTGTTTCTGCGTGCTGCGCCGGCCCAAAGAGTGTCCGGCGGAAAACGACAACGCAGGCATGTCGGGTGCCACTGTCTGCACCTGCACAGAAAGTTTTGAGCAGATATCTCCTTCCGTTCGGCCGGAATTGAAAGAAGATTGTGCATCTTCAATGTAGGTCGCGGTCAATGACAAAAAGGCGCTTATCTTCAATCTAGGTGTTTCTGCGTGCTGCGCCGGCCCAAAGAGTGCCCGGCGGAAAACGACAACCCAGGCATGTCGGGTGCCACTGTCTGCACCTGCACAGAAAGGTTTGAGCAGATATCTCCTTCCGTTCTGCCGGAATTGAAAGAAGATTGTGCATCTTCTATGTTCGTCGCGGTCAATGGCAAAAGGCGCTTATCTTTAATCTAGGTGTTTCTGCGTGCTGCGCCGGCCCAAAGAGTGCCCGGCGGAAAACGACAACGCAGGCATGTCGGGTGCCACTGTCTGCACCTGCACAGAAAGTTTTGAGCAGATATCTTCTTTCGTTCGGCCGGAATTGCAAGACGTTTGTGCATCTGCAATATTGGTCGCGGTCAATGTCAAAAAGCTCTTATCTGCAATCTAGGTGTTTCTGCGTGCTGCTCCGGCCCAAAGAGTGCCCGGCGGAAAACGACAACGCAGGCATGTCGGGTGCCACTGTCTACACCTGCACAGAAAGTTTTGAGCAGATATCTCCTTCCATTCGGCCGGAATTGCAAGACGTTTGTGCATCTTCTATGTTCGTCGCGGTCAATGGCAAAAGGCGCTTATCTTCAATCTAGGTGTTTCTGCGTGCTGCGCCGGCCCAAAGAGTGTCCGGCGGAAAACGACAACGCAGGCATGTCGGGTGCCACTGTCTGCACGTGCACAGAAAGTTTTGAGCAGATATCTCCTTCCGTTCGGCCGGAATTGAAAGAAGATTGTGCATCTTCAATGTAGGTCGCGGTCAATGACAAAAAGGCGCTTATCTTCAATCTAGGTGTTTCTGCGTGCTGCGCCGGCCCAAAGAGTGCCCGGCGGAAAACGACAACCCAGGCATGTCGGGTGCCACTGTCTGCACCTGCACAGAAAGGTTTGAGCAGATATCTCCTTCCGTTCTGCCGGAATTGAAAGAAGATTGTGCATCTTCTATGTTCGTCGCGGTCAATGGCAAAAGGCGCTTATCTTCAATCTAGGTGTTTCTGCGTGCTGCGCCGGCCCAAAGAGTGCCCGTTGGAAAACGACAACGCAGGCATGTCGGGTGCCACTGTCTGCACCTGCACAGAAAGTTTTGAGCAGATATCTTCTTTCGTTCGGCCGGAATTGCAAGACGTTTGTGCATCTACAATATTGGTCGCGGTCAATGTCAAAAAGCCCTTATCTGCAATCTAGGTGTTTCTGCGTGCTGCTCCGGCCCAAAGAGTGCCCGGCGGAAAACGACAACGCAGGCATGTCGGGTGCCACTGTCTACACCTGCACAGAAAGTTTTGAGCAGATATCTCCTTCCATTCGGCCGGAATTGCAAGACGTTTGTGCATCTTCTATGTTCGTCGCGGTCAATGGCAAAAGGCGCTTATCTTCAATCTAGGTGTTTCTGCGTGCTGCGCCGTCCCAAAGAGTGTCCGGCGGAAAACGACAACGCAGGCATGTCGGGTGCCACTGTCTGCACCTGCACAGAAAGTTTTGAGCAGATATCTCCTTCCGTTCGGCCGGAATTGAAAGAAGATTGTGCATCTTCAATGTAGGTCGCGGTCAATGACAAAAAGGCGCTTATCTTCAATCTAGGTGTTTCTGCGTGCTGCGCCGGCCCAAAGAGTGCCCGGCGGAAAACGACAACCCAGGCATGTCGGGTGCCACTGTCTGCACCTGCACAGAAAGGTTTGAGCAGATATCTCCTTCCGTTCTGCCGGAATTGAAAGAAGATTGTGCATCTTCTATGTTCGTCGCGGTCAATGGCAAAAGGCGCTTATCTTCAATCTAGGTGTTTCTGCGTGCTGCTCCGGCCCAAAGAGTGCCCGGCGGAAAACGACAACGCAGGCATGTCGGGTGCCACTGTCTACACCTGCACAGAAAGTTTTGAGCAGATATCTCCTTCCATTCGGCCGGAATTGCAAGAAGTTTGTGCATCTTCTATGTTCGTCGCGGTCAATGACAAAAGGCGCTTATCTTCAATCTAGGTGTTTCTGCGTGCTGCTCCGGCCCAAAGAGTGCCCGGCGGAAAACGACAACGCAGGCATGTCGGGTGCCACTGTCTGCACCTGCACAGAAAGTTTTGAGCAGATATCTCCTTCCATTCGGCCGGAATTGCAAGAAGTTTGTGCATCTTCTATGTTCGTCGCGGTCAATGACAAAAGGCGCTTATCTTCAATCTAGGTGTTTCTGCGTGCTGCTCCGGCCCAAAGAGTGCCCGGCGGAAAACGACAACGCAGGCATGTCGGGTGCCACTGTCTGCACCTGCACAGAAAGTTTTGAGCAGATATCTCCTTCCATTCGGCCGGAATTGCAAGACGTTTGTGCATCTTCTATGTTCGTCGCGATCAATGGCAAAAGGCGCTTATCTTCAATCTAGGTGTTTCTGCGTGCTGCGCCGGCCCAAAGAGTGCCCGGTGGAAAACGACAACGCAGGCATGTCGGGTGCCACTGTCTGCACTTGCACAGAAAGTTTGGAGCAGATATCTCCTTCCGTTCGGCCGGAATTGAAAGAAGATTGTGCATCTTCAATGTAGGTCTCGGTCAATGACAAAAAGGCGCTTATCTTCAATCTAGGTGTTTCTGCGTGCTGCGCCGGCCCAAAGAGTGCCCGGCGGAAAACGACAAGGCAGGCATGTCGGGTGCCACTGTCTGCACCTGCACAGAAAGTTTTGAGCAGATATCTTCTTTCGTTCGGCCGGAATTGCAAGAAGTTTGTGCATCTTCTATGTTCGTCGCGGTGAATGGCAAAAGGCGCTTATCTTCAATCTAGGTGTTTCTGCGTGCTGCGCCGGCCCAAAGAGTGCCCGGCGGAAAACGACAACGCAGGCATGTCGGGTGCCACTGTCTGCACCTGCACAGAAAGTTTTGAGCAGATATCTTCTTTCGTTCGGCCGGAATTGCAAGACGTTTGTGCATCTGCAATATTGGTCGCGGTCAATGTCAAAAAGCCCTTATCTGCAATCTAGGTGTTTCTGCGTGCTGCTCCGGCCCAAAGAGTGCCCGGCGGAAAACGACAACGCAGGCATGTCGGGTGCCACTGTCTACACCTGCACAGAACGTTTTGAGCAGATATCTCCTTCCATTCGGCCGGAATTGCAAGACGTTTGTGCATCTTCTATGTTCGTCGCGGTCAATGGCAAAAGGCGCTTATCTTCAATCTAGGTGTTTCTGCGTGCTGCGCCGGCCCAAAGAGTGTCCGGCGGAAAACGACAACGCAGGCATGTCGGGTGCCACTGTCTGCACCTGCACAGAAAGTTTTGAGCAGATATCTCCTTCCGTTCGGCCGGAATTGAAAGAAGATTGTGCATCTTCAATGTAGGTCGCGGTCAATGACAAAAAGGCGCTTATCTTCAATCTAGGTGTTTCTGCGTGCTGCGCCGGCCCAAAGAGTGCCCGGCGGAAAACGACAACCCAGGCATGTCGGGTGCCACTGTCTGCACCTGCACAGAAAGGTTTGAGCAGATATCTCCTTCCGTTCTGCCGGAATTGAAAGAAGATTGTGCATCTTCTATGTTCGTCGCGGTCAATGGCAAAAGGCGCTTATCTTCAATCTAGGTGTTTCTGCGTGCTGCTCCGGCCCAAAGAGTGCCCGGCGGAAAACGACAACGCAGGCATGTCGGGTGCCACTGTCTACACCTGCACAGAAAGTTTTGAGCAGATATCTCCTTCCATTCGGCCGGAATTGCAAGAAGTTTGTGCATCTTCTATGTTCGTCGCGGTCAATGACAAAAGGCGCTTATCTTCAATCTAGGTGTTTCTGCGTGCTGCTCCGGCCCAAAGAGTGCCCGGCGGAAAACGACAACGCAGGCATGTCGGGTGCCACTGTCTGCACCTGCACAGAAAGTTTTGAGCAGATATCTCCTTCCATTCGGCTGGAATTGCAAGAAGTTTGTGCATCTTCTATGTTCGTCGCGGTCAATGACAAAAGGCGCTTATCTTCAATCTAGGTGTTTCTGCGTGCTGCTCCGGCCCAAAGAGTGCCCGCCGGAAAACGACAACGCAGGCATGTCGGGTGCCACTGTCTGCACCTGCACAGAAAGTTTTGAGCAGATATCTCCTTCCATTCGGCCGGAATTGCAAGACGTTTGTGCATCTTCTATGTTCGTCGCGGTCAATGGCAAAAGGCGCTTATCTTCAATCTAGGTGTTTCTGCGTGCTGCGCCGGCCCAAAGAGTGCCCGGTGGAAAACGACAACGCAGGCATGTCGGGTGCCACTGTCTGCACTTGCACAGAAAGTTTGGAGCAGATATCTCCTTCCGTTCGGCCGGAATTGAAAGAAGATTGTGCATCTTCAATGTAGGTCTCGGTCAATGACAAAAAGGCGCTTATCTTCAATCTGGGTGTTTCTGCGTGCTGCGCCGGCCCAAAGAGTGCCCGGCGGAAAACGACAAGGCAGGCATGTCGGGTGCCACTGTCTGCACCTGCACAGAAAGTTTTGAGCAGATATCTTCTTTCGTTCGGCCGGAATTGCAAGAAGATTGTGCATCTTCAATATTGGTCGCGGTCAATGTCAAAAAGCCCTTATCTGCAATCTAGGTGTTTCTGTTGCTGCTCCAGCCCAAAGAGTGCCCGGCGGATAACGACAACGCAGGCATGTCGGGTGCCATTGTCTACACCTGCACAGAAAGTTTTGAGCAGATATCTCCTTCCATTCGGCCGGAATTGCAAGAAGTTTGTGCATCTTCTATGTTCGTCGCGGTGAATGGCAAAAGGCGCTTATCTTCAATCTAGGTGTTTCTGCGTGCTGCGCCGGCCCAAAGAGTGCCCGGCGGAAAACGACAACGCAGGAATGTCGGGTGCCACTGTCTGCACCTGCACAGAAAGTTTTGAGCAGATATCTCCTTCCGTTCGGCCGGAATTGAAAGAAGATTGTGCATCTTCAATGTAGGTCGCGGTCAATGACAAAAAGGCGCTTATCTTCAATCTAGGTGTTTCTGCGTGCTGCGCCGGCCCAAAGAGTGCCCGGCGGAAAACGACAACGCAGGCATGTCGGTTGCCACTGTCTGCACCTGCACATAATGTTTTGAGCAGATATCTCCTTCCGTTCGGCCGGAATTGAAAGAAGATTGTGCATCTTCAATGTAGGTCGCGGTCAATGACAAAAAGGCGCTTATCTTCAATCTAGGTGTTTCTGCGTGCTGCGCCGGCCCAAAGAGTGCCCGGCGGAAAACGACAACGCAGGCATGTCGGGTGCCACTGTCTGCACCTGCACAGAAAGTTTTGAGCAGATATCTTCTTTCGTTCGGCCGGAATTGCAAGACGTTTGTGCATCTGCAATATTGGTCGCGGTCAATGTCAAAAAGCCCTTATCTGCAATCTAGGTGTTTCTGCGTGCTGCTCCGGCCCAAAGAGTGCCCGGCGGAAAACGACAACGCAGGCATGTCGGGTGCCACTGTCTACACCTGCACAGAAAGTTTTGAGCAGATATCTCCTTCCATTCAGCCGGAATTGCAAGACGTTTGTGCATCTTCTATGTTCGTCGCGGTCAATGGCAAAAGGCGCTTATCTTCAATCTAGGTGTTTCTGCGTGCTGCGCCGGCCCAAAGAGTGCCCGGTGGAAAACGACAACGCAGGCATGTCGGGTGCCACTGTCTGCACCTGCACAGAAAGTTTTGAGCAGATATCTCCTTCCGTTCGGCCGGAATTGAAAGAAGATTGTGCATCTTCAATGTAGGTCGCGGTCAATGACAAAAAGGCGCTTATCTTCAATCTAGGTGTTTCTGCGTGCTGCGCCGGCCCAAAGAGTGCCCGGCGGAAAACGACAACCCAGGCATGTCGGGTGCCACTGTCTGCACCTGCACAGAAAGGTTTGAGCAGATATCTCCTTCCGTTCTGCCGGAATTGAAAGAAGATTGTGCATCTTCTATGTTCGTCGCGGTCAATGGCAAAAGGCGCTTATCTTCAATCTAGGTGTTTCTGCGTGCTGCGCCGGCCCAAAGAGTGCCCGGTGGAAAACGACAACGCAGGCATGTCGGGTGCCACTGTCTGCACCTGCACAGAAAGTTTTGAGCAGATATCTTCTTTCGTTCGGCCGGAATTGCAAGACGTTTGTGCATCTGCAATATTGGTCGCGGTCAATGTCAAAAAGCCCTTATCTGCAATCTAGGTGTTTCTGCGTGCTGCTCCGGCCCAAAGAGTGCCCGGCGGAAAACGACAACGCAGGCATGTCGGGTGCCACTGTCTACACCTGCACAGAAAGTTTTGAGCAGATATCTCCTTCCATTCGGCCGGAATTGCAAGACGTTTGTGCATCTTCTATGTTCGTCGCGGTCAATGGCAAAAGGCGCTTATCTTCAATCTAGGTGTTTCTGCGTGCTGCGCCGGCCCAAAGAGTGCCCGGCGGAAAACGACAAGGCAGGCATGTCGGGTGCCACTGTCTGCACCTGCACAGAAAGTTTGAGCAGATATCTTCTTTCGTTCGGCCGGAATTGCAAGAAGATTGTGCATCTTCAATATTGGTCGCGGTCAATGTCAAAAAGCCCTTATCTGCAATCTAGGTGTTTCTGCGTGCTGCTCCGGCCCAAAGAGTGCCCGGCGGATAACGACAACGCAGGCATTTCGGGTGCCATTGTCTACACCTGCACAGAAAGTTTTGAGCAGATATCTCCTTCCATTCGGCCGGAATTGCAAGAAGTTTGTGCATCTTCTATGTTCGTCGCGGTGAATGGCAAAAAGCGCTTATCTTCAATCTAGGTGTTTCTGCGTGCTGCGCCGGCCCAAAGAGTGCCCGGCGGAAAACGACAACGCAGGCATGTCGGGTGCCACTGTCTGCACCTGCACAGAAAGTTTTGAGCAGATATCTCCTTCCATTCGGCCGGAATTGCAAGACGTTTGTGCATCTTCTATGTTCGTCGCGGTCAATGGCAAAAGGCGCTTATCTTCAATCTAGGTGTTTCTGCGTGCTGCGCCGGCCCAAAGAGTGCCTGGTGGAAAACGACAACGCAGGCATGTCGGGTGCCACTGTCTGCACCTGCACAGAAAGTTTTGAGCAGATATCTCCTTCCGTTCGGCCGGAATTGAAAGAAGATTGTGCATCTTCAATGTAGGTCGCGGTCAATGACAAAAAGGCGCTTATCTTCAATCTAGGTGTTTCTGCGTGCTGCGCCGGCCCAAAGAGTGCCCGGCGGAAAACGACAACGCAGGCATGTCGGGTGCCACTGTCTGCACCTGCACAGAAAGTTTTGAGCAGATATCTTCTTTCGTTCGGCCGGAATTGCAAGACGTTTGTGCATCTGCAATATTGGTCGCGGTCAATGTCAAAAAGCCCTTATCTGCAATCTAGGTGTTTCTGCGTGCTGCTCCAGCCCAAAGAGTGCCCGGCGGAAAACGACAACGCAGGCATGTCGGGTGCCACTGTCTGCACCTGCACAGAAAGTTTTGAGCAGATATCTCCTTCCATTCGGCCAGAATTGCAAGACATTTGTGCATCTTCTATGTTCGTCGCGGTCAATGGCAAAAGGCGCTTATCTTCAATCTAGGTGTTTCTGCGTGCTGCGCCGGCCCAAAGAGTGTCCGGCGGAAAATGACAACGCAGGCATGTCGGGTGCCACTGTCTGCACCTGCACAGAAAGTTTTGAGCAGATATCTCCTTCCGTTCGGCCGGAATTGAAAGAAGATTGTGCATCTTCAATGTAGGTCGCGGTCAATGACAAAAAGGCGCTTATCTTCAATCTAGGTGTTTCTGCGTGCTGCGCCGGCCCAAAGAGTGCCCGGCGGAAAACGACAACCCAGGCATGTCGGGTGCCACTGTCTGCACCTGCACAGAAAGTTTTGAGCAGATATCTCCTTCCGTTCTGCCGGAATTGAAAGAAGATTGTGCATCTTCTATGTTCGTCGCGGTCAATGGCAAAAGGCGCTTATCTTCAATCTAGGTGTTTCTGCGTGCTGCGCCGGCCCAAAGAGTGCCCGGTGGAAAACGACAACGCAGGCATGTCGGGTGCCACTGTCTGCACCTGCACAGAAAGATTTGAGCAGATATCTTCTTTCGTTCGGCCGGAATTGCAAGACGTTTGTGCATCTGCAATATTGGTCGCGGTCAATGTCAAAAAGCCCTTATCTGCAATCTAGGTGTTTCTGCGTGCTGCTCCGGCCCAAAGAGTGCCCGGCGGAAAACGACAACGCAGGCATGTCGGGTGCCACTGTCTACACCTGCACAGAAAGTTTTGAGCAGATATCTTCTTTCGTTCGGCCGGAATTGCAAGAAGTTTGTGCATCTTCTATGTTCGTCGCGGTCAATGACAAAAGGCGCTTATCTTCAATCTAGGTGTTTCTGCGTGCTGCTCCGGCCCAAAGAGTGCCCGGCGGAAAACGACAACGCAGGCATGTCGGGTGCCACTGTCTGTACCTGCACAGAAAGTTTTGAGCAGATATCTCCTTCCATTCGGCTGGAATTGCAAGAAGTTTGTGCATCTTCTATGTTCGTCGCGGTCAATGACAAAAGGCGCTTATCTTCAATCTAGGTGTTTCTGCGTGCTGCGCCGGCCCAAAGAGTGTCCGGCGGAAAATGACAACGCAGGCATGTCGGGTGCCACTGTCTGCACCTGCACAGAAAGTTTTGAGCAGATATCTCCTTCCGTTCGGCCGGAATTGAAAGAAGATTGTGCATCTTCAATGTAGGTCGCGGTCAATGACAAAAAGGCGCTTATCTTCAATCTAGGTGTTTCTGCGTGCTGCGCCGGCCCAAAGAGTGCCCGGCGGAAAACGACAACCCAGGCATGTCGGGTGCCACTGTCTGCACCTGCACAAAAAGGTTTGAGCAGATATCTCCTTCCGTTCTGCCGGAATTGAAAGAAGATTGTGCATCTTCTATGTTCGTCGCGGTCAATGGCAAAAGGCGCTTATCTTCAATCTAGGTGTTTCTGCGTGCTGCGCCGGCCCAAAGAGTGCCCGGTGGAAAACGACAACGCAGGCATGTCGGGTGCCACTGTCTGCACCTGCACAGAAAGTTTTGAGCAGATATCTTCTTTCGTTCGGCCGGAATTGCAAGACGTTTGTGCATCTGCAATATTGGTCGCGGTCAATGTCAAAAAGCCCTTATCTGCAATCTAGGTGTTTCTGCGTGCTGCTCCGGCCCAAAGAGTGCCCGGCGGAAAACGACAACGCAGGCATGTCGGGTGCCACTGTCTACACCTGCACAGAAAGTTTTGAGCAGATATCTCCTTCCATTCGGCCGGAATTGCAAGACGTTTGTGCATCTTCTATGTTCGTCGCGGTCAATGGCAAAAGGCGCTTATCTTCAATCTAGGTGTTTCTGCGTGCTGCGCCGGCCCAAAGAGTGCCCGGCGGAAAACGACAAGGCAGGCATGTCGGGTGCCACTGTCTGCACCTGCACAGAAAGTTTGAGCAGATATCTTCTTTCGTTCGGCCGGAATTGCAAGAAGATTGTGCATCTTCAATATTGGTCGCGGTCAATGTCAAAAAGCCCTTATCTGCAATCTAGGTGTTTCTGCGTGCTGCTCCGGCCCAAAGAGTGCCCGGCGGATAACGACAACGCAGGCATTTCGGGTGCCATTGTCTACACCTGCACAGAAAGTTTTGAGCAGATATCTCCTACCATTCGGCCGGAATTGCAAGAAGTTTGTGCATCTTCTATGTTCGTCGCGGTGAATGGCAAAAAGCGCTTATCTTTAATCTAGGTGTTTCTGCGTGCTGCGCCGGCCCAAAGAGTGCACGGCGGAAAACGACAACGCAGGCATGTCGGGTGCCACTGTCTGCACCTGCACAGAAAGTTTTGAGCAGATATCTCCTTCCATTCGGCCGGAATTGCAAGACGTTTGTGCATCTTCTATGTTCGTCGCGGTCAATGGCAAAAGGCGCTTATCTTCAATCTAGGTGTTTCTGCGTGCTGCGCCGGCCCAAAGAGTGCCCGGCGGAAAACGACAACGCAGGCATGTCGGGTGCCACTGTCTGCACCTGCACAGAAAGTTTTGAGCAGATATCTCCTTCCGTTCGGCCGGAATTGAAAGAAGATTGTGCATCTTCAATGTAGGTCGCGGTCAATGATAAAAAGGCGCTTATCTTCAATCTAGGTGTTTCTGCGTGCTGCGCCGGCCCAAAGAGTGCCCGGCGGAAAACGACAACGCAGGCATGTCGGGTGCCACTGTCTGCACCTGCACATAATGTTTTGAGCAGATATCTCCTTCCGTTCGGCCGGAATTGAAAGAAGATTGTGCATCTTCAATGTAGGTCGCGGTCAATGACAAAAAGGCGCTTATCTTCAATCTAGGTGTTTCTGCGTGCTGCGCCGGCCCAAAGAGTGCCCGGCGGAAAACGACAACGCAGGCATGTCGGGTGCCACTGTCTGCACCTGCACAGAAAGTTTTGAGCAGATATCTTCTTTCGTTCGGCCGGAATTGCAAGACGTTTGTGCATCTGCAATATTGGTCGCGGTCAATGTCAAAAAGCCCTTATCTGCAATCTAGGTGTTTCTGCGTGCTGCTCCGGCCCAAAGAGTGCCCGGCGGAAAACGACAACGCAGGCATGTCGGGTGCCACTGTCTACACCTGCACAGAAAGTTTTGAGCAGATATCTCCTTCCATTCGGCCGGAATTGCAAGACGTTTGTGCATCTTCTATGTTCGTCGCGGTCAATGGCAAAAGGCGCTTATCTTCAATCTAGGTGTTTCTGCGTGCTGCGCCGGCCCAAAGAGTGTCCGGCGGAAAACGACAACGCAGGCATGTCGGGTGCCACTGTCTGCACCTGCACAGAAAGTTTTGAGCAGATATCTCCTTCCGTTCGGCCGGAATTGAAAGAAGATTGTGCATCTTCAATGTAGGTCGCGGTCAATGACAAAAAGGCGCTTATCTTCAATCTAGGTGTTTCTGCGTGCTGCGCCGGCCCAAAGAGTGCCCGGCGGAAAACGACAACCCAGGCATGTCGGGTGCCACTGTCTGCACCTGCACAGAAAGGTTTGAGCAGATATCTCCTTCCGTTCTGCCGGAATTGAAAGAAGATTGTGCATCTTCTATGTTCGTCGCGGTCAATGGCAAAAGGCGCTTATCTTCAATCTAGGTGTTTCTGCGTGCTGCGCCGGCCCAAAGAGTGCCCGGCGGAAAACGACAACGCAGGCATGTCGGGTGCCACTGTCTGCACCTGCACAGAAAGTTTTGAGCAGATATCTTCTTTCGTTCGGCCGGAATTGCAAGACGTTTGTGCATCTGCAATATTGGTCGCGGTCAATGTCAAAAAGCCCTTATCTGCAATCTAGGTGTTTCTGCGTGCTGCTCCGGCCCAAAGAGTGCCCGGCGGAAAACGACAACGCAGGCATGTCGGGTGCCACTGTCTACACCTGCACAGAAAGTTTTGAGCAGATATCTCCTTCCATTCGGCCGGAATTGCAAGACGTTTGTGCATCTTCTATGTTCGTCGCGGTCAATGGCAAAAGGCGCTTATCTTCAATCTAGGTGTTTCTGCGTGCTGCGCCGGCCCAAAGAGTGTCCGGCGGAAAACGACAACGCAGGCATGTCGGGTGCCACTGTCTGCACCTGCACAGAAAGTTTTGAGCAGATATCTCCTTCCGTTCGGCCGGAATTGAAAGAAGATTGTGCATCTTCAATGTAGGTCGCGGTCAATGACAAAAAGGCGCTTATCTTCAATCTAGGTGTTTCTGCGTGCTGCGCCGGCCCAAAGAGTGCCCGGCGGAAAACGACAACCCAGGCATGTCGGGTGCCACTGTCTGCACCTGCACAGAAAGGTTTGAGCAGATATCTCCTTCCGTTCTGCCGGAATTGAAAGAAGATTGTGCATCTTCTATGTTCGTCGCGGTCAATGGCAAAAGGCGCTTATCTTCAATCTAGGTGTTTCTGCGTGCTGCTCCGGCCCAAAGAGTGCCCGGCGGAAAACGACAACGCAGGCATGTCGGGTGCCACTGTCTACACCTGCACAGAAAGTTTTGAGCAGATATCTCCTTCCATTCGGCCGGAATTGCAAGAAGTTTGTGCATCTTCTATGTTCGTCGCGGTCAATGACAAAAGGCGCTTATCTTCAATCTAGGTGTTTCTGCGTGCTGCTCCGGCCCAAAGAGTGCCCGGCGGAAAACGACAACGCAGGCATGTCGGGTGCCACTGTCTGCACCTGCACAGAAAGTTTTGAGCAGATATCTCCTTCCATTCGGCTGGAATTGCAAGAAGTTTGTGCATCTTCTATGTTCGTCGCGGTCAATGACAAAAGGCGCTTATCTTCAATCTAGGTGTTTCTGCGTGCTGCTCCGGCCCAAAGAGTGCCCGGTGGAAAACGACAACGCAGGCATGTCGGGTGCCACTGTCTGCACCTGCACAGAAAGTTTTGAGCAGATATCTCCTTCCATTCGGCCGGAATTGCAAGACGTTTGTGCATCTTCTATGTTCGTCGCGGTCAATGGCAAAAGGCGCTTATCTTCAATCTAGGTGTTTCTGCGTGCTGCGCCGGCCCAAAGAGTGCCCGGTGGAAAACGACAACGCAGGCATGTCGGGTGCCACTGTCTGCACTTGCACAGAAAGTTTGGAGCAGATATCTCCTTCCGTTCGGCCGGAATTGAAAGAAGATTGTGCATCTTCAATGTAGGTCGCGGTCAATGACAAAAAGGCGCTTATCTTCAATCTAGGTGTTTCTGGGTGCTGCGCCGGCCCAAAGAGTGCCCGGCGGAAAACGACAACCCAGGCATGTCGGGTGCCACTGTCTGCACCTGCACAGAAAGGTTTGAGCAGATATCTCCTACCGTTCTGCCGGAATTGAAAGAAGATTGTGCATCTTCTATGTTCGTCGCGGTCAATGGCAAAAGGCGCTTATCTTCAATCTAGGTGTTTCTGCGTGCTGCGCCGGCCCAAAGAGTGCCCGGCGGAAAACGACAACGCAGGCATGTCGGGTGCCACTGTCTGCACCTGCACAGAAAGTTTTGAGCAGATATCTTCTTTCGTTCGGCCGGAATTGCAAGACGTTTGTGCATCTGCAATATTGGTCGCGGTCAATGTCAAAAAGCCCTTATCTGCAATCTAGGTGTTTCTGCGTGCTGCTCCGGCCCAAAGAGTGCCCGGCGGAAAACGACAACGCAGGCATGTCGGGTGCCACTGTCTACACCTGCACAGAAAGTTTTGAGCAGATATCTCCTTCCATTCGGCCGGAATTGCAAGACGTTTGTGCATCTTCTATGTTCGTCGCGGTCAATGGCAAAAGGCGCTTATCTTCAATCTAGGTGTTTCTGCGTGCTGCGCCGGCCCAAAGAGTGTCCGGCGGAAAACGACAACGCAGGCATGTCGGGTGCCACTGTCTGCACCTGCACAGAAAGTTTTGAGCAGATATCTCCTTCCGTTCGGCCGGAATTGAAAG
The DNA here is from genome assembly GCF_029499605.1 of Hyla sarda. Classification (NCBI taxonomy): domain Eukaryota; kingdom Metazoa; phylum Chordata; class Amphibia; order Anura; family Hylidae; genus Hyla; species Hyla sarda. The sequence continues at coordinate 259,652 of NW_026609825.1, forward strand.
AAGATTGTGCATCTTCAATGTAGGTCGCGGTCAATGACAAAAAGGCGCTTATCTTCAATCTAGGTGTTTCTGCGTGCTGCGCCGGCCCAAAGAGTGCCCGGCGGAAAACGACAACCCAGGCATGTCGGGTGCCACTGTCTGCACCTGCACAGAAAGGTTTGAGCAGATATCTCCTTCCGTTCTGCCGGAATTGAAAGAAGATTGTGCATCTTCTATGTTCGTCGCGGTCAATGGCAAAAGGCGCTTATCTTCAATCTAGGTGTTTCTGCGTGCTGCTCCGGCCCAAAGAGTGCCCGGCGGAAAACGACAACGCAGGCATGTCGGGTGCCACTGTCTACACCTGCACAGAAAGTTTTGAGCAGATATCTCCTTCCATTCGGCCGGAATTGCAAGAAGTTTGTGCATCTTCTATGTTCGTCGCGGTCAATGACAAAAGGCGCTTATCTTCAATCTAGGTGTTTCTGCGTGCTGCTCCGGCCCAAAGAGTGCCCGGCGGAAAACGACAACGCAGGCATGTCGGGTGCCACTGTCTGCACCTGCACAGAAAGTTTTGAGCAGATATCTCCTTCCATTCGGCTGGAATTGCAAGAAGTTTGTGCATCTTCTATGTTCGTCGCGGTCAATGACAAAAGGCGCTTATCTTCAATCTAGGTGTTTCTGCGTGCTGCTCCGGCCCAAAGAGTGCCCGGCGGAAAACGACAACGCAGACATGTCGGGTGCCACTGTCTGCACCTGCACAGAAAGTTTTGAGCAGATATCTCCTTCCATTCGGCCGGAATTGCAAGACGTTTGTGCATCTTCTATGTTCGTCGCGGTCAATGGCAAAAGGCGCTTATCTTCAATCTAGGTGTTTCTGCGTGCTGCGCCGGCCCAAAGAGTGCCCGGTGGAAAACGACAACGCAGGCATGTCGGGTGCCACTGTCTGCACTTGCACAGAAAGTTTGGAGCAGATATCTCCTTCCGTTCGGCCGGAATTGAAAGAAGATTGTGCATCTTCAATGTAGGTCTCGGTCAATGACAAAAAGGCGCTTATCTTCAATCTAGGTGTTTCTGCGTGCTGCGCCGGCCCAAAGAGTGCCCGGCGGAAAACGACAAGGCAGGCATGTCGGGTGCCACTGTCTGCACCTGCACAGAAAGTTTTGAGCAGATATCTTCTTTCGTTCGGCCGGAATTGCAAGAAGATTGTGCATCTTCAATATTGGTCGCGGTCAATGTCAAAAAGCCCTTATCTGCAATCTAGGTGTTTCTGTTGCTGCTCCAGCCCAAAGAGTGCCCGGCGGATAACGACAACGCAGGCATGTCGGGTGCCATTGTCTACACCTGCACAGAAAGTTTTGAGCAGATATCTCCTTCCATTCGGCCGGAATTGCAAGAAGTTTGTGCATCTTCTATGTTCGTCGCGGTGAATGGCAAAAGGCGCTTATCTTCAATCTAGGTGTTTCTGCGTGCTGCGCCGGCCCAAAGAGTGCCCGGCGGAAAACGACAACGCAGGAATGTCGGGTGCCACTGTCTGCACCTGCACAGAAAGTTTTGAGCAGATATCTCCTTCCGTTCGGCCGGAATTGAAAGAAGATTGTGCATCTTCAATGTAGGTCGCGGTCAATGACAAAAAGGCGCTTATCTTCAATCTAGGTGTTTCTGCGTGCTGCGCCGGCCCAAAGAGTGCCCGGCGGAAAACGACAACGCAGGCATGTCGGTTGCCACTGTCTGCACCTGCACATAATGTTTTGAGCAGATATCTCCTTCCGTTCGGCCGGAATTGAAAGAAGATTGTGCATCTTCAATGTAGGTCGCGGTCAATGACAAAAAGGCGCTTATCTTCAATCTAGGTGTTTCTGCGTGCTGCGCCGGCCCAAAGAGTGCCCGGCGGAAAACGACAACGCAGGCATGTCGGGTGCCACTGTCTGCACCTGCACAGAAAGTTTTGAGCAGATATCTTCTTTCGTTCGGCCGGAATTGCAAGACGTTTGTGCATCTTCAATATTGGTCGCGGTCAATGTCAAAAAGCCCTTATCTGCAATCTAGGTGTTTCTGCGTGCTGCTCCGGCCCAAAGAGTGCCCGGTGGAAAACGACAACGCAGGCATGTCGGGTGCCACTGTCTACACCTGCACAGAAAGTTTTGAGCAGATATCTCCTTCCATTTGGCCGGAATTGCAAAACGTTTGTGCATCTTCTATGTTCGTCGCGGTCAATGGCAAAAGGCGCTTATTTTCAATCTAGGTGTTTCTGCGTGCTGCGCCGCCCCAAAGAGTGCCCGGTGGAAAACGACAACGCAGGCATGTCGGGTGCCACTGTCTGCACCTGCACAGAAAGTTTTGAGCAGATATCTCCTTCCATTCGGCCGGAATTGCAAGACGTTTGTGCATCTTCTATGTTCGTCGCGGTCAATGGCAAAAGGCGCTTATCTTCAATCTAGGTGTTTCTGCGTGCTGCGCCGGCCCAAAGAGTGCCCGGTGGAAAACGACAACGCAGGCATGTCGGGTGCCACTGTCTGCACCTGCACAGAAAGTTTTGAGCAGATATCTCCTTCTGTTCGGCCGGAATTGAAAGAAGATTGTGCATCTTCAATGTAGGTCTCGGTCAATGACAAAAAGGCGCTTATCTTCAATCTAGGTGTTTCTGCGTGCTGCGCCGGCCCAAAGAGTGCCCGGCGGAAAACGACAAGGCAGGCATGTCGGGTGCCACTGTCTGCACCTGCACAGAAAGTTTTGAGGAGATATCTCCTTCCATTCAGCCGGAATTGCAAGACGTTTGTGCATCTTCTATGTTCGTCGCGGTCAATGGCAAAAGGCGCTTATCTTCAATCTAGGTGTTTCTGCGTGCTGCGCCGGCCCAAAGAGTGCCCGGCGGAAAACGACAAGGCAGGCATGTCGGGTGCCACTGTCTGCACCTGCACAGAAAGTTTTGAGCAGATATCTTCTTTCGTTCGGCCGGAATTGCAAGAAGATTGTGCATCTTCAATATTGGTCGCGGTCAATGTCAAAAAGCCCTTATCTGCAATCTAGGTGTTTCTGCGTGCTGCTCCGGCCCAAAGAGTGCCCGGCGCATAACGACAACGCAGGCATTTCGGGTGCCATTGTCTACACCTGCACAGAAAGTTTTGAGCAGATATCTCCTTCCATTCGGCCGGAATTGCAAGAAGTTTGTGCATCTTCTATGTTCGTCGCGGTGAATGGCAAAAGGCGCTTATCTTCAATCTAGGTGTTTCTGCGTGCTGCGCCGGCCCAAAGAGTTCCCGGCGGAAAACGACAACGCAGGAATGTCGGGTGCCACTGTCTGCACCTGCACAGAAAGTTTTGAGCAGATATCTCCTTCCGTTCGGCCGGAATTGAAAGAAGATTGTGCATCTTCAATGTAGGTCGCGGTCAATGACAAAAAGGCGCTTATCTTCAATCTAGGTGTTTCTGCGTGCTGCGCCGGCCCAAAGAGTGCCCGGCGGAAAACGACAACGCAGGCATGTCGGGTGCCACTGTCTGCACCTGCACATAATGTTTTGAGCAGATATCTCCTTCCGTTCGGCCGGAATTGAAAGAAGATTGTGCATCTTCAATGTAGGTCGCGGTCAATGACAAAAAGGCGCTTATCTGCAATCTAGGTGTTTCTGCGTGCTGCGCCGGCCCAAAGAGTGCCCGGCGGAAAACGACAACGCAGGCATGTCGGGTGCCACTGTCTGCACCTGCACAGAAAGTTTTGAGCAGATATCTTCTTTCGTTCGGCCGGAATTGCAAGACGTTTGTGCATCTGCAATATTGGTCGCGGTCAATGTCAAAAAGCCCTTATCTGCAATCTAGGTGTTTCTGCGTGCTGCTCCGGCCCAAAGAGTGCCCGGCGGAAAACGACAACGCAGGCATGTCGGGTGCCACTGTCTACACCTGCACAGAAAGTTTTGAGCAGATATCTCCTTCCATTCAGCCGGAATTGCAAGACGTTTGTGCATCTTCTATGTTCGTCGCGGTCAATGGCAAAAGGCGCTTATCTTCAATCTAGGTGTTTCTGCGTGCTGCGCCGGCCCAAAGAGTGCCCGGTGGAAAACGACAACGCAGGCATGTCGGGTGCCACTGTTTGCACCTGCACAGAAAGTTTTGAGCAGATATCTCCTTCCGTTCGGCCGGAATTGAAAGAAGATTGTGCATCTTCAATGTAGGTCGCGGTCAATGACAAAAAGGCGCTTATCTTCAATCTAGGTGTTTCTGCGTGCTGCGCCGGCCCAAAGAGTGCCCGGCGGAAAACGACAACGCAGGCATGTCGGGTGCCACTGTCTGCACCTGCACAGAAAGTTTTGAGCAGATATCTTCTTTCGTTCGGCCGGAATTGCAAGACGTTTGTGCATCTGCAATATTGGTCGCGGTCAATGTCAAAAAGCCCTTATCTGCAATCTAGGTGTTTCTGCGTGCTGCTCCGGCCCAAAGAGTGCCCGGCGGAAAACGACAACGCAGGCATGTCGGGTGCCACTGTCTACACCTGCACAGAAAGTTTTGAGCAGATATCTCCTTCCATTCGGCCGGAATTGCAAGACGTTTGTGCATCTTCTATGTTCGTCGCGGTCAATGGCAAAAGGCGCTTATCTTCAATCTAGGTGTTTCTGCGTGCTGCGCCGGCCCAAAGAGTGTCCGGCGGAAAACGACAACGCAGGCATGTCGGGTGCCACTGTCTGCACCTGCACAGAAAGTTTTGAGCAGATATCTCCTTCCGTTCGGCCGGAATTGAAAGAAGATTGTGCATCTTCAATGTAGGTCGCGGTCAATGACAAAAAGGCGCTTATCTTCAATCTAGGTGTTTCTGCGTGCTGCGCCGGCCCAAAGAGTGCCCGGCGGAAAACGACAACCCAGGCATGTCGGGTGCCACTGTCTGCACCTGCACAGAAAGGTTTGAGCAGATATCTCCTTCCGTTCTGCCGGAATTGAAAGAAGATTGTGCATCTTCTATGTTCGTCGCGGTCAATGGCAAATGGCGCTTATCTTCAATCTAGGTGTTTCTGCGTGCTGCGCCGGCCCAAAGAGTGCCCGGCGGAAAACGACAACGCAGGCATGTCGGGTGCCACTGTCTGCACCTGCACAGAAAGTTTTGAGCAGATATCTTCTTTCGTTCGGCCGGAATTGCAAGACGTTTGTGCATCTGCAATATTGGTCGCGGTCAATGTCAAAAAGCCCTTATCTGCAATCTAGGTGTTTCTGCGTGCTGCTCCGGCCCAAAGAGTGCCCGGCGGAAAACGACAACGCAGGCATGTCGGGTGCCACTGTCTACACCTGCACAGAAAGTTTTGAGCAGATATCTCCTTCCATTCGGCCGGAATTGCAAGACGTTTGTGCATCTTCTATGTTCGTCGCGGTCAATGGCAAAAGGCGCTTATCTTCAATCTAGGTGTTTCTGCGTGCTGCGCCGGCCCAAAGAGTGTCCGGCGGAAAACGACAACGCAGGCATGTCGGGTGCCACTGTCTGCACCTGCACAGAAAGTTTTGAGCAGATATCTCCTTCCGTTCGGCCGGAATTGAAAGAAGATTGTGCATCTTCAATGTAGGTCGCGGTCAATGACAAAAAGGCGCTTATCTTCAATCTAGGTGTTTCTGCGTGCTGCGCCGGCCCAAAGAGAGCCCGGCGGAAAACGACAACCCAGGCATGTCGGGTGCCACTGTCTGCACCTGCACAGAAAGGTTTGAGCAGATATCTCCTTCCGTTCTGCCGGAATTGAAAGAAGATTGTGCATCTTCTATGTTCATCGCGGTCAATGGCAAAAGGCGCTTATCTTCAATCTAGGTGTTTCTGCGTGCTGCTCCGGCCCAAAGAGTGCCCGGCGGAAAACGACAACGCAGGCATGTCGGGTGCCACTGTCTACACCTGCACAGAAAGTTTTGAGCAGATATCTCCTTCCATTCGGCCGGAATTGCAAGAAGTTTGTGCAGCTTCTATGTTCGTCGCGGTCAATGACAAAAGGCGCTTATCTTCAATCTAGGTGTTTCTGCGTGCTGCTCCGGCCCAAAGAGTGCCCGGCGGAAAACGACAACGCAGGCATGTCGGGTGCCACTGTCTGCACCTGCACAGAAAGTTTTGAGCAGATATCTCCTTCCATTCGGCTGGAATTGCAAGAAGTTTGTGCATCTTCTATGTTCGTCGCGGTCAATGACAAAAGGCGCTTATCTTCAATCTAGGTGTTTCTGCGTGCTGCTCCGGCCCAAAGAGTGCCCGGCGGAAAACGACAACGCAGGCATGTCGGGTGCCACTGTCTGCACCTGCACAGAAAGTTTTGAGCAGATATCTCCTTCCATTCGGCCGGAATTGCAAGACGTTTGTGCATCTTCTATGTTCGTCGCGGTCAATGGCAAAAGGCGCTTATCTTCAATCTAGGTGTTTCTGCGTGCTGCGCCGGCCCAAAGAGTGCCCGGTGGAAAACGACAACGCAGGCATGTCGGGTGCCACTGTCTGCACTTGCACAGAAAGTTTGGAGCAGATATCTCCTTCCGTTCGGCCGGAATTGAAAGAAGATTGTGCATCTTCAATGTAGGTCGCGGTCAATGACAAAAAGGCGCTTATCTTCAATCTAGGTGTTTCTGCGTGCTGCGCCGGCCCAAAGAGTGCCCGGCGGAAAACGACAACCCAGGCATGTCGGGTGCCACTGTCTGCACCTGCACAGAAAGGTTTGAGCAGATATCTCCTTCCGTTCTGCCGGAATTGAAAGAAGATTGTGCATCTTCTATGTTCGTCGCGGTCAATGGCAAAAGGCGCTTATCTTCAATCTAGGTGTTTCTGCGTGCTGCGCCGGCCCAAAGAGTGCCCGGCGGAAAACGACAACGCAGGCATGTCGGGTGCCACTGTCTGCACCTGCACAGAAAGTTTTGAGCAGATATCTTCTTTCGTTCGGCCGGAATTGCAAGACGTTTGTGCATCTGCAATATTGGTCGCGGTCAATGTCAAAAAGCCCTTATCTGCAATCTAGGTGTTTCTGCGTGCTGCTCCGGCCCAAAGAGTGCCCGGCGGAAAACGACAACGCAGGCATGTCGGGTGCCACTGTCTACACCTGCACAGAAAGTTTTGAGCAGATATCTCCTTCCATTCGGCCGGAATTGCAAGACGTTTGTGCATCTTCTATGTTCGTCGCGGTCAATGGCAAAAGGCGCTTATCTTCAATCTAGGTGTTTCTGCGTGCTGCGCCGGCCCAAAGAGTGTCCGGCGGAAAACGACAACGCAGGCATGTCGGGTGCCACTGTCTGCACCTGCACAGAAAGTTTTGAGCAGATATCTCCTTCCGTTCGGCCGGAATTGAAAGAAGATTGTGCATCTTCAATGTAGGTCGCGGTCAATGACAAAAAGGCGCTTATCTTCAATCTAGGTGTTTCTGCGTGCTGCGCCGGCCCAAAGAGTGCCCGGCGGAAAACGACAACCCAGGCATGTCGGGTGCCACTGTCTGCACCTGCACAGAAAGGTTTGAGCAGATATCTCCTTCCGTTCTGCCGGAATTGAAAGAAGATTGTGCATCTTCTATGTTCGTCGCGGTCAATGGCAAAAGGCGCTTATCTTCAATCTAGGTGTTTCTGCGTGCTGCTCCGGCCCAAAGAGTGCCCGGCGGAAAACGACAACGCAGGCATGTCGGGTGCCACTGTCTACACCTGCACAGAAAGTTTTGAGCAGATATCTCCTTCCATTCGGCCGGAATTGCAAGAAGTTTGTGCATCTTCTATGTTCGTCGCGGTCAATGACAAAAGGCGCTTATCTTCAATCTAGGTGTTTCTGCGTGCTGCTCCGGCCCAAAGAGTGCCCGGCGGAAAACGACAACGCAGGCATGTCGGGTGCCACTGTCTGCACCTGCACAGAAAGTTTTGAGCAGATATCTCCTTCCATTCGGCTGGAATTGCAAGAAGTTTGTGCATCTTCTATGTTCGTCGCGGTCAATGACAAAAGGCGCTTATCTTCAATCTAGGTGTTTCTGCGTGCTGCTCCGGCCCAAAGAGTGCCCGGCGGAAAACGACAACGCAGGCATGTCGGGTGCCACTGTCTGCACCTGCACAGAAAGTTTTGAGCAGATATCTCCTTCCATTCGGCCGGAATTGCAAGACGTTTGTGCATCTTCTATGTTCGTCGCGGTCAATGGCAAAAGGCGCTTATCTTCAATCTAGGTGTTTCTGCGTGCTGCGCCGGCCCAAAGAGTGCCCGGTGGAAAACGACAACGCAGGCATGTCGGGTGCCACTGTCTGCACTTGCATAGAAAGTTTGGAGCAGATATCTCCTTCCGTTCGGCCGGAATTGAAAGAAGATTGTGCATCTTCAATGTAAGTCTCGGTCAATGACAAAAAGGCGCTTATCTTCAATCTAGGTGTTTCTGCGTGCTGCGCCGGCCCAAAGAGTGCCCGGCGGAAAACGACAAGGCAGGCATGTCGGGTGCCACTGTCTGCACCTGCACAGAAAGTTTTGAGCAGATATCTTCTTTCGTTCGGCCGGAATTGCAAGAAGATTGTGCATCTTCAATATTGGTCGCGGTCAATGTCAAAAAGCCCTTATCTGCAATCTAGGTGTTTCTGTTGCTGCTCCAGCCCAAAGAGTGCCCGGCGGATAACGACAACGCAGGCATGTCGGGTGCCATTGTCTACACCTGCACAGAAAGTTTTGAGCAGATATCTCCTTCCATTCGGCCGGAATTGCAAGAAGTTTGTGCATCTTCTATGTTCGTCGCGGTGAATGGCAAAAGGCGCTTATCTTCAATCTAGGTGTTTCTGCGTGCTGCGCCGGCCCAAAGAGTGCCCGGCGGAAAACGACAACGCAGGAATGTCGGGTGCCACTGTCTGCACCTGCACAGAAAGTTTTGAGCAGATATCTCCTTCCGTTCGGCCGGAATTGAAAGAAGATTGTGCATCTTCAATGTAGGTCGCGGTCAATGACAAAAAGGCGCTTATCTTCAATCTAGGTGTTTCTGCGTGCTGCGCCGGCCCAAAGAGTGCCCGGCGGAAAACGACAACGCAGGCATGTCGGGTGCCACTGTCTGCACCTGCACAGAAAGTTTTGAGCAGATATCTTCTTTCGTTCGGCCGGAATTGCAAGACGTTTGTGCATCTGCAATATTGGTCGCGGTCAATGTCAAAAAGCCCTTATCTGCAATCTAGGTGTTTCTGCGAGCTGCTCTGGCCCAAAGAGGGCCCGGCGGAAAACGACAACGCAGGCATGTCGGGTGCCATTGTCTACACCTGCACAGAAAGTTTTGAGCAGATATCTCCTTCCATTCGGCCGGAATTGCAAGAAGTTTGTGCATCTTCTATGTTCGTCGCGGTGAATGGCAAAAGGCGCTTATCTTCAATCTAGGTGTTTCTGCGTGCTGCGCCGGCCCAAAGAGTGCCCGGCGGAAAACGACAACGCAGGCATGTCGGGTGCCACTGTCTGCACCTGCACAGAAAGTTTTGAGCAGATATCTCCTTCCATTCGGCCGGAATTGCAAGACGTTTGTGCATCTGCAATATTGGTCGCGGTCAATGTCAAAAAGCCCTTATCTGCAATCTAGGTGTTTCTGCGTGCTGCTCCGGCCCAAAGAGTGCCCGGCGGAAAACGACAACGCAGGCATGTCGGGTGCCACTGTCTACACCTGCACAGAAAGTTTTGAGCAGATATCTCCTTCCATTCAGCCGGAATTGCAAGAAGTTTGTGCATCTTCTATGTTCGTCGCGGTCAATGGCAAAAGGCGCTTATCTTCAATCTAGGTGTTTCTGCGTGCTGCGCCGGCCCAAAGAGTGCCCGGTGGAAAACGACAACGCAGGCATGTCGGGTGCCACTGTCTGCACCTGCACAGAAAGTTTTGAGCAGATATCTCCTTCCGTTCGGCCGGAATTGAAAGAAGATTGTGCATCTTCAATGTAGGTCGCGGTCAATGACAAAAAGGCGCTTATCTTCAATCTAGGTGTTTCTGCGTGCTGCGCCGGCCCAAAGAGTGCCCGGCGGAAAACGACAACGCAGGCATGTCGGGTGCCACTGTCTGCACCTGCACAGAAAGTTTTGAGCAGATATCTTCTTTCGTTCGGCCGGAATTGCAAGACGTTTGTGCATCTGCAATATTGGTCGCGGTCAATGTCAAAAAGCCCTTATCTGCAATCTAGGTGTTTCTGCGTGCTGCTCCGGCCCAAAGAGTGCCCGGCGGAAAACGACAACGCAGGCATGTCGGGTGCCACTGTCTACACCTGCACAGAAAGTTTTGAGCAGATATCTCCTTCCATTCGGCCGGAATTGCAAGACGTTTGTGCATCTTCTATGTTCGTCGCGGTCAATGGCAAAAGGCGCTTATCTTCAATCTAGGTGTTTCTGCGTGCTGCGCCGGCCCAAAGAGTGCCCGGCGGAAAACGACAACGCAGGCATGTCGGGTGCCACTGTCTGCACCTGCACAGAAAGTTTTGAGCAGATATCTCCTTCCGTTCGGCCGGAATTGAAAGAAGATTGTGCATCTTCAATGTAGGTCGCGGTCAATGACAAAAAGGCGCTTATCTTCAATCTAGGTGTTTCTGCGTGCTGCGCCGGACCAAAGAGTGCCCGGCGGAAAACGACAACGCAGGCATGTCGGGTGCCACTGTCTGCACCTGCACATACTGTTTTGAGCAGATATCTCCTTCCGTTCGGCCGGAATTGAAAGAAGATTGTGCATCTTCAATGTAGGTCGCGGTCAATGACAAAAAGGCGTTTATCTTCAATCTAGGTGTTTCTGCGTGCTGCGCCGGCCCAAAGAGTGCCCGGCGGAAAACGACAACCCAGGCATGTCGGGTGCCACTGTCTGCACCTGCACAGAAAGGTTTGAGCAGATATCTCCTTCCGTTCTGCCGGAATTGAAAGAAGATTGTGCATCTTCTATGATCGTCGCGGTCAATGGCAAAAGGCGCTTATCTTCAATCTAGGTGTTTCTGCGTGCTGCTCCGGCCCAAAGAGTGCCCGGCGGAAAACGACAACGCAGGCATGTCGGGTGCCACTGTCTGCACCTGCACATAATGTTTTGAGCAGATATCTCCTTCCATTCGGCCGGAATTGCAAGACGTTTGTGCATCTTCTATGTTCGTCGCGGTCAATGGCAAAAGGCGCTTATCTTCAATCTGGGTGTTTCTGCGTGCTGCGCCGGCCCAAAGAGTGCCCGGTGGAAAACGACAACGCAGGCATGTCGGGTGCCACTGTCTGCACCTGCACAGAAAGTTTTGAGCAGATATCTCCTTCCGTTCGGCCGGAATTGAAAGAAGATTGTGCATCTTCAATGTAGGTCTCGGTCAATGACAAAAAGGCGCTTATCTTCAATCTAGGTGTTTCTGCGTGCTGCGCCGGCCCAAAGAGTGCCCGGCGGAAAACGACAAGGCAGGCATGTCGGGTGCCACTGTCTGCACCTGTACAGAAAGTTTTGAGCAGATATCTTCTTTCGTTCGGCCGGAATTGCAAGAAGATTGTGCATCTTCAATATTGGTCGCGGTCAATGTCAAAAAGCCCTTATCTGCAATCTAGGTGTTTCTGCGTGCTGCTCCGGCCCAAAGAGTGCCCGGCAGATAACGACAACGCAGGCATGTCGGGTGCCATTGTCTACACCTGCACAGAAAGTTTTGAGCAGATATCTCCTTCCGTTCGGCCGGAATTGAAAGAAGATTGTGCATCTTCAATGTAGGTCGCGGTCAATGACAAAAAGGCGCTTATCTTCAATCTAGGTGTTTCTGCGTGCTGCGCCGGCCCAAAGAGTGCCCGGTGGAAAACGACAACGCAGGCATGTCGGGTGCCACTGTCTGCACCTGCACAGAAAGTTTTGAGCAGATATCTCCTTCCGTTCGGCCGGAATTGAAAGAAGATTGTGCATCTTCAATGTAGGTCGCGGTCAATGACAAAAAGGCGCTTATCTTCAATCTAGGTGTTTCTGCGTGCTGCGCCGGCCCAAAGAGTGCCCGGCGGAAAACGACAAGGCAGGCATGTCGGGTGCCGCTGTCTGCACCTGCACAGAAAGTTTTGAGCAGATATCTTCTTTCGTTCGGCCGGAATTGCAAGACGTTTGTGCATCTTCAATATTGGTCGTGGTCAATGTCAAAAAGCCCTTATCTGCAATCTAGGTGTTTCTGCGTACTGCTCCGGCCCAAAGAGTGCCTGGCGGAAAACGACAACGCAGGCATGTCGGGTGCCACTGTCTGCACCTGCACAGAAAGTTTTGAGCAGATATCTTCTTTCGTTCGGCCGGAATTGCAAGACGTTTGTGCATCTTCAATATTGGTCGCGGTCAATGTCAAAAAGCCCTTATCTGCAATCTAGGTGTTTCTGCGTGCTGCTCCGGCCCAAAGAGTGCCCGGTGGAAAACGACAACGCAGGCATGTCGGGTGCCACTGTCTACACCTGCACAGAAAGTTTTGAGCAGATATCTCCTTCCATTCGGCCGGAATTGCAAGACGTTTGTGCATCTTCTATGTTCGTCGCGGTCAATGGCAAAAGGCGCTTATCTTCAATCTAGGTGTTTCTGCGTGCTGCGCCGCCCCAAAGAGTGCCCGGTGGAAAACGACAACGCAGGCATGTCGGGTGCCACTGTCTGCACCTGCACAGAAAGTTTTGAGCAGATATCTCCTTCCATTCGGCCGGAATTGCAAGACGTTTGTGCATCTTCTATGTTCGTCGCGGTCAATGGCAAAAGGCGCTTTATCTTCAATCTAGGTGTTTCTGCGTGCTGCGCCGGCCCAAAGAGTGCCCGGTGGAAAACGACAACGCAGGCATGTCGGGTGCCACTGTCTGCACCTGCACAGAAAGTTTTGAGCAGATATCTTCTTTCGTTCGGCCGGAATTGCAAGACGTTTGTGCATCTGCAATATTGGTCGCGGTCAATGTCAAAAAGCCCTTATCTGCAATCTAGGTGTTTCTGCGTGCTGCTCCGGCCCAAAGAGTGCCCGGCGGAAAACGACAACGCAGGCATGTCGGGTGCCACTGTCTACACCTGCACAGAAAGTTTTGAGCAGATATCTCCTTCCATTCGGCCGGAATTGCAAGACGTTTGTGCATCTTCTATGTTCGTCGCGGTCAATGGCAAAAGGCGCTTATCTTCAATCTAGGTGTTTCTGCGTGCTGCGCCGGCCCAAAGAGTGCCCGGTGGAAAACGACAACGCAGGCATGTCGGGTGCCACTGTCTGCACTTGCATAGAAAGTTTGGAGCAGATATCTCCTTCCGTTCGGCCGGAATTGAAAGAAGATTGTGCATCTTCAATGTAAGTCTCGGTCAATGACAAAAAGGCGCTTATCTTCAATCTAGGTGTTTCTGCGTGCTGCGCCGGCCCAAAGAGTGCCCGGCGGAAAACGACAAGGCAGGCATGTCGGGTGCCACTGTCTGCACCTGCACAGAAAGTTTTGAGCAGATATCTTCTTTCGTTCGGCCGGAATTGCAAGAAGATTGTGCATCTTCAATATTGGTCGCGGTCAATGTCAAAAAGCCCTTATCTGCAATCTAGGTGTTTCTGTTGCTGCTCCAGCCCAAAGAGTGCCCGGCGGATAACGACAACGCAGGCATGTCGGGTGCCATTGTCTACACCTGCACAGAAAGTTTTGAGCAGATATCTCCTTCCATTCGGCCGGAATTGCAAGAAGTTTGTGCATCTTCTATGTTCGTCGCGGTGAATGGCAAAAGGCGCTTATCTTCAATCTAGGTGTTTCTGCGTGCTGCGCCGGCCCAAAGAGTGCCCGGCGGAAAACGACAACGCAGGAATGTCGGGTGCCACTGTCTGCACCTGCACAGAAAGTTTTGAGCAGATATCTCCTTCCGTTCGGCCGGAATTGAAAGAAGATTGTGCATCTTCAATGTAGGTCGCGGTCAATGACAAAAAGGCGCTTATCTTCAATCTAGGTGTTTCTGCGTGCTGCGCCGGCCCAAAGAGTGCCCGGCGGAAAACGACAACGCAGGCATGTCGGGTGCCACTGTCTGCACCTGCACAGAAAGTTTTGAGCAGATATCTTCTTTCGTTCGGCCGGAATTGCAAGACGTTTGTGCATCTGCAATATTGGTCGCGGTCAATGTCAAAAAGCCCTTATCTGCAATCTAGGTGTTTCTGCGAGCTGCTCTGGCCCAAAGAGAGCCCGGCGGAAAACGACAACGCAGGCATGTCGGGTGCCATTGTCTACACCTGCACAGAAAGTTTTGAGCAGATATCTCCTTCCATTCGGCCGGAATTGCAAGAAGTTTGTGCATCTTCTATGTTCGTCGCGGTGAATGGCAAAAGGCGCTTATCTTCAATCTAGGTGTTTCTGCGTGCTGCGCCGGCCCAAAGAGTGCCCGGCGGAAAACGACAACGCAGGCATGTCGGGTGCCACTGTCTGCACCTGCACAGAAAGTTTTGAGCAGATATCTCCTTCCATTCGGCCGGAATTGCAAGACGTTTGTGCATCTGCAATATTGGTCGCGGTCAATGTCAAAAAGCCCTTATCTGCAATCTAGGTGTTTCTGCGTGCTGCTCCGGCCCAAAGAGTGCCCGGCGGAAAACGACAACGCAGGCATGTCGGGTGCCACTGTCTACACCTGCACAGAAAGTTTTGAGCAGATATCTCCTTCCATTCAGCCGGAATTGCAAGAAGTTTGTGCATCTTCTATGTTCGTCGCGGTCAATGGCAAAAGGCGCTTATCTTCAATCTAGGTGTTTCTGCGTGCTGCGCCGGCCCAAAGAGTGCCCGGTGGAAAACGACAACGCAGGCATGTCGGGTGCCACTGTCTGCACCTGCACAGAAAGTTTTGAGCAGATATCTCCTTCCGTTCGGCCGGAATTGAAAGAAGATTGTGCATCTTCAATGTAGGTCGCGGTCAATGACAAAAAGGCGCTTATCTTCAATCTAGGTGTTTCTGCGTGCTGCGCCGGCCCAAAGAGTGCCCGGCGGAAAACGACAACGCAGGCATGTCGGGTGCCACTGTCTGCACCTGCACAGAAAGTTTTGAGCAGATATCTTCTTTCGTTCGGCCGGAATTGCAAGACGTTTGTGCATCTGCAATATTGGTCGCGGTCAATGTCAAAAAGCCCTTATCTGCAATCTAGGTGTTTCTGCGTGCTGCTCCGGCCCAAAGAGTGCCCGGCGGAAAACGACAACGCAGGCATGTCGGGTGCCACTGTCTACACCTGCACAGAAAGTTTTGAGCAGATATCTCCTTCCATTCGGCCGGAATTGCAAGACGTTTGTGCATCTTCTATGTTCGTCGCGGTCAATGGCAAAAGGCGCTTATCTTCAATCTAGGTGTTTCTGCGTGCTGCGCCGGCCCAAAGAGTGCCCGGCGGAAAACGACAACGCAGGCATGTCGGGTGCCACTGTCTGCACCTGCACAGAAAGTTTTGAGCAGATATCTCCTTCCGTTCGGCCGGAATTGAAAGAAGATTGTGCATCTTCAATGTAGGTCGCGGTCAATGACAAAAAGGCGCTTATCTTCAATCTAGGTGTTTCTGCGTGCTGCGCCGGACCAAAGAGTGCCCGGCGGAAAACGACAACGCAGGCATGTCGGGTGCCACTGTCTGCACCTGCACATACTGTTTTGAGCAGATATCTCCTTCCGTTCGGCCGGAATTGAAAGAAGATTGTGCATCTTCAATGTAGGTCGCGGTCAATGACAAAAAGGCGCTTATCTTCAATCTAGGTGTTTCTGCGTGCTGCGCCGGCCCAAAGAGTGCCCGGCGGAAAACGACAACCCAGGCATGTCGGGTGCCACTGTCTGCACCTGCACAGAAAGGTTTGAGCAGATATCTCCTTCCGTTCTGCCGGAATTGAAAGAAGATTGTGCATCTTCTATGTTCGTCGCGGTCAATGGCAAAAGGCGCTTATCTTCAATCTAGGTGTTTCTGCGTGCTGCTCCGGCCCAAAGAGTGCCCGGCGGAAAACGACAACGCAGGCATGTCGGGTGCCACTGTCTGCACCTGCACATAATGTTTTGAGCAGATATCTCCTTCCGTTCGGCCGGAATTGAAAGAAGATTGTGCATCTTCAATGTAGGTCGCGGTCAATGACAAAAAGGCGCTTATCTTCAATCTAGGTGTTTCTGCGTGCTGCGCCGGCCCAAAGAGTGCCCGGCGGAAAACGACAACGCAGGCATGTCGGGTGCCACTGTCTGCACCTGCACAGAAAGTTTTGAGCAGATATCTTCTTTCGTTCGGCCGGAATTGCAAGACGTTTGTGCATCTGCAATATTGGTCGCGGTCAATGTCAAAAAGCCCTTATCTGCAATCTAGGTGTTTCTGCGTGCTGCTCTGGCCCAAAGAGTGCCCGGCGGAAAACGACAACGCAGGCATGTCGGGTGCCACTGTCTACACCTGCACAGAAAGTTTTGAGCAGATATCTCCTTCCATTCGGCCGGAATTGCAAGACGTTTGTGCATCTTCTATGTTCGTCGCGGTCAATGGCAAAAGGCGCTTATCTTCAATCTGGGTGTTTCTGCGTGCTGCGCCGGCCCAAAGAGTGCCCGGTGGAAAACGACAACGCAGGCATGTCGGGTGCCACTGTCTGCACCTGCACAGAAAGTTTTGAGCAGATATCTCCTTCCGTTCGGCCGGAATTGAAAGAAGATTGTGCATCTTCAATGTAGGTCTCGGTCAATGACAAAAAGGCGCTTATCTTCAATCTAGGTGTTTCTGCGTGCTGCGCCGGCCCAAAGAGTGCCCGGCGGAAAACGACAAGGCAGGCATGTCGGGTGCCACTGTCTGCACCTGTACAGAAAGTTTTGAGCAGATATCTTCTTTCGTTCGGCCGGAATTGCAAGAAGATTGTGCATCTTCAATATTGGTCGCGGTCAATGTCAAAAAGCCCTTATCTGCAATCTAGGTGTTTCTGCGTGCTGCTCCGGCCCAAAGAGTGCCCGGCAGATAACGACAACGCAGGCATGTCGGGTGCCATTGTCTACACCTGCACAGAAAGTTTTGAGCAGATATCTCCTTCCGTTCGGCCGGAATTGAAAGAAGATTGTGCATCTTCAATGTAGGTCGCGGTCAATGACAAAAAGGCGCTTATCTTCAATCTAGGTGTTTCTGCGTGCTGCGCCGGCCCAAAGAGTGCCCGGTGGAAAACGACAACGCAGGCATGTCGGGTGCCACTGTCTGCACCTGCACAGAAAGTTTTGAGCAGATATCTCCTTCCGTTCGGCCGGAATTGAAAGAAGATTGTGCATCTTCAATGTAGGTCGCGGTCAATGACAAAAAGGCGCTTATCTTCAATCTAGGTGTTTCTGCGTGCTGCGCCGGCCCAAAGAGTGCCCGGCGGAAAACGACAAGGCAGGCATGTCGGGTGCCGCTGTCTGCACCTGCACAGAAAGTTTTGAGCAGATATCTTCTTTCGTTCGGCCGGAATTGCAAGACGTTTGTGCATCTTCAATATTGGTCGTGGTCAATGTCAAAAAGCCCTTATCTGCAATCTAGGTGTTTCTGCGTACTGCTCCGGCCCAAAGAGTGCCTGGCGGAAAACGACAACGCAGGCATGTCGGGTGCCACTGTCTGCACCTGCACAGAAAGTTTTGAGCAGATATCTTCTTTCGTTCGGCCGGAATTGCAAGACGTTTGTGCATCTTCAATATTGGTCGCGGTCAATGTCAAAAAGCCCTTATCTGCAATCTAGGTGTTTCTGCGTGCTGCTCCGGCCCAAAGAGTGCATGGGTGGAAAACGACAACGCAGGCATGTCGGGTGCCACTGTCTACACCTGCACAGAAAGTTTTGAGCAGATATCTCCTTCCATTCGGCCGGAATTGCAAGACGTTTGTGCATCTTCTATGTTCGTCGCGGTCAATGGCAAAAGGCGCTTATCTTCAATCTAGGTGTTTCTGCGTGCTGCGCCGCCCCAAAGAGTGCCCGGTGGAAAACGACAACGCAGGCATGTCGGGTGCCACTGTCTGCACCTGCACAGAAAGTTTTGAGCAGATATCTCCTTCCATTCGGCCGGAATTGCAAGACGTTTGTGCATCTTCTATGTTCGTCGCGGTCAATGGCAAAAGGCGCTTTATCTTCAATCTAGGTGTTTCTGCGTGCTGCGCCGGCCCAAAGAGTGCCCGGTGGAAAACGACAACGCAGGCATGTCGGGTGCCACTGTCTGCACCTGCACAGAAAGTTTTGAGCAGATATCTTCTTTCGTTCGGCCGGAATTGCAAGACGTTTGTGCATCTGCAATATTGGTCGCGGTCAATGTCAAAAAGCCCTTATCTGCAATCTAGGTGTTTCTGCGTGCTGCTCCGGCCCAAAGAGTGCCCGGCGGAAAACGACAACGCAGGCATGTCGGGTGCCACTGTCTACACCTGCACAGAAAGTTTTGAGCAGATATCTCCTTCCATTCGGCCGGAATTGCAAGACGTTTGTGCATCTTCTATGTTCGTCGCGGTCAATGGCAAAAGGCGCTTATCTTCAATCTGGGTGTTTCTGCGTGCTGCGCCGGCCCAAAGAGTGCCCGGTGGAAAACGACAACGCAGGCATGTCGGGTGCCACTGTCTGCACCTGCACAGAAAGTTTTGAGCAGATATCTCCTTCCGTTCGGCCGGAATTGAAAGAAGATTGTGCATCTTCAATGTAGGTCTCGGTCAATGACAAAAAGGCGCTTATCTTCAATCTAGGTGTTTCTGCGTGCTGCGCCGGCCCAAAGAGTGCCCGGCGGAAAACGACAAGGCAGGCATGTCGGGTGCCGCTGTCTGCACCTGCACAGAAAGTTTTGAGCAGATATCTTCTTTCGTTCGGCCGGAATTGCAAGACGTTTGTGCATCTTCAATATTGGTCGTGGTCAATGTCAAAAAGCCCTTATCTGCAATCTAGGTGTTTCTGCGTACTGCTCCGGCCCAAAGAGTGCCCGGCGGATAACGACAACGCAGGCATGTCGGGTGCCATTGTCTACACCTGCACAGAAAGTTTTGAGCAGATATCTCCTTCCGTTCGGCCGGAATTGAAAGAAGATTGTGCATCTTCAATGTAGGTCGCGGTCAATGACAAAAAGGCGCTTATCTTCAATCTAGGTGTTTCTGCGTGCTGCGCCGGCCCAAAGAGTGCCCGGTGGAAAACGACAACGCAGACATGTCGGGTGCCACTGTCTGCACCTGCACAGAAAGTTTTGAGCAGATATCTCCTTCCGTTCGGCCGGAATTGAAAGAAGATTGTGCATCTTCAATGTAGGTCGCGGTCAATGACAAAAAGGCGCTTATCTTCAATCTAGGTGTTTCTGCGTGCTGCGCCGGCCCAAAGAGTGCCCGGCGGAAAACGACAACGCAGGCATGTCGGGTGCCGCTGTCTGCACCTGCACAGAAAGTTTTGAGCAGATATCTTCTTTCGTTCGGCCGGAATTGCAAGACGTTTGTGCATCTTCAATATTGGTCGTGGTCAATGTCAAAAAGCCCTTATCTGCAATCTAGGTGTTTCTGCGTACTGCTCCGGCCCAAAGAGTGCCTGGCGGAAAACGACAACGCAGGCATGTCGGGTGCCACTGTCTGCACCTGCACAGAAAGTTTTGAGCAGATATCTTCTTTCGTTCGGCCGGAATTGCAAGAAGTTTGTGCATCTTCAATATTGGTCGCGGTCAATGTCAAAAAGCCCTTATCTGCAATCTAGGTGTTTCTGCGTGCTGCTCCGGCCCAAAGAGTGCCCGGTGGAAAACGACAACGCAGGCATGTCGGGTGCCACTGTCTACACCTGCACAGAAAGTTTTGAGCAGATATCTCCTTCCATTTGGCCGGAATTGCAAAACGTTTGTGCATCTTCTATGTTCGTCGCGGTCAATGGCAAAAGGCGCTTATTTTCAATCTAGGTGTTTCTGCGTGCTGCGCCGCCCCAAAGAGTGCCCGGTGGAAAACGACAACGCAGGCATGTCGGGTGCCACTGTCTGCACCTGCACAGAAAGTTTTGAGCAGATATCTCCTTCCATTCGGCCGGAATTGCAAGACGTTTGTGCATCTTCTATGTTCGTCGCGGTCAATGGCAAAAGGCGCTTATCTTCAATCTAGGTGTTTCTGCGTGCTGCGCCGGCCCAAAGAGTGCCCGGTGGAAAACGACAACGCAGGCATGTCGGGTGCCACTGTCTGCACCTGCACAGAAAGTTTTGAGCAGATATCTCCTTCTGTTCGGCCGGAATTGAAAGAAGATTGTGCATCTTCAATGTAGGTCTCGGTCAATGACAAAAAGGCGCTTATCTTCAATCTAGGTGTTTCTGCGTGCTGCGCCGGCCCAAAGAGTGCCCGGCGGAAAACGACAAGGCAGGCATGTCGGGTGCCACTGTCTGCACCTGCACAGAAAGTTTTGAGGAGATATCTCCTTCCATTCAGCCGGAATTGCAAGACGTTTGTGCATCTTCTATGTTCGTCGCGGTCAATGGCAAAAGGCGCTTATCTTCAATCTAGGTGTTTCTGCGTGCTGCGCCGGCCCAAAGAGTGCCCGGCGGAAAACGACAAGGCAGGCATGTCGGGTGCCACTGTCTGCACCTGCACAGAAAGTTTTGAGCAGATATCTTCTTTCGTTCGGCCGGAATTGCAAGAAGATTGTGCATCTTCAATATTGGTCGCGGTCAATGTCAAAAAGCCCTTATCTGCAATCTAGGTGTTTCTGCGTGCTGCTCCGGCCCAAAGAGTGCCCGGCGCATAACGACAACGCAGGCATTTCGGGTGCCATTGTCTACACCTGCACAGAAAGTTTTGAGCAGATATCTCCTTCCATTCGGCCGGAATTGCAAGAAGTTTGTGCATCTTCTATGTTCGTCGCGGTGAATGGCAAAAGGCGCTTATCTTCAATCTAGGTGTTTCTGCGTGCTGCGCCGGCCCAAAGAGTTCCCGGCGGAAAACGACAACGCAGGAATGTCGGGTGCCACTGTCTGCACCTGCACAGAAAGTTTTGAGCAGATATCTCCTTCCGTTCGGCCGGAATTGAAAGAAGATTGTGCATCTTCAATGTAGGTCGCGGTCAATGACAAAAAGGCGCTTATCTTCAATCTAGGTGTTTCTGCGTGCTGCGCCGGCCCAAAGAGTGCCCGGCGGAAAACGACAACGCAGGCATGTCGGGTGCCACTGTCTGCACCTGCACATAATGTTTTGAGCAGATATCTCCTTCCGTTCGGCCGGAATTGAAAGAAGATTGTGCATCTTCAATGTAGGTCGCGGTCAATGACAAAAAGGCGCTTATCTTCAATCTAGGTGTTTCTGCGTGCTGCGCCGGCCCAAAGAGTGCCCGGCGGAAAACGACAACGCAGGCATGTCGGGTGCCACTGTCTGCACCTGCACAGAAAGTTTTGAGCAGATATCTTCTTTCGTTCGGCCGGAATTGCAAGACGTTTGTGCATCTGCAATATTGGTCGCGGTCAATGTCAAAAAGCCCTTATCTGCAATCTAGGTGTTTCTGCGTGCTGCTCCGGCCCAAAGAGTGCCCGGCGGAAAACGACAACGCAGGCATGTCGGGTGCCACTGTCTACACCTGCACAGAAAGTTTTGAGCAGATATCTCCTTCCATTCAGCCGGAATTGCAAGACGTTTGTGCATCTTCTATGTTCGTCGCGGTCAATGGCAAAAGGCGCTTATCTTCAATCTAGGTGTTTCTGCGTGCTGCGCCGGCCCAAAGAGTGCCCGGTGGAAAACGACAACGCAGGCATGTCGGGTGCCACTGTTTGCACCTGCACAGAAAGTTTTGAGCAGATATCTCCTTCCGTTCGGCCGGAATTGAAAGAAGATTGTGCATCTTCAATGTAGGTCGCGGTCAATGACAAAAAGGCGCTTATCTTCAATCTAGGTGTTTCTGCGTGCTGCGCCGGCCCAAAGAGTGCCCGGCGGAAAACGACAACGCAGGCATGTCGGGTGCCACTGTCTGCACCTGCACAGAAAGTTTTGAGCAGATATCTTCTTTCGTTCGGCCGGAATTGCAAGACGTTTGTGCATCTGCAATATTGGTCGCGGTCAATGTCAAAAAGCCCTTATCTGCAATCTAGGTGTTTCTGCGTGCTGCTCCGGCCCAAAGAGTGCCCGGCGGAAAACGACAACGCAGGCATGTCGGGTGCCACTGTCTACACCTGCACAGAAAGTTTTGAGCAGATATCTCCTTCCATTCGGCCGGAATTGCAAGACGTTTGTGCATCTTCTATGTTCGTCGCGGTCAATGGCAAAAGGCGCTTATCTTCAATCTAGGTGTTTCTGCGTGCTGCGCCGGCCCAAAGAGTGTCCGGCGGAAAACGACAACGCAGGCATGTCGGGTGCCACTGTCTGCACCTGCACAGAAAGTTTTGAGCAGATATCTCCTTCCGTTCGGCCGGAATTGAAAGAAGATTGTGCATCTTCAATGTAGGTCGCGGTCAATGACAAAAAGGCGCTTATCTTCAATCTAGGTGTTTCTGCGTGCTGCGCCGGCCCAAAGAGTGCCCGGCGGAAAACGACAACCCAGGCATGTCGGGTGCCACTGTCTGCACCTGCACAGAAAGGTTTGAGCAGATATCTCCTTCCGTTCTGCCGGAATTGAAAGAAGATTGTGCATCTTCTATGTTCGTCGCGGTCAATGGCAAATGGCGCTTATCTTCAATCTAGGTGTTTCTGCGTGCTGCGCCGGCCCAAAGAGTGCCCGGCGGAAAACGACAACGCAGGCATGTCGGGTGCCACTGTCTGCACCTGCACAGAAAGTTTTGAGCAGATATCTCCTTCCATTCGGCTGGAATTGCAAGAAGTTTGTGCATCTTCTATGTTCGTCGCGGTCAATGACAAAAGGCGCTTATCTTCAATCTAGGTGTTTCTGCGTGCTGCTCCGGCCCAAAGAGTGCCCGGTGGAAAACGACAACGCAGGCATGTCGGGTGCCACTGTCTGCACCTGCACAGAAAGTTTTGAGCAGATATCTCCTTCCATTCGGCCGGAATTGCAAGACGTTTGTGCATCTTCTATGTTCGTCGCGGTCAATGGCAAAAGGCGCTTATCTTCAATCTAGGTGTTTCTGCGTGCTGCGCCGGCCCAAAGAGTGCCCGGTGGAAAACGACAACGCAGGCATGTCGGGTGCCACTGTCTGCACTTGCACAGAAAGTTTGGAGCAGATATCTCCTTCCGTTCGGCCGGAATTGAAAGAAGATTGTGCATCTTCAATGTAGGTCGCGGTCAATGACAAAAAGGCGCTTATCTTCAATCTAGGTGTTTCTGGGTGCTGCGCCGGCCCAAAGAGTGCCCGGCGGAAAACGACAACCCAGGCATGTCGGGTGCCACTGTCTGCACCTGCACAGAAAGGTTTGAGCAGATATCTCCTACCGTTCTGCCGGAATTGAAAGAAGATTGTGCATCTTCTATGTTCGTCGCGGTCAATGGCAAAAGGCGCTTATCTTCAATCTAGGTGTTTCTGCGTGCTGCGCCGGCCCAAAGAGTGCCCGGCGGAAAACGACAACGCAGGCATGTCGGGTGCCACTGTCTGCACCTGCACAGAAAGTTTTGAGCAGATATCTTCTTTCGTTCGGCCGGAATTGCAAGACGTTTGTGCATCTGCAATATTGGTCGCGGTCAATGTCAAAAAGCCCTTATCTGCAATCTAGGTGTTTCTGCGTGCTGCTCCGGCCCAAAGAGTGCCCGGCGGAAAACGACAACGCAGGCATGTCGGGTGCCACTGTCTACACCTGCACAGAAAGTTTTGAGCAGATATCTCCTTCCATTCGGCCGGAATTGCAAGACGTTTGTGCATCTTCTATGTTCGTCGCGGTCAATGGCAAAAGGCGCTTATCTTCAATCTAGGTGTTTCTGCGTGCTGCGCCGGCCCAAAGAGTGTCCGGCGGAAAACGACAACGCAGGCATGTCGGGTGCCACTGTCTGCACCTGCACAGAAAGTTTTGAGCAGATATCTCCTTCCGTTCGGCCGGAATTGAAAGAAGATTGTGCATCTTCAATGTAGGTCGCGGTCAATGACAAAAAGGCGCTTATCTTCAATCTAGGTGTTTCTGCGTGCTGCGCCGGCCCAAAGAGTGCCCGGCGGAAAACGACAACCCAGGCATGTCGGGTGCCACTGTCTGCACCTGCACAGAAAGGTTTGAGCAGATATCTCCTTCCGTTCTGCCGGAATTGAAAGAAGATTGTGCATCTTCTATGTTCGTCGCGGTCAATGGCAAAAGGCGCTTATCTTCAATCTAGGTGTTTCTGCGTGCTGCTCCGGCCCAAAGAGTGCCCGGCGGAAAACGACAACGCAGGCATGTCGGGTGCCACTGTCTACACCTGCACAGAAAGTTTTGAGCAGATATCTCCTTCCATTCGGCCGGAATTGCAAGAAGTTTGTGCATCTTCTATGTTCGTCGCGGTCAATGACAAAAGGCGCTTATCTTCAATCTAGGTGTTTCTGCGTGCTGCTCCGGCCCAAAGAGTGCCCGGCGGAAAACGACAACGCAGGCATGTCGGGTGCCACTGTCTGCACCTGCACAGAAAGTTTTGAGCAGATATCTCCTTCCATTCGGCTGGAATTGCAAGAAGTTTGTGCATCTTCTATGTTCGTCGCGGTCAATGACAAAAGGCGCTTATCTTCAATCTAGGTGTTTCTGCGTGCTGCTCCGGCCCAAAGAGTGCCCGGCGGAAAACGACAACGCAGACATGTCGGGTGCCACTGTCTGCACCTGCACAGAAAGTTTTGAGCAGATATCTCCTTCCATTCGGCCGGAATTGCAAGACGTTTGTGCATCTTCTATGTTCGTCGCGGTCAATGGCAAAAGGCGCTTATCTTCAATCTAGGTGTTTCTGCGTGCTGCGCCGGCCCAAAGAGTGCCCGGTAAAAAAAACGACAACGCAGGCATGTCGGGTGCCACTGTCTGCACTTGCACAGAAAGTTTGGAGCAGATATCTCCTTCCGTTCGGCCGGAATTGAAAGAAGATTGTGCATCTTCAATGTAGGTCTCGGTCAATGACAAAAAGGCGCTTATCTTCAATCTAGGTGTTTCTGCGTGCTGCGCCGGCCCAAAGAGTGCCCGGCGGAAAACGACAAGGCAGGCATGTCGGGTGCCACTGTCTGCACCTGCACAGAAAGTTTTGAGCAGATATCTTCTTTCGTTCGGCCGGAATTGCAAGAAGATTGTGCATCTTCAATATTGGTCGCGGTCAATGTCAAAAAGCCCTTATCTGCAATCTAGGTGTTTCTGTTGCTGCTCCAGCCCAAAGAGTGCCCGGCGGATAACGACAACGCAGGCATGTCGGGTGCCATTGTCTACACCTGCACAGAAAGTTTTGAGCAGATATCTCCTTCCATTCGGCCGGAATTGCAAGAAGTTTGTGCATCTTCTATGTTCGTCGCGGTGAATGGCAAAAGGCGCTTATCTTCAATCTAGGTGTTTCTGCGTGCTGCGCCGGCCCAAAGAGTGCCCGGCGGAAAACGACAACGCAGGAATGTCGGGTGCCACTGTCTGCACCTGCACAGAAAGTTTTGAGCAGATATCTCCTTCCGTTCGGCCGGAATTGAAAGAAGATTGTGCATCTTCAATGTAGGTCGCGGTCAATGACAAAAAGGCGCTTATCTTCAATCTAGGTGTTTCTGCGTGCTGCGCCGGCCCAAAGAGTGCCCGGCGGAAAACGACAACGCAGGCATGTCGGTTGCCACTGTCTGCACCTGCACATAATGTTTTGAGCAGATATCTCCTTCCGTTCGGCCGGAATTGAAAGAAGATTGTGCATCTTCAATGTAGGTCGCGGTCAATGACAAAAAGGCGCTTATCTTCAATCTAGGTGTTTCTGCGTGCTGCGCCGGCCCAAAGAGTGCCCGGCGGAAAACGACAACGCAGGCATGTCGGGTGCCACTGTCTGCACCTGCACAGAAAGTTTTGAGCAGATATCTTCTTTCGTTCGGCCGGAATTGCAAGACGTTTGTGCATCTTCAATATTGGTCGCGGTCAATGTCAAAAAGCCCTTATCTGCAATCTAGGTGTTTCTGCGTGCTGCTCCGGCCCAAAGAGTGCCCGGTGGAAAACGACAACGCAGGCATGTCGGGTGCCACTGTCTACACCTGCACAGAAAGTTTTGAGCAGATATCTCCTTCCATTTGGCCGGAATTGCAAAACGTTTGTGCATCTTCTATGTTCGTCGCGGTCAATGGCAAAAGGCGCTTATTTTCAATCTAGGTGTTTCTGCGTGCTGCGCCGCCCCAAAGAGTGCCCGGTGGAAAACGACAACGCAGGCATGTCGGGTGCCACTGTCTGCACCTGCACAGAAAGTTTTGAGCAGATATCTCCTTCCATTCGGCCGGAATTGCAAGACGTTTGTGCATCTTCTATGTTCGTCGCGGTCAATGGCAAAAGGCGCTTATCTTCAATCTAGGTGTTTCTGCGTGCTGCGCCGGCCCAAAGAGTGCCCGGTGGAAAACGACAACGCAGGCATGTCGGGTGCCACTGTCTGCACCTGCACAGAAAGTTTTGAGCAGATATCTCCTTCTGTTCGGCCGGAATTGAAAGAAGATTGTGCATCTTCAATGTAGGTCTCGGTCAATGACAAAAAGGCGCTTATCTTCAATCTAGGTGTTTCTGCGTGCTGCGCCGGCCCAAAGAGTGCCCGGCGGAAAACGACAAGGCAGGCATGTCGGGTGCCACTGTCTGCACCTGCACAGAAAGTTTTGAGGAGATATCTCCTTCCATTCAGCCGGAATTGCAAGACGTTTGTGCATCTTCTATGTTCGTCGCGGTCAATGGCAAAAGGCGCTTATCTTCAATCTAGGTGTTTCTGCGTGCTGCGCCGGCCCAAAGAGTGCCCGGCGGAAAACGACAAGGCAGGCATGTCGGGTGCCACTGTCTGCACCTGCACAGAAAGTTTTGAGCAGATATCTTCTTTCGTTCGGCCGGAATTGCAAGAAGATTGTGCATCTTCAATATTGGTCGCGGTCAATGTCAAAAAGCCCTTATCTGCAATCTAGGTGTTTCTGCGTGCTGCTCCGGCCCAAAGAGTGCCCGGCGCATAACGACAACGCAGGCATTTCGGGTGCCATTGTCTACACCTGCACAGAAAGTTTTGAGCAGATATCTCCTTCCATTCGGCCGGAATTGCAAGAAGTTTGTGCATCTTCTATGTTCGTCGCGGTGAATGGCAAAAGGCGCTTATCTTCAATCTAGGTGTTTCTGCGTGCTGCGCCGGCCCAAAGAGTTCCCGGCGGAAAACGACAACGCAGGAATGTCGGGTGCCACTGTCTGCACCTGCACAGAAAGTTTTGAGCAGATATCTCCTTCCGTTCGGCCGGAATTGAAAGAAGATTGTGCATCTTCAATGTAGGTCGCGGTCAATGACAAAAAGGCGCTTATCTTCAATCTAGGTGTTTCTGCGTGCTGCGCCGGCCCAAAGAGTGCCCGGCGGAAAACGACAACGCAGGCATGTCGGGTGCCACTGTCTGCACCTGCACATAATGTTTTGAGCAGATATCTCCTTCCGTTCGGCCGGAATTGAAAGAAGATTGTGCATCTTCAATGTAGGTCGCGGTCAATGACAAAAAGGCGCTTATCTTCAATCTAGGTGTTTCTGCGTGCTGCGCCGGCCCAAAGAGTGCCCGGCGGAAAACGACAACGCAGGCATGTCGGGTGCCACTGTCTGCACCTGCACAGAAAGTTTTGAGCAGATATCTTCTTTCGTTCGGCCGGAATTGCAAGACGTTTGTGCATCTGCAATATTGGTCGCGGTCAATGTCAAAAAGCCCTTATCTGCAATCTAGGTGTTTCTGCGTGCTGCTCCGGCCCAAAGAGTGCCCGGCGGAAAACGACAACGCAGGCATGTCGGGTGCCACTGTCTACACCTGCACAGAAAGTTTTGAGCAGATATCTCCTTCCATTCAGCCGGAATTGCAAGACGTTTGTGCATCTTCTATGTTCGTCGCGGTCAATGGCAAAAGGCGCTTATCTTCAATCTAGGTGTTTCTGCGTGCTGCGCCGGCCCAAAGAGTGCCCGGTGGAAAACGACAACGCAGGCATGTCGGGTGCCACTGTTTGCACCTGCACAGAAAGTTTTGAGCAGATATCTCCTTCCGTTCGGCCGGAATTGAAAGAAGATTGTGCATCTTCAATGTAGGTCGCGGTCAATGACAAAAAGGCGCTTATCTTCAATCTAGGTGTTTCTGCGTGCTGCGCCGGCCCAAAGAGTGCCCGGCGGAAAACGACAACGCAGGCATGTCGGGTGCCACTGTCTGCACCTGCACAGAAAGTTTTGAGCAGATATCTTCTTTCGTTCGGCCGGAATTGCAAGACGTTTGTGCATCTGCAATATTGGTCGCGGTCAATGTCAAAAAGCCCTTATCTGCAATCTAGGTGTTTCTGCGTGCTGCTCCGGCCCAAAGAGTGCCCGGCGGAAAACGACAACGCAGGCATGTCGGGTGCCACTGTCTACACCTGCACAGAAAGTTTTGAGCAGATATCTCCTTCCATTCGGCCGGAATTGCAAGACGTTTGTGCATCTTCTATGTTCGTCGCGGTCAATGGCAAAAGGCGCTTATCTTCAATCTAGGTGTTTCTGCGTGCTGCGCCGGCCCAAAGAGTGTCCGGCGGAAAACGACAACGCAGGCATGTCGGGTGCCACTGTCTGCACCTGCACAGAAAGTTTTGAGCAGATATCTCCTTCCGTTCGGCCGGAATTGAAAGAAGATTGTGCATCTTCAATGTAGGTCGCGGTCAATGACAAAAAGGCGCTTATCTTCAATCTAGGTGTTTCTGCGTGCTGCGCCGGCCCAAAGAGTGCCCGGCGGAAAACGACAACCCAGGCATGTCGGGTGCCACTGTCTGCACCTGCACAGAAAGGTTTGAGCAGATATCTCCTTCCGTTCTGCCGGAATTGAAAGAAGATTGTGCATCTTCTATGTTCGTCGCGGTCAATGGCAAATGGCGCTTATCTTCAATCTAGGTGTTTCTGCGTGCTGCGCCGGCCCAAAGAGTGCCCGGCGGAAAACGACAACGCAGGCATGTCGGGTGCCACTGTCTGCACCTGCACAGAAAGTTTTGAGCAGATATCTTCTTTCGTTCGGCCGGAATTGCAAGACGTTTGTGCATCTGCAATATTGGTCGCGGTCAATGTCAAAAAGCCCTTATCTGCAATCTAGGTGTTTCTGCGTGCTGCTCCGGCCCAAAGAGTGCCCGGCGGAAAACGACAACGCAGGCATGTCGGGTGCCACTGTCTACACCTGCACAGAAAGTTTTGAGCAGATATCTCCTTCCATTCGGCCGGAATTGCAAGACGTTTGTGCATCTTCTATGTTCGTCGCGGTCAATGGCAAAAGGCGCTTATCTTCAATCTAGGTGTTTCTGCGTGCTGCGCCGGCCCAAAGAGTGTCCGGCGGAAAACGACAACGCAGGCATGTCGGGTGCCACTGTCTGCACCTGCACAGAAAGTTTTGAGCAGATATCTCCTTCCGTTCGGCCGGAATTGAAAGAAGATTGTGCATCTTCAATGTAGGTCGCGGTCAATGACAAAAAGGCGCTTATCTTCAATCTAGGTGTTTCTGCGTGCTGCGCCGGCCCAAAGAGAGCCCGGCGGAAAACGACAACCCAGGCATGTCGGGTGCCACTGTCTGCACCTGCACAGAAAGGTTTGAGCAGATATCTCCTTCCGTTCTGCCGGAATTGAAAGAAGATTGTGCATCTTCTATGTTCATCGCGGTCAATGGCAAAAGGCGCTTATCTTCAATCTAGGTGTTTCTGCGTGCTGCTCCGGCCCAAAGAGTGCCCGGCGGAAAACGACAACGCAGGCATGTCGGGTGCCACTGTCTACACCTGCACAGAAAGTTTTGAGCAGATATCTCCTTCCATTCGGCCGGAATTGCAAGAAGTTTGTGCAGCTTCTATGTTCGTCGCGGTCAATGACAAAAGGCGCTTATCTTCAATCTAGGTGTTTCTGCGTGCTGCTCCGGCCCAAAGAGTGCCCGGCGGAAAACGACAACGCAGGCATGTCGGGTGCCACTGTCTGCACCTGCACAGAAAGTTTTGAGCAGATATCTCCTTCCATTCGGCTGGAATTGCAAGAAGTTTGTGCATCTTCTATGTTCGTCGCGGTCAATGACAAAAGGCGCTTATCTTCAATCTAGGTGTTTCTGCGTGCTGCTCCGGCCCAAAGAGTGCCCGGCGGAAAACGACAACGCAGGCATGTCGGGTGCCACTGTCTGCACCTGCACAGAAAGTTTTGAGCAGATATCTCCTTCCATTCGGCCGGAATTGCAAGACGTTTGTGCATCTTCTATGTTCGTCGCGGTCAATGGCAAAAGGCGCTTATCTTCAATCTAGGTGTTTCTGCGTGCTGCGCCGGCCCAAAGAGTGCCCGGTGGAAAACGACAACGCAGGCATGTCGGGTGCCACTGTCTGCACTTGCACAGAAAGTTTGGAGCAGATATCTCCTTCCGTTCGGCCGGAATTGAAAGAAGATTGTGCATCTTCAATGTAGGTCGCGGTCAATGACAAAAAGGCGCTTATCTTCAATCTAGGTGTTTCTGCGTGCTGCGCCGGCCCAAAGAGTGCCCGGCGGAAAACGACAACCCAGGCATGTCGGGTGCCACTGTCTGCACCTGCACAGAAAGGTTTGAGCAGATATCTCCTTCCGTTCTGCCGGAATTGAAAGAAGATTGTGCATCTTCTATGTTCGTCGCGGTCAATGGCAAAAGGCGCTTATCTTCAATCTAGGTGTTTCTGCGTGCTGCGCCGGCCCAAAGAGTGCCCGGCGGAAAACGACAACGCAGGCATGTCGGGTGCCACTGTCTGCACCTGCACAGAAAGTTTTGAGCAGATATCTTCTTTCGTTCGGCCGGAATTGCAAGACGTTTGTGCATCTGCAATATTGGTCGCGGTCAATGTCAAAAAGCCCTTATCTGCAATCTAGGTGTTTCTGCGTGCTGCTCCGGCCCAAAGAGTGCCCGGCGGAAAACGACAACGCAGGCATGTCGGGTGCCACTGTCTACACCTGCACAGAAAGTTTTGAGCAGATATCTCCTTCCATTCGGCCGGAATTGCAAGACGTTTGTGCATCTTCTATGTTCGTCGCGGTCAATGGCAAAAGGCGCTTATCTTCAATCTAGGTGTTTCTGCGTGCTGCGCCGGCCCAAAGAGTGTCCGGCGGAAAACGACAACGCAGGCATGTCGGGTGCCACTGTCTGCACCTGCACAGAAAGTTTTGAGCAGATATCTCCTTCCGTTCGGCCGGAATTGAAAGAAGATTGTGCATCTTCAATGTAGGTCGCGGTCAATGACAAAAAGGCGCTTATCTTCAATCTAGGTGTTTCTGCGTGCTGCGCCGGCCCAAAGAGTGCCCGGCGGAAAACGACAACCCAGGCATGTCGGGTGCCACTGTCTGCACCTGCACAGAAAGGTTTGAGCAGATATCTCCTTCCGTTCTGCCGGAATTGAAAGAAGATTGTGCATCTTCTATGTTCGTCGCGGTCAATGGCAAAAGGCGCTTATCTTCAATCTAGGTGTTTCTGCGTGCTGCGCCGGCCCAAAGAGTGCCCGGCGGAAAACGACAAGGCAGGCATGTCGGGTGCCACTGTCTGCACTTGCATAGAAAGTTTGGAGCAGATATCTCCTTCCGTTCGGCCGGAATTGAAAGAAGATTGTGCATCTTCAATGTAAGTCTCGGTCAATGACAAAAAGGCGCTTATCTTCAATCTAGGTGTTTCTGCGTGCTGCGCCGGCCCAAAGAGTGCCCGGCGGAAAACGACAAGGCAGGCATGTCGGGTGCCACTGTCTGCACCTGCACAGAAAGTTTTGAGCAGATATCTTCTTTCGTTCGGCCGGAATTGCAAGAAGATTGTGCATCTTCAATATTGGTCGCGGTCAATGTCAAAAAGCCCTTATCTGCAATCTAGGTGTTTCTGTTGCTGCTCCAGCCCAAAGAGTGCCCGGCGGATAACGACAACGCAGGCATGTCGGGTGCCATTGTCTACACCTGCACAGAAAGTTTTGAGCAGATATCTCCTTCCATTCGGCCGGAATTGCAAGAAGTTTGTGCATCTTCTATGTTCGTCGCGGTGAATGGCAAAAGGCGCTTATCTTCAATCTAGGTGTTTCTGCGTGCTGCGCCGGCCCAAAGAGTGCCCGGCGGAAAACGACAACGCAGGAATGTCGGGTGCCACTGTCTGCACCTGCACAGAAAGTTTTGAGCAGATATCTCCTTCCGTTCGGCCGGAATTGAAAGAAGATTGTGCATCTTCAATGTAGGTCGCGGTCAATGACAAAAAGGCGCTTATCTTCAATCTAGGTGTTTCTGCGTGCTGCGCCGGCCCAAAGAGTGCCCGGCGGAAAACGACAACGCAGGCATGTCGGGTGCCACTGTCTGCACCTGCACAGAAAGTTTTGAGCAGATATCTTCTTTCGTTCGGCCGGAATTGCAAGACGTTTGTGCATCTGCAATATTGGTCGCGGTCAATGTCAAAAAGCCCTTATCTGCAATCTAGGTGTTTCTGCGAGCTGCTCTGGCCCAAAGAGGGCCCGGCGGAAAACGACAACGCAGGCATGTCGGGTGCCATTGTCTACACCTGCACAGAAAGTTTTGAGCAGATATCTCCTTCCATTCGGCCGGAATTGCAAGAAGTTTGTGCATCTTCTATGTTCGTCGCGGTGAATGGCAAAAGGCGCTTATCTTCAATCTAGGTGTTTCTGCGTGCTGCGCCGGCCCAAAGAGTGCCCGGCGGAAAACGACAACGCAGGCATGTCGGGTGCCACTGTCTGCACCTGCACAGAAAGTTTTGAGCAGATATCTCCTTCCATTCGGCCGGAATTGCAAGACGTTTGTGCATCTGCAATATTGGTCGCGGTCAATGTCAAAAAGCCCTTATCTGCAATCTAGGTGTTTCTGCGTGCTGCTCCGGCCCAAAGAGTGCCCGGCGGAAAACGACAACGCAGGCATGTCGGGTGCCACTGTCTACACCTGCACAGAAAGTTTTGAGCAGATATCTCCTTCCATTCAGCCGGAATTGCAAGAAGTTTGTGCATCTTCTATGTTCGTCGCGGTCAATGGCAAAAGGCGCTTATCTTCAATCTAGGTGTTTCTGCGTGCTGCGCCGGCCCAAAGAGTGCCCGGTGGAAAACGACAACGCAGGCATGTCGGGTGCCACTGTCTGCACCTGCACAGAAAGTTTTGAGCAGATATCTCCTTCCGTTCGGCCGGAATTGAAAGAAGATTGTGCATCTTCAATGTAGGTCGCGGTCAATGACAAAAAGGCGCTTATCTTCAATCTAGGTGTTTCTGCGTGCTGCGCCGGCCCAAAGAGTGCCCGGCGGAAAACGACAACGCAGGCATGTCGGGTGCCACTGTCTGCACCTGCACAGAAAGTTTTGAGCAGATATCTTCTTTCGTTCGGCCGGAATTGCAAGACGTTTGTGCATCTGCAATATTGGTCGCGGTCAATGTCAAAAAGCCCTTATCTGCAATCTAGGTGTTTCTGCGTGCTGCTCCGGCCCAAAGAGTGCCCGGCGGAAAACGACAACGCAGGCATGTCGGGTGCCACTGTCTACACCTGCACAGAAAGTTTTGAGCAGATATCTCCTTCCATTCGGCCGGAATTGCAAGACGTTTGTGCATCTTCTATGTTCGTCGCGGTCAATGGCAAAAGGCGCTTATCTTCAATCTAGGTGTTTCTGCGTGCTGCGCCGGCCCAAAGAGTGCCCGGCGGAAAACGACAACGCAGGCATGTCGGGTGCCACTGTCTGCACCTGCACAGAAAGTTTTGAGCAGATATCTCCTTCCGTTCGGCCGGAATTGAAAGAAGATTGTGCATCTTCAATGTAGGTCGCGGTCAATGACAAAAAGGCGCTTATCTTCAATCTAGGTGTTTCTGCGTGCTGCGCCGGACCAAAGAGTGCCCGGCGGAAAACGACAACGCAGGCATGTCGGGTGCCACTGTCTGCACCTGCACATACTGTTTTGAGCAGATATCTCCTTCCGTTCGGCCGGAATTGAAAGAAGATTGTGCATCTTCAATGTAGGTCGCGGTCAATGACAAAAAGGCGCTTATCTTCAATCTAGGTGTTTCTGCGTGCTGCGCCGGCCCAAAGAGTGCCCGGCGGAAAACGACAACCCAGGCATGTCGGGTGCCACTGTCTGCACCTGCACAGAAAGGTTTGAGCAGATATCTCCTTCCGTTCTGCCGGAATTGAAAGAAGATTGTGCATCTTCTATGTTCGTCGCGGTCAATGGCAAAAGGCGCTTATCTTCAATCTAGGTGTTTCTGCGTGCTGCTCCGGCCCAAAGAGTGCCCGGCGGAAAACGACAACGCAGGCATGTCGGGTGCCACTGTCTGCACCTGCACATAATGTTTTGAGCAGATATCTCCTTCCATTCGGCCGGAATTGCAAGACGTTTGTGCATCTTCTATGTTCGTCGCGGTCAATGGCAAAAGGCGCTTATCTTCAATCTGGGTGTTTCTGCGTGCTGCGCCGGCCCAAAGAGTGCCCGGTGGAAAACGACAACGCAGGCATGTCGGGTGCCACTGTCTGCACCTGCACAGAAAGTTTTGAGCAGATATCTCCTTCCGTTCGGCCGGAATTGAAAGAAGATTGTGCATCTTCAATGTAGGTCTCGGTCAATGACAAAAAGGCGCTTATCTTCAATCTAGGTGTTTCTGCGTGCTGCGCCGGCCCAAAGAGTGCCCGGCGGAAAACGACAAGGCAGGCATGTCGGGTGCCACTGTCTGCACCTGTACAGAAAGTTTTGAGCAGATATCTTCTTTCGTTCGGCCGGAATTGCAAGAAGATTGTGCATCTTCAATATTGGTCGCGGTCAATGTCAAAAAGCCCTTATCTGCAATCTAGGTGTTTCTGCGTGCTGCTCCGGCCCAAAGAGTGCCCGGCAGATAACGACAACGCAGGCATGTCGGGTGCCATTGTCTACACCTGCACAGAAAGTTTTGAGCAGATATCTCCTTCCGTTCGGCCGGAATTGAAAGAAGATTGTGCATCTTCAATGTAGGTCGCGGTCAATGACAAAAAGGCGCTTATCTTCAATCTAGGTGTTTCTGCGTGCTGCGCCGGCCCAAAGAGTGCCCGGTGGAAAACGACAACGCAGGCATGTCGGGTGCCACTGTCTGCACCTGCACAGAAAGTTTTGAGCAGATATCTCCTTCCGTTCGGCCGGAATTGAAAGAAGATTGTGCATCTTCAATGTAGGTCGCGGTCAATGACAAAAAGGCGCTTATCTTCAATCTAGGTGTTTCTGCGTGCTGCGCCGGCCCAAAGAGTGCCCGGCGGAAAACGACAAGGCAGGCATGTCGGGTGCCGCTGTCTGCACCTGCACAGAAAGTTTTGAGCAGATATCTTCTTTCGTTCGGCCGGAATTGCAAGACGTTTGTGCATCTTCAATATTGGTCGTGGTCAATGTCAAAAAGCCCTTATCTGCAATCTAGGTGTTTCTGCGTACTGCTCCGGCCCAAAGAGTGCCTGGCGGAAAACGACAACGCAGGCATGTCGGGTGCCACTGTCTGCACCTGCACAGAAAGTTTTGAGCAGATATCTTCTTTCGTTCGGCCGGAATTGCAAGACGTTTGTGCATCTTCAATATTGGTCGCGGTCAATGTCAAAAAGCCCTTATCTGCAATCTAGGTGTTTCTGCGTGCTGCTCCGGCCCAAAGAGTGCCCGGTGGAAAACGACAACGCAGGCATGTCGGGTGCCACTGTCTACACCTGCACAGAAAGTTTTGAGCAGATATCTCCTTCCATTCGGCCGGAATTGCAAGACGTTTGTGCATCTTCTATGTTCGTCGCGGTCAATGGCAAAAGGCGCTTATCTTCAATCTAGGTGTTTCTGCGTGCTGCGCCGCCCCAAAGAGTGCCCGGTGGAAAACGACAACGCAGGCATGTCGGGTGCCACTGTCTGCACCTGCACAGAAAGTTTTGAGCAGATATCTCCTTCCATTCGGCCGGAATTGCAAGACGTTTGTGCATCTTCTATGTTCGTCGCGGTCAATGGCAAAAGGCGCTTTATCTTCAATCTAGGTGTTTCTGCGTGCTGCGCCGGCCCAAAGAGTGCCCGGTGGAAAACGACAACGCAGGCATGTCGGGTGCCACTGTCTGCACCTGCACAGAAAGTTTTGAGCAGATATCTTCTTTCGTTCGGCCGGAATTGCAAGACGTTTGTGCATCTGCAATATTGGTCGCGGTCAATGTCAAAAAGCCCTTATCTGCAATCTAGGTGTTTCTGCGTGCTGCTCCGGCCCAAAGAGTGCCCGGCGGAAAACGACAACGCAGGCATGTCGGGTGCCACTGTCTACACCTGCACAGAAAGTTTTGAGCAGATATCTCCTTCCATTCGGCCGGAATTGCAAGACGTTTGTGCATCTTCTATGTTCGTCGCGGTCAATGGCAAAAGGCGCTTATCTTCAATCTAGGTGTTTCTGCGTGCTGCGCCGGCCCAAAGAGTGCCCGGTGGAAAACGACAACGCAGGCATGTCGGGTGCCACTGTCTGCACTTGCATAGAAAGTTTGGAGCAGATATCTCCTTCCGTTCGGCCGGAATTGAAAGAAGATTGTGCATCTTCAATGTAAGTCTCGGTCAATGACAAAAAGGCGCTTATCTTCAATCTAGGTGTTTCTGCGTGCTGCGCCGGCCCAAAGAGTGCCCGGCGGAAAACGACAAGGCAGGCATGTCGGGTGCCACTGTCTGCACCTGCACAGAAAGTTTTGAGCAGATATCTTCTTTCGTTCGGCCGGAATTGCAAGAAGATTGTGCATCTTCAATATTGGTCGCGGTCAATGTCAAAAAGCCCTTATCTGCAATCTAGGTGTTTCTGTTGCTGCTCCAGCCCAAAGAGTGCCCGGCGGATAACGACAACGCAGGCATGTCGGGTGCCATTGTCTACACCTGCACAGAAAGTTTTGAGCAGATATCTCCTTCCATTCGGCCGGAATTGCAAGAAGTTTGTGCATCTTCTATGTTCGTCGCGGTGAATGGCAAAAGGCGCTTATCTTCAATCTAGGTGTTTCTGCGTGCTGCGCCGGCCCAAAGAGTGCCCGGCGGAAAACGACAACGCAGGAATGTCGGGTGCCACTGTCTGCACCTGCACAGAAAGTTTTGAGCAGATATCTCCTTCCGTTCGGCCGGAATTGAAAGAAGATTGTGCATCTTCAATGTAGGTCGCGGTCAATGACAAAAAGGCGCTTATCTTCAATCTAGGTGTTTCTGCGTGCTGCGCCGGCCCAAAGAGTGCCCGGCGGAAAACGACAACGCAGGCATGTCGGGTGCCACTGTCTGCACCTGCACAGAAAGTTTTGAGCAGATATCTTCTTTCGTTCGGCCGGAATTGCAAGACGTTTGTGCATCAGCAATATTGGTCGCGGTCAATGTCAAAAAGCCCTTATCTGCAATCTAGGTGTTTCTGCGAGCTGCTCTGGCCCAAAGAGGGCCCGGCGGAAAACGACAACGCAGGCATGTCGGGTGCCATTGTCTACACCTGCACAGAAAGTTTTGAGCAGATATCTCCTTCCATTCGGCCGGAATTGCAAGAAGTTTGTGCATCTTCTATGTTCGTCGCGGTGAATGGCAAAAGGCGCTTATCTTCAATCTAGGTGTTTCTGCGTGCTGCGCCGGCCCAAAGAGTGCCCGGCGGAAAACGACAACGCAGGCATGTCGGGTGCCACTGTCTGCACCTGCACAGAAAGTTTTGAGCAGATATCTCCTTCCATTCGGCCGGAATTGCAAGACGTTTGTGCATCTGCAATATTGGTCGCGGTCAATGTCAAAAAGCCCTTATCTGCAATCTAGGTGTTTCTGCGTGCTGCTCCGGCCCAAAGAGTGCCCGGCGGAAAACGACAACGCAGGCATGTCGGGTGCCACTGTCTACACCTGCACAGAAAGTTTTGAGCAGATATCTCCTTCCATTCAGCCGGAATTGCAAGAAGTTTGTGCATCTTCTATGTTCGTCGCGGTCAATGGCAAAAGGCGCTTATCTTCAATCTAGGTGTTTCTGCGTGCTGCGCCGGCCCAAAGAGTGCCCGGTGGAAAACGACAACGCAGGCATGTCGGGTGCCACTGTCTGCACCTGCACAGAAAGTTTTGAGCAGATATCTCCTTCCGTTCGGCCGGAATTGAAAGAAGATTGTGCATCTTCAATGTAGGTCGCGGTCAATGACAAAAAGGCGCTTATCTTCAATCTAGGTGTTTCTGCGTGCTGCGCCGGCCCAAAGAGTGCCCGGCGGAAAACGACAACGCAGGCATGTCGGGTGCCACTGTCTGCACCTGCACAGAAAGTTTTGAGCAGATATCTTCTTTCGTTCGGCCGGAATTGCAAGACGTTTGTGCATCTGCAATATTGGTCGCGGTCAATGTCAAAAAGCCCTTATCTGCAATCTAGGTGTTTCTGCGTGCTGCTCCGGCCCAAAGAGTGCCCGGCGGAAAACGACAACGCAGGCATGTCGGGTGCCACTGTCTACACCTGCACAGAAAGTTTTGAGCAGATATCTCCTTCCATTCGGCCGGAATTGCAAGACGTTTGTGCATCTTCTATGTTCGTCGCGGTCAATGGCAAAAGGCGCTTATCTTCAATCTAGGTGTTTCTGCGTGCTGCGCCGGCCCAAAGAGTGCCCGGCGGAAAACGACAACGCAGGCATGTCGGGTGCCACTGTCTGCACCTGCACAGAAAGTTTTGAGCAGATATCTCCTTCCGTTCGGCCGGAATTGAAAGAAGATTGTGCATCTTCAATGTAGGTCGCGGTCAATGACAAAAAGGCGCTTATCTTCAATCTAGGTGTTTCTGCGTGCTGCGCCGGACCAAAGAGTGCCCGGCGGAAAACGACAACGCAGGCATGTCGGGTGCCACTGTCTGCACCTGCACATACTGTTTTGAGCAGATATCTCCTTCCGTTCGGCCGGAATTGAAAGAAGATTGTGCATCTTCAATGTAGGTCGCGGTCAATGACAAAAAGGCGCTTATCTTCAATCTAGGTGTTTCTGCGTGCTGCGCCGGCCCAAAGAGTGCCCGGCGGAAAACGACAACCCAAGCATGTCGGGTGCCACTGTCTGCACCTGCACAGAAAGGTTTGAGCAGATATCTCCTTCCGTTCTGCCGGAATTGAAAGAAGATTGTGCATCTTCTATGTTCGTCGCGGTCAATGGCAAAAGGCGCTTATCTTCAATCTAGGTGTTTCTGCGTGCTGCTCCGGCCCAAAGAGTGCCCGGCGGAAAACGACAACGCAGACATGTCGGGTGCCACTGTCTGCACCTGCACAGAAAGTTTTGAGCAGATATCTCCTTCCATTCGGCCGGAATTGCAAGACGTTTGTGCATCTTCTATGTTCGTCGCGGTCAATGGCAAAAGGCGCTTATCTTCAATCTAGGTGTTTCTGCGTGCTGCGCCGGCCCAAAGAGTGCCCGGTGGAAAACGACAACGCAGGCATGTCGGGTGCCACTGTCTGCACTTGCACAGAAAGTTTGGAGCAGATATCTCCTTCCGTTCGGCCGGAATTGAAAGAAGATTGTGCATCTTCAATGTAGGTCTCGGTCAATGACAAAAAGGCGCTTATCTTCAATCTAGGTGTTTCTGCGTGCTGCGCCGGCCCAAAGAGTGCCCGGCGGAAAACGACAAGGCAGGCATGTCGGGTGCCACTGTCTGCACCTGCACAGAAAGTTTTGAGCAGATATCTTCTTTCGTTCGGCCGGAATTGCAAGAAGATTGTGCATCTTCAATATTGGTCGCGGTCAATGTCAAAAAGCCCTTATCTGCAATCTAGGTGTTTCTGTTGCTGCTCCAGCCCAAAGAGTGCCCGGCGGATAACGACAACGCAGGCATGTCGGGTGCCATTGTCTACACCTGCACAGAAAGTTTTGAGCAGATATCTCCTTCCATTCGGCCGGAATTGCAAGAAGTTTGTGCATCTTCTATGTTCGTCGCGGTGAATGGCAAAAGGCGCTTATCTTCAATCTAGGTGTTTCTGCGTGCTGCGCCGGCCCAAAGAGTGCCCGGCGGAAAACGACAACGCAGGAATGTCGGGTGCCACTGTCTGCACCTGCACAGAAAGTTTTGAGCAGATATCTCCTTCCGTTCGGCCGGAATTGAAAGAAGATTGTGCATCTTCAATGTAGGTCGCGGTCAATGACAAAAAGGCGCTTATCTTCAATCTAGGTGTTTCTGCGTGCTGCGCCGGCCCAAAGAGTGCCCGGCGGAAAACGACAACGCAGGCATGTCGGTTGCCACTGTCTGCACCTGCACATAATGTTTTGAGCAGATATCTCCTTCCGTTCGGCCGGAATTGAAAGAAGATTGTGCATCTTCAATGTAGGTCGCGGTCAATGACAAAAAGGCGCTTATCTTCAATCTAGGTGTTTCTGCGTGCTGCGCCGGCCCAAAGAGTGCCCGGCGGAAAACGACAACGCAGGCATGTCGGGTGCCACTGTCTGCACCTGCACAGAAAGTTTTGAGCAGATATCTTCTTTCGTTCGGCCGGAATTGCAAGACGTTTGTGCATCTGCAATATTGGTCGCGGTCAATGTCAAAAAGCCCTTATCTGCAATCTAGGTGTTTCTGCGTGCTGCTCCGGCCCAAAGAGTGCCCGGCGGAAAACGACAACGCAGGCATGTCGGGTGCCACTGTCTACACCTGCACAGAAAGTTTTGAGCAGATATCTCCTTCCATTCAGCCGGAATTGCAAGACGTTTGTGCATCTTCTATGTTCGTCGCGGTCAATGGCAAAAGGCGCTTATCTTCAATCTAGGTGTTTCTGCGTGCTGCGCCGGCCCAAAGAGTGCCCGGTGGAAAACGACAACGCAGGCATGTCGGGTGCCACTGTCTGCACCTGCACAGAAAGTTTTGAGCAGATATCTCCTTCCGTTCGGCCGGAATTGAA
The DNA here is from genome assembly GCF_029499605.1 of Hyla sarda. NCBI lineage: Eukaryota > Metazoa > Chordata > Amphibia > Anura > Hylidae > Hyla > Hyla sarda. The sequence continues at coordinate 300,287 of NW_026609825.1, forward strand.
AGAAGATTGTGCATCTTCAATGTAGGTCGCGGTCAATGACAAAAAGGCGCTTATCTTCAATCTAGGTGTTTCTGCGTGCTGCGCCGGCCCAAAGAGTGCCCGGCGGAAAACGACAACGCAGGCATGTCGGGTGCCACTGTCTGCACCTGCACAGAAAGTTTTGAGCAGATATCTTCTTTCGTTCGGCCGGAATTGCAAGACGTTTGTGCATCTGCAATATTGGTCGCGGTCAATGTCAAAAAGCCCTTATCTGCAATCTAGGTGTTTCTGCGTGCTGCTCCAGCCCAAAGAGTGCCCGGCGGAAAACGACAACGCAGGCATGTCGGGTGCCACTGTCTGCACCTGCACAGAAAGTTTTGAGCAGATATCTCCTTCCATTCGGCCAGAATTGCAAGACATTTGTGCATCTTCTATGTTCGTCGCGGTCAATGGCAAAAGGCGCTTATCTTCAATCTAGGTGTTTCTGCGTGCTGCGCCGGCCCAAAGAGTGTCCGGCGGAAAATGACAACGCAGGCATGTCGGGTGCCACTGTCTGCACCTGCACAGAAAGTTTTGAGCAGATATCTCCTTCCGTTCGGCCGGAATTGAAAGAAGATTGTGCATCTTCAATGTAGGTCGCGGTCAATGACAAAAAGGCGCTTATCTTCAATCTAGGTGTTTCTGCGTGCTGCGCCGGCCCAAAGAGTGCCCGGCGGAAAACGACAACCCAGGCATGTCGGGTGCCACTGTCTGCACCTGCACAGAAAGGTTTGAGCAGATATCTCCTTCCGTTCTGCCGGAATTGAAAGAAGATTGTGCATCTTCTATGTTCGTCGCGGTCAATGGCAAAAGGCGCTTATCTTCAATCTAGGTGTTTCTGCGTGCTGCGCCGGCCCAAAGAGTGCCCGGTGGAAAACGACAACGCAGGCATGTCGGGTGCCACTGTCTGCACCTGCACAGAAAGTTTTGAGCAGATATCTTCTTTCGTTCGGCCGGAAATGCAAGACGTTTGTGCATCTGCAATATTGGTCGCGGTCAATGTCAAAAAGCCCTTATCTGCAATCTAGGTGTTTCTGCGTGCTGCTCCGGCCCAAAGAGTGCCCGGCGGAAAACGACAACGCAGGCATGTCGGGTGCCACTGTCTACACCTGCACAGAAAGTTTTGAGCAGATATCTCCTTCCATTCGGCCGGAATTGCAAGACGTTTGTGCATCTTCTATGTTCGTCGCGGTCAATGGCAAAAGGCGCTTATCTTCAATCTAGGTGTTTCTGCGTGCTGCGCCGGCCCAAAGAGTGCCCGGCGGAAAACGACAAGGCAGGCATGTCGGGTGCCACTGTCTGCACCTGCACAGAAAGTTTGAGCAGATATCTTCTTTCGTTCGGCCGGAATTGCAAGAAGATTGTGCATCTTCAATATTGGTCGCGGTCAATGTCAAAAAGCCCTTATCTGCAATCTAGGTGTTTCTGCGTGCTGCTCCGGCCCAAAGAGTGCCCGGCGGATAACGACAACGCAGGCATTTCGGGTGCCATTGTCTACACCTGCACAGAAAGTTTTGAGCAGATATCTCCTTCCATTCGGCCGGAATTGCAAGAAGTTTGTGCATCTTCTATGTTCGTCGCGGTGAATGGCAAAAAGCGCTTATCTTCAATCTAGGTGTTTCTGCGTGCTGCGCCGGCCCAAAGAGTGCCCGGCGGAAAACGACAACGCAGGCATGTCGGGTGCCACTGTCTGCACCTGCACAGAAAGTTTTGAGCAGATATCTCCTTCCATTCGGCCGGAATTGCAAGACGTTTGTGCATCTTCTATGTTCGTCGCGGTCAATGGCAAAAGGCGCTTATCTTCAATCTAGGTGTTTCTGCGTGCTGCGCCGGCCCAAAGAGTGCCTGGTGGAAAACGACAACGCAGGCATGTCGGGTGCCACTGTCTGCACCTGCACAGAAAGTTTTGAGCAGATATCTCCTTCCGTTCGGCCGGAATTGAAAGAAGATTGTGCATCTTCAATGTAGGTCGCGGTCAATGACAAAAAGGCGCTTATCTTCAATCTAGGTGTTTCTGCGTGCTGCGCCGGCCCAAAGAGTGCCCGGCGGAAAACGACAACGCAGGCATGTCGGGTGCCACTGTCTGCACCTGCACAGAAAGTTTTGAGCAGATATCTTCTTTCGTTCGGCCGGAATTGCAAGACGTTTGTGCATCTGCAATATTGGTCGCGGTCAATGTCAAAAAGCCCTTATCTGCAATCTAGGTGTTTCTGCGTGCTGCTCCAGCCCAAAGAGTGCCCGGCGGAAAACGACAACGCAGGCATGTCGGGTGCCACTGTCTGCACCTGCACAGAAAGTTTTGAGCAGATATCTCCTTCCATTCGGCCAGAATTGCAAGACATTTGTGCATCTTCTATGTTCGTCGCGGTCAATGGCAAAAGGCGCTTATCTTCAATCTAGGTGTTTCTGCGTGCTGCGCCGGCCCAAAGAGTGTCCGGCGGAAAATGACAACGCAGGCATGTCGGGTGCCACTGTCTGCACCTGCACAGAAAGTTTTGAGCAGATATCTCCTTCCGTTCGGCCGGAATTGAAAGAAGATTGTGCATCTTCAATGTAGGTCGCGGTCAATGACAAAAAGGCGCTTATCTTCAATCTAGGTGTTTCTGCGTGCTGCGCCGGCCCAAAGAGTGCCCGGCGGAAAACGACAACCCAGGCATGTCGGGTGCCACTGTCTGCACCTGCACAGAAAGTTTTGAGCAGATATCTCCTTCCGTTCTGCCGGAATTGAAAGAAGATTGTGCATCTTCTATGTTCGTCGCGGTCAATGGCAAAAGGCGCTTATCTTCAATCTAGGTGTTTCTGCGTGCTGCGCCGGCCCAAAGAGTGCCCGGTGGAAAACGACAACGCAGGCATGTCGGGTGCCACTGTCTGCACCTGCACAGAAAGTTTTGAGCAGATATCTTCTTTCGTTCGGCCGGAATTGCAAGACGTTTGTGCATCTGCAATATTGGTCGCGGTCAATGTCAAAAAGCCCTTATCTGCAATCTAGGTGTTTCTGCGTGCTGCTCCGGCCCAAAGAGTGCCCGGCGGAAAACGACAACGCAGGCATGTCGGGTGCCACTGTCTACACCTGCACAGAAAGTTTTGAGCAGATATCTCCTTCCATTCGGCCGGAATTGCAAGACGTTTGTGCATCTTCTATGTTCGTCGCGGTCAATGGCAAAAGGCGCTTATCTTCAATCTGGGTGTTTCTGCGTGCTGCGCCGGCCCAAAGAGTGCCCGGCGGAAAACGACAAGACAGGCATGTCGGGTGCCACTGTCTGCACCTGCACAGAAAGTTTGAGCAGATATCTTCTTTCGTTCGGCCGGAATTGCAAGAAGATTGTGCATCTTCAATGTAGGTCGCGGTCAATGACAAAAAGGCGCTTATCTTCAATCTAGGTGTTTCTGTGTGCTGCGCCGGCCCAAAGAGTGCCCGGCGGAAAACGACAACCCAGGCATGTCGGGTGCCACTGTCTGCACCTGCACAGAAAGGTTTGAGCAGATATCTCCTTCCGTTCTGCCGGAATTGAAAGAAGATTGTGCATCTTCTATGTTCGTCGCGGTCAATGGCAAAAGGCGCTTATCTTCAATCTAGGTGTTTCTGCGTGCTGCTCCGGCCCAAAGAGTGCCCGGCGGAAAACGACAACGCAGGCATGTCGGGTGCCACTGTCTACACCTGCACAGAAAGTTTTGAGCAGATATCTCCTTCCATTCGGCCGGAATTGCAAGAAGTTTGTGCATCTTCTATGTTCGTCGCGGTCAATGACAAAAGGCGCTTATCTTCAATCTAGGTGTTTCTGCGTGCTGCTCCGGCCCAAAGAGTGCCCGGCGGAAAACGACAACGCAGGCATGTCGGGTGCCACTGTCTGCACCTGCACAGAAAGTTTTGAGCAGATATCTCCTTCCATTCGGCCGGAATTGCAAGAAGTTTGTGCATCTTCTATGTTCGTCGCGGTCAATGACAAAAGGCGCTTATCTTCAATCTAGGTGTTTCTGCGTGCTGCTCCGGCCCAAAGAGTGCCCGGCGGAAAACGACAACGCAGGCATGTCGGGTGCCACTGTCTGCACCTGCACAGAAAGTTTTGAGCAGATATCTCCTTCCATTCGGCCGGAATTGCAAGACGTTTGTGCATCTTCTATGTTCGTCGCGGTCAATGGCAAAAGGCGCTTATCTTCAATCTAGGTGTTTCTGCGTGCTGCGCCGGCCCAAAGAGTGCCCGGTGGAAAACGACAACGCAGGCATGTCGGGTGCCACTGTCTGCACCTGCACAGAAAGTTTTGAGCAGATATCTCCTTCCGTTCGGCCGGAATTGAAAGAAGATTGTGCATCTTCAATGTAGGTCTCGGTCAATGACAAAAAGGCGCTTATCTTCAATCTAGGTGTTTCTGCGTGCTGCGCCGGCCCAAAGAGTGCCCGGCGGAAAACGACAAGGCAGGCATGTCGGGTGCCACTGTCTGCACCTGCACAGAAAGTTTTGAGCAGATATCTTCTTTCGTTCGGCCGGAATTGCAAGAAGATTGTGCATCTTCAATATTGGTCGCGGTCAATGTCAAAAAGCCCTTATCTGCAATCTAGGTGTTTCTGCGTGCTGCTCCGGCCCAAAGAGTGCTCGGCGGATAACGACAACGCAGGCATGTCGGGTGCCATTGTCTACACCTGCACAGTAAGTTTTGAGCAGATATCTCCTTCCATTCGGCCGGAATTGCAAGAAGTTTGTGCATCTTCTATGTTCGTCGCGGTGAATGGCAAAAGGCGCTTATCTTCAATCCAGGTGTTTCTGCGTGCTGCGCCGGCCCAAAGAGTGCCCGGCGGAAAACGACAACGCAGGCATGTCGGGTGCCACTGTCTGCACCTGCACAGAAAGTTTTGAGCAGATATCTCCTTCCGTTCGGCCGGAATTGAAAGAAGATTGTGCATCTTCAATGTAGGTCGCGGTCAATGACAAAAAGGCGCTTATCTTCAATCTAGGTGTTTCTGCGTGCTGCGCCGGCCCAAAGAGTGCCCGGCGGAAAACGACAACGCAGGCATGTCGGGTGCCACTGTCTACACCTGCACAGAAAGTTTTGAGCAGATATCTCCTTCCATTCGGCCGGAATTGCAAGACGTTTGTGCATCTTCTATGTTCATCGCGGTCAATGGCAAAAGGCGCTTATCTTCAATCTAGGTGTTTCTGCGTGCTGCGCCGGCCCAAAGAGTGCCCGGCGGAAAACGACAACGCAGGCATGTCGGGTGCCACTGTCTGCACCTGCACATAAAGTGTTGAGCAGATATCTTCTTTCGTTCGGCCGGAATTGCAAGACGTTTGTGCATCTTCAATATTGGTCGCGGTCAATGTCAAAAAGCCCTTATCTGCAATCTAGGTGTTTCTGCGTGCTGCTCCGGCCCAAAGAGTGCCCGGCGGAAAACGACAGCGCAGGCATGTCGGGTGCCACTGTCTACACCTGCACAGAAAGTTTTGAGCAGATATCTCCTTCCATTCGGCCGGAATTGCAAGAAGTTTGTGCATCTTCTATGTTCGTCGCGGTCAATGACAAAAGGCGCTTATCTTCAATCTAGGTGTTTCTGCGTGCTGCTCCGGCCCAAAGAGTGCCCGGCGGAAAACGACAACGCAGGCATGTCGGGTGCCACTGTCTGCACCTGCACAGAAAGTTTTGAGCAGATATCTCCTTCCGTTCGGCCGGAATTGAAAGAAGATTGTGCATCTTCAATGTAGGTCGCGGTCAATGACAAAAAGACGCTTATCTTCAATCTAGGTGTTTCTGCGTGCTGCGCCGGCCCAAAGAGTGCCCGGCGGAAAACGACAACCCAGGCATGTCGGGTGCCACTGTCTTCACCTGCACAGAATGTTTTGAGCAGATATCTCCTTCCGTTCGGCCGGAATTGAAAGAAGATTGTGCATCTTCAATGTAGGTCGCGGTCAATGACAAAAAGGCGCTTATCTTCAATCTAGGTGTTTCTGCGTGCTGCGCCGGCCCAAAGAGTGCCCGGCTGAAAACGACAACGCAGGCATGTCGGGTGCCACTGTCTGCACCTGCACAGAAAGGTTTGAGCAGATATCTCCTTCCGTTCTGCCGGAATTGAAAGAAGATTGTGCATCTTCTATGTTCGTCGCGGTCAATGGCAAAAGGCGCTTATCTTCAATCTAGGTGTTTCTGCGAGCTGCTCCGGCCCAAAGAGTGCCCGGCGGAAAACGACAACGCAGGCATGTCGGGTGCCACTGTCTACACCTGCACAGAAAGTTTTGAGCAGATATCTCCTTCCATTCGGCCGGAATTGCAATAAGTTTGTGCATCTTCTATGTTCGTCGCGGTCAATGGCAAAAGGCGCTTATCTTCAATCTAGGTGTTTCTGCGTGCTGCTCCGGCCCAAAGAGTGTCCGGCGGAAAACGACAACGCAGGCATGTCGGGTGCCACTGTCTGCACCTGCACAGAAAGTTTTGAGCAGATATCTCCTTCCGTTCGGCCGGAATTGAAAGAAGATTGTGCATCTTCAATGTAGGTCGCGGTCAATGACAAAAAGGCGCTTATCTTCAATCTAGGTGTTTCTGCGTGCTGCGCCGGCCCAAAGAGTGCCCGGCGGAAAACGACAACGCAGGCATGTCGGGTGCCACTGTCTGCACCTGCACAGAAAGTTTTGAGCAGATATCTCCTTCCGTTCGGCCGGAATTGAAAGAAGATTGTGCATCTTCAATGTAGGTCGCGGTCAATGACAAAAAGGCGCTTATCTTCAATCTAGGTGTTTCTGCGTGCTGCGCCGGCCCAAAGAGTGCCCGGCGGAAAACGACAACGCAGGCATGTCGGGTGCCACTGTCTGCACCTGCACAGAAAGTTTTGAGCAGATATCTTCTTTCGTTCGGCCGGAATTGCAAGACGTTTGTGCATCTGCAATATTGGTCGCGGTCAATGTCAAAAAGCCCTTATCTGCAATCTAGGTGTTTCTGCGTGCTGCTCCAGCCCAAAGAGTGCCCGGCGGAAAACGACAACGCAGGCATGTCGGGTGCCACTGTCTGCACCTGCACAGAAAGTTTTGAGCAGATATCTCCTTCCATTCGGCCAGAATTGCAAGACATTTGTGCATCTTCTATGTTCGTCGCGGTCAATGGCAAAAGGCGCTTATCTTCAATCTAGGTGTTTCTGCGTGCTGCGCCGGCCCAAAGAGTGTCCGGCGGAAAATGACAACGCAGGCATGTCGGGTGCCACTGTCTGCACCTGCACAGAAAGTTTTGAGCAGATATCTCCTTCCGTTCGGCCGGAATTGAAAGAAGATTGTGCATCTTCAATGTAGGTCGCGGTCAATGACAAAAAGGCGCTTATCTTCAATCTAGGTGTTTCTGCGTGCTGCGCCGGCCCAAAGAGTGCCCGGCGGAAAACGACAACCCAGGCATGTCGGGTGCCACTGTCTGCACCTGCACAGAAAGGTTTGAGCAGATATCTCCTTCCGTTCTGCCGGAATTGAAAGAAGATTGTGCATCTTCTATGTTCGTCGCGGTCAATGGCAAAAGGCGCTTATCTTCAATCTAGGTGTTTCTGCGTGCTGCGCCGGCCCAAAGAGTGCCCGGCGGAAAACGACAACGCAGGCATGTCGGGTGCCACTGTCTGCACCTGCACAGAAAGTTTTGAGCAGATATCTTCTTTCGTTCGGCCGGAATTGCAAGACGTTTGTGCATCTGCAATATTGGTCGCGGTCAATGTCAAAAAGCCCTTATCTGCAATCTAGGTGTTTCTGCGTGCTGCTCCGGCCCAAAGAGTGCCCGGCGGAAAACGACAACGCAGGCATGTCGGGTGCCACTGTCTACACCTGCACAGAAAGTTTTGAGCAGATATCTCCTTCCATTCGGCCGGAATTGCAAGACGTTTGTGCATCTTCTATGTTCGTCGCGGTCAATGGCAAAAGGCGCTTATCTTCAATCTAGGTGTTTCTGCGTGCTGCGCCGGCCCAAAGAGTGCCCGGTGGAAAACGACAACGCAGGCATGTCGGGTGCCACTGTCTGCACCTGCACAGAAAGTTTTGAGCAGATATCTCCTTCCGTTCGGCCGGAATTGAAAGAAGATTGTGCATCTTCAATGTAGGTCGCGGTCAATGACAAAAAGGCGATTATCTTCAATCTAGGTGTTTCTGCGTGCTGCGCCGGCCCAAAGAGTGCCCGGCGGAAAACGACAACGCAGGCATGTCGGGTGCCACTGTCTGCACCTGCACAGAAAGTTTTGAGCAGATATCTCCTTCCGTTCGGCCGGAATTGAAAGAAGATTGTGCATCTTCAATGTAGGTCGCGGTCAATGACAAAAAGGCGCTTATCTTCAATCTAGGTGTTTCTGCGTGCTGCGCCGGCCCAAAGAGTGCCCGGCGGAAAACGACAACGCAGGCATGTCGGGTGCCACTGACTGCACCTGCACATCATGTTTTGAGCAGATATCTCCTTCCGTTCTGCCGGAATTGAAAGAAGATTGTGCATCTTCAATGTAGGTCGCGGTCAATGACAAAAAGGCGCTTATCTTCAATCTAGGTGTTTCTGCGTGCTGCGCCGGCCCAAAGAGTGCCCGGCGGAAAACGACAACGCAGGCATGTCGGGTGCCACTGTCTGCACCTGCACAGAAAGTTTTGAGCAGATATCTTCTTTCGTTCGGCCGGAATTTCAAGACGTTTGTGCATCTGCAATATTGGTCGCGGTCAATGTCAAAAAGCCCTTATCTGCAATATAGGTGTTTCTGCGTGCTGCTCCGGCCCAAAGAGTGCCCGGCGGAAAACGACAACGCAGGCATGTCGGGTGCCACTGTCTACACCTGCACAGAAAGTTTTGAGCAGATATCTCCTTCCATTCGGCCGGAATTGCAAGACGTTTGTGCATCTTCTATGTTCGTCGCGGTCAATGGCAAAAGGCGCTTATCTTCAATCTAGGTGTTTCTGCGTGCTGCGCCGGCCCAAAGAGTGCCCGGCGGAAAACGACAACGCAGGCATGTCGGGTGCCACTGTCTGCACCTGCACATAATGTTTTGAGCAGATATCTCCTTCCGTTCGGCCGGAATTGAAAGAAGATTGTGCATCTTCAATGTAGGTCGCGGTCAATGACAAAAAGGCGCTTATCTTCAATCTAGGTGTTTCTGCGTGCTGCGCCGGCCCAAAGAGTGCCCGGCGGAAAACGACAACGCAGGCATGTCGGGTGCCACTGTCTGCACCTGCACAGAAAGTTTTGAGCAGATATCTTCTTTCGTTCGGCCGGAATTGCAAGACGTTTGTGCATCTGCAATATTGGTCGCGGTCAATGTCAAAAAGCCCTTATCTGCAATCTAGGTGTTTCTGCGTGCTGCTCCGGCCCAAAGAGTGCCCGGCGGAAAACGACAACGCAGGCATGTCGGGTGCCACTGTCTACACCTGCACAGAAAGTTTTGAGCAGATATCTCCTTCCATTCAGCCGGAATTGCAAGACGTTTGTGCATCTTCTATGTTCGTCGCGGTCAATGGCAAAAGGCGCTTATCTTCAATCTAGGTGTTTCTGCGTGCTGCGCCGGCCCAAAGAGTGCCCGGTGGAAAACGACAACGCAGGCATGTCGGGTGCCACTGTCTGCACCTGCACAGAAAGTTTTGAGCAGATATCTCCTTCCGTTCGGCCGGAATTGAAAGAAGATTGTGCATCTTCAATGTAGGTCGCGGTCAATGACAAAAAGGCGCTTATCTTCAATCTAGGTGTTTCTGCGTGCTGCGCCGGCCCAAAGAGTGCCCGGCGGAAAACGACAACGCAGGCATGTCGGGTGCCACTGTCTGCACCTGCACAGAAAGTTTTGAGCAGATATCTTCTTTCGTTCGGCCGGAATTGCAAGACGTTTGTGCATCTGCAATATTGGTCGCGGTCAATGTCAAAAAGCCCTTATCTGCAATCTAGGTGTTTCTGCGTGCTGCTCCGGCCCAAAGAGTGCCCGGCGGAAAACGACAACGCAGGCATGTCGGGTGCCACTGTCTACACCTGCACAGAAAGTTTTGAGCAGATATCTCCTTCCATTCGGCCGGAATTGCAAGACGTTTGTGCATCTTCTATGTTCGTCGCGGTCAATGGCAAAAGGCGCTTATCTTCAATCTAGGTGTTTCTGCGTGCTGCGCCGGCCCAAAGAGTGTCCGGCGGAAAACGACAACGCAGGCATGTCGGGTGCCACTGTCTGCACCTGCACAGAAAGTTTTGAGCAGATATCTCCTTCCGTTCGGCCGGAATTGAAAGAAGATTGTGCATCTTCAATGTAGGTCGCGGTCAATGACAAAAAGGCGCTTATCTTCAATCTAGGTGTTTCTGCGTGCTGCTCCGGCCCAAAGAGTGCCCGGCGGAAAACGACAACGCAGGCATGTCGGGTGCCACTGTCTGCACCTGCACAGAAAGTTTTGAGCAGATATCTCCTTCCATTCGGCCGGAATTGCAAGAAGTTTGTGCATCTTCTATGTTCGTCGCGGTCAATGACAAAAGGCGCTTATCTTCAATCTAGGTGTTTCTGCGTGCTGCTCCGGCCCAAAGAGTGCCCGGCGGAAAACGACAACGCAGGCATGTCGGGTGCCACTGTCTGCACCTGCACAGAAAGTTTTGAGCAGATATCTCCTTCCATTCGGCCGGAATTGCAAGACGTTTGTGCATCTTCTATGTTCGTCGCGGTCAATGGCAAAAGGCGCTTATCTTCAATCTAGGTGTTTCTGCGTGCTGCGCCGGCCCAAAGAGTGCCCGGTGGAAAACGACAACGCAGGCATGTCGGGTGCCACTGTCTGCACCTGCACAGAAAGTTTTGAGCAGATATCTCCTTCCGTTCGGCCGGAATTGAAAGAAGATTGTGCATCTTCAATGTAGGTCTCGGTCAATGACAAAAAGGCGCTTATCTTCAATCTAGGTGTTTCTGCGTGCTGCGCCGGCCCAAAGAGTGCCCGGCGGAAAACGACAAGGCAGGCATGTCGGGTGCCACTGTCTGCACCTGCACAGAAAGTTTTGAGCAGATATCTTCTTTCGTTCGGCCGGAATTGCAAGAAGATTGTGCATCTTCAATATTGGTCGCGGTCAATGTCAAAAAGCCCTTATCTGCAATCTAGGTGTTTCTGCGTGCTGCTCCGGCCCAAAGAGTGCTCGGCGGATAACGACAACGCAGGCATGTCGGGTGCCATTGTCTACACCTGCACAGTAAGTTTTGAGCAGATATCTCCTTCCATTCGGCCGGAATTGCAAGAAGTTTGTGCATCTTCTATGTTCGTCGCGGTGAATGGCAAAAGGCGCTTATCTTCAATCCAGGTGTTTCTGCGTGCTGCGCCGGCCCAAAGAGTGCCCGGCGGAAAACGACAACGCAGGCATGTCGGGTGCCACTGTCTGCACCTGCACAGAAAGTTTTGAGCAGATATCTCCTTCCGTTCGGCCGGAATTGAAAGAAGATTGTGCATCTTCAATGTAGGTCGCGGTCAATGACAAAAAGGCGCTTATCTTCAATCTAGGTGTTTCTGCGTGCTGCGCCGGCCCAAAGAGTGCCCGGCGGAAAACGACAACGCAGGCATGTCGGGTGCCACTGTCTACACCTGCACAGAAAGTTTTGAGCAGATATCTCCTTCCATTCTGCCGGAATTGCAAGACGTTTGTGCATCTTCTATGTTCATCGCGGTCAATGGCAAAAGGCGCTTATCTTCAATCTAGGTGTTTCTGCGTGCTGCGCCGGCCCAAAGAGTGCCCGGCGGAAAACGACAACGCAGGCATGTCGGGTGCCACTGTCTGCACCTGCACATAAAGTGTTGAGCAGATATCTTCTTTCGTTCGGCCGGAATTGCAAGACGTTTGTGCATCTTCAATATTGGTCGCGGTCAATGTCAAAAAGCCCTTATCTGCAATCTAGGTGTTTCTGCGTGCTGCTCCGGCCCAAAGAGTGCCCGGCGGAAAACGACAGCGCAGGCATGTCGGGTGCCACTGTCTACACCTGCACAGAAAGTTTTGAGCAGATATCTCCTTCCATTCGGCCGGAATTGCAAGAAGTTTGTGCATCTTCTATGTTCGTCGCGGTCAATGACAAAAGGCGCTTATCTTCAATCTAGGTGTTTCTGCGTGCTGCTCCGGCCCAAAGAGTGCCCGGCGGAAAACGACAACGCAGGCATGTCGGGTGCCACTGTCTGCACCTGCACAGAAAGTTTTGAGCAGATATCTCCTTCCGTTCGGCCGGAATTGAAAGAAGATTGTGCATCTTCAATGTAGGTCGCGGTCAATGACAAAAAGACGCTTATCTTCAATCTAGGTGTTTCTGCGTGCTGCGCCGGCCCAAAGAGTGCCCGGCGGAAAACGACAACCCAGGCATGTCGGGTGCCACTGTCTTCACCTGCACAGAATGTTTTGAGCAGATATCTCCTTCCGTTCGGCCGGAATTGAAAGAAGATTGTGCATCTTCAATGTAGGTCGCGGTCAATGACAAAAAGGCGCTTATCTTCAATCTAGGTGTTTCTGCGTGCTGCGCCGGCCCAAAGAGTGCCCGGCTGAAAACGACAACGCAGGCATGTCGGGTGCCACTGTCTGCACCTGCACAGAAAGGTTTGAGCAGATATCTCCTTCCGTTCTGCCGGAATTGAAAGAAGATTGTGCATCTTCTATGTTCGTCGCGGTCAATGGCAAAAGGCGCTTATCTTCAATCTAGGTGTTTCTGCGAGCTGCTCCGGCCCAAAGAGTGCCCGGCGGAAAACGACAACGCAGGCATGTCGGGTGCCACTGTCTACACCTGCACAGAAAGTTTTGAGCAGATATCTCCTTCCATTCGGCCGGAATTGCAATAAGTTTGTGCATCTTCTATGTTCGTCGCGGTCAATGGCAAAAGGCGCTTATCTTCAATCTAGGTGTTTCTGCGTGCTGCTCCGGCCCAAAGAGTGTCCGGCGGAAAACGACAACGCAGGCATGTCGGGTGCCACTGTCTGCACCTGCACAGAAAGTTTTGAGCAGATATCTCCTTCCGTTCGGCCGGAATTGAAAGAAGATTGTGCATCTTCAATGTAGGTCGCGGTCAATGACAAAAAGGCGCTTATCTTCAATCTAGGTGTTTCTGCGTGCTGCGCCGGCCCAAAGAGTGCCCGGCGGAAAACGACAACGCAGGCATGTCGGGTGCCACTGTCTGCACCTGCACAGAAAGTTTTCAGCAGATATCTTCTTTCGTTCGGCCGGAATTGCAAGACGTTTGTGCATCTGCAATATTGGTCGCGGTCAATGTCAAAAAGCCCTTATCTGCAATCTAGGTGTTTCTGCGTGCTGCTCCAGCCCAAAGAGTGCCCGGCGGAAAACGACAACGCAGGCATGTCGGGTGCCACTGTCTGCACCTGCACAGAAAGTTTTGAGCAGATATCTCCTTCCATTCGGCCAGAATTGCAAGACATTTGTGCATCTTCTATGTTCGTCGCGGTCAATGGCAAAAGGCGCTTATCTTCAATCTAGGTGTTTCTGCGTGCTGCGCCGGCCCAAAGAGTGTCCGGCGGAAAATGACAACGCAGGCATGTCGGGTGCCACTGTCTGCACCTGCACAGAAAGTTTTGAGCAGATATCTCCTTCCGTTCGGCCGGAATTGAAAGAAGATTGTGCATCTTCAATGTAGGTCGCGGTCAATGACAAAAAGGCGCTTATCTTCAATCTAGGTGTTTCTGCGTGCTGCGCCGGCCCAAAGAGTGCCCGGCGGAAAACGACAACCCAGGCATGTCGGGTGCCACTGTCTGCACCTGCACAGAAAGGTTTGAGCAGATATCTCCTTCCGTTCTGCCGGAATTGAAAGAAGATTGTGCATCTTCTATGTTCGTCGCGGTCAATGGCAAAAGGCGCTTATCTTCAATCTAGGTGTTTCTGCGTGCTGCGCCGGCCCAAAGAGTGCCCGGTGGAAAACGACAACGCAGGCATGTCGGGTGCCACTGTCTGCACCTGCACAGAAAGTTTTGAGCAGATATCTCCTTCCGTTCGGCCGGAATTGAAAGAAGATTGTGCATCTTCAATGTAGGTCGCGGTCAATGACAAAAAGGCGCTTATCTTCAATCTAGGTGTTTCTGCGTGCTGCGCCGGCCCAAAGAGTGCCCGGCGGAAAACGACAACGCAGGCATGTCGGGTGCCACTGTCTGCACCTGCACAGAAAGTTTTGAGCAGATATCTTCTTTCGTTCGGCCGGAATTGCAAGACGTTTGTGCATCTGCAATATTGGTCGCGGTCAATGTCAAAAAGCCCTTATCTGCAATCTAGGTGTTTCTGCGTGCTGCTCCAGCCCAAAGAGTGCCCGGCGGAAAACGACAACGCAGGCATGTCGGGTGCCACTGTCTGCACCTGCACAGAAAGTTTTGAGCAGATATCTCCTTCCATTCGGCCAGAATTGCAAGACATTTGTGCATCTTCTATGTTCGTCGCGGTCAATGGCAAAAGGCGCTTATCTTCAATCTAGGTGTTTCTGCGTGCTGCGCCGGCCCAAAGAGTGTCCGGCGGAAAATGACAACGCAGGCATGTCGGGTGCCACTGTCTGCACCTGCACAGAAAGTTTTGAGCAGATATCTCCTTCCGTTCGGCCGGAATTGAAAGAAGATTGTGCATCTTCAATGTAGGTCGCGGTCAATGACAAAAAGGCGCTTATCTTCAATCTAGGTGTTTCTGCGTGCTGCGCCGGCCCAAAGAGTGCCCGGCGGAAAACGACAACCCAGGCATGTCGGGTGCCACTGTCTGCACCTGCACAGAAAGGTTTGAGCAGATATCTCCTTCCGTTCTGCCGGAATTGAAAGAAGATTGTGCATCTTCTATGTTCGTCGCGGTCAATGGCAAAAGGCGCTTATCTTCAATCTAGGTGTTTCTGCGTGCTGCGCCGGCCCAAAGAGTGCCCGGTGGAAAACGACAACGCAGGCATGTCGGGTGCCACTGTCTGCACCTGCACAGAAAGTTTTGAGCAGATATCTTCTTTCGTTCGGCCGGAATTGCAAGACGTTTGTGCATCTGCAATATTGGTCGCGGTCAATGTCAAAAAGCCCTTATCTGCAATCTAGGTGTTTCTGCGTGCTGCTCCGGCCCAAAGAGTGCCCGGCGGAAAACGACAACGCAGGCATGTCGGGTGCCACTGTCTACACCTGCACAGAAAGTTTTGAGCAGATATCTCCTTCCATTCGGCCGGAATTGCAAGACGTTTGTGCATCTTCTATGTTCGTCGCGGTCAATGGCAAAAGGCGCTTATCTTCAATCTAGGTGTTTCTGCGTGCTGCGCCGGCCCAAAGAGTGCCCGGTGGAAAACGACAACGCAGGCATGTCGGGTGCCACTGTCTGCACCTGCACAGAAAGTTTTGAGCAGATATCTCCTTCCGTTCGGCCGGAATTGAAAGAAGATTGTGCATCTTCAATGTAGGTCGCGGTCAATGACAAAAAGGCGATTATCTTCAATCTAGGTGTTTCTGCGTGCTGCGCCGGCCCAAAGAGTGCCCGGCGGAAAACGACAACGCAGGCATGTCGGGTGCCACTGTCTGCACCTGCACAGAAAGTTTTGAGCAGATATCTCCTTCCGTTCGGCCGGAATTGAAAGAAGATTGTGCATCTTCAATGTAGGTCGCGGTCAATGACAAAAAGGCGCTTATCTTCAATCTAGGTGTTTCTGCGTGCTGCGCCGGCCCAAAGAGTGCCCGGCGGAAAACGACAACGCAGGCATGTCGGGTGCCACTGACTGCACCTGCACATCATGTTTTGAGCAGATATCTCCTTCCGTTCGGCCGGAATTGAAAGAAGATTGTGCATCTTCAATGTAGGTCGCGGTCAATGACAAAAAGGCGCTTATCTTCAATCTAGGTGTTTCTGCGTGCTGCGCCGGCCCAAAGAGTGCCCGGCGGAAAACGACAACGCAGGCATGTCGGGTGCCACTGTCTGCACCTGCACAGAAAGTTTTGAGCAGATATCTTCTTTCGTTCGGCCGGAATTTCAAGACGTTTGTGCATCTGCAATATTGGTCGCGGTCAATGTCAAAAAGCCCTTATCTGCAATATAGGTGTTTCTGCGTGCTGCTCCGGCCCAAAGAGTGCCCGGCGGAAAACGACAACGCAGGCATGTCGGGTGCCACTGTCTACACCTGCACAGAAAGTTTTGAGCAGATATCTCCTTCCATTCGGCCGGAATTGCAAGACGTTTGTGCATCTTCTATGTTCGTCGCGGTCAATGGCAAAAGGCGCTTATCTTCAATCTAGGTGTTTCTGCGTGCTGCGCCGGCCCAAAGAGTGCCCGGCGGAAAACGACAACGCAGGCATGTCGGGTGCCACTGTCTGCACCTGCACATAATGTTTTGAGCAGATATCTCCTTCCGTTCGGCCGGAATTGAAAGAAGATTGTGCATCTTCAATGTAGGTCGCGGTCAATGACAAAAAGGCGCTTATCTTCAATCTAGGTGTTTCTGCGTGCTGCGCCGGCCCAAAGAGTGCCCGGCGGAAAACGACAACGCAGGCATGTCGGGTGCCACTGTCTGCACCTGCACAGAAAGTTTTGAGCAGATATCTTCTTTCGTTCGGCCGGAATTGCAAGACGTTTGTGCATCTGCAATATTGGTCGCGGTCAATGTCAAAAAGCCCTTATCTGCAATCTAGGTGTTTCTGCGTGCTGCTCCGGCCCAAAGAGTGCCCGGCGGAAAACGACAACGCAGGCATGTCGGGTGCCACTGTCTACACCTGCACAGAAAGTTTTGAGCAGATATCTCCTTCCATTCAGCCGGAATTGCAAGACGTTTGTGCATCTTCTATGTTCGTCGCGGTCAATGGCAAAAGGCGCTTATCTTCAATCTAGGTGTTTCTGCGTGCTGCGCCGGCCCAAAGAGTGCCCGGTGGAAAACGACAACGCAGGCATGTCGGGTGCCACTGTCTGCACCTGCACAGAAAGTTTTGAGCAGATATCTCCTTCCGTTCGGCCGGAATTGAAAGAAGATTGTGCATCTTCAATGTAGGTCGCGGTCAATGACAAAAAGGCGCTTATCTTCAATCTAGGTGTTTCTGCGTGCTGCGCCGGCCCAAAGAGTGCCCGGCGGAAAACGACAACGCAGGCATGTCGGGTGCCACTGTCTGCACCTGCACAGAAAGTTTTGAGCAGATATCTTCTTTCGTTCGGCCGGAATTGCAAGACGTTTGTGCATCTGCAATATTGGTCGCGGTCAATGTCAAAAAGCCCTTATCTGCAATCTAGGTGTTTCTGCGTGCTGCTCCGGCCCAAAGAGTGCCCGGCGGAAAACGACAACGCAGGCATGTCGGGTGCCACTGTCTACACCTGCACAGAAAGTTTTGAGCAGATATCTCCTTCCATTCGGCCGGAATTGCAAGACGTTTGTGCATCTTCTATGTTCGTCGCGGTCAATGGCAAAAGGCGCTTATCTTCAATCTAGGTGTTTCTGCGTGCTGCGCCGTCCCAAAGAGTGTCCGGCGGAAAACGACAACGCAGGCATGTCGGGTGCCACTGTCTGCACCTGCACAGAAAGTTTTGAGCAGATATCTCCTTCCGTTCGGCCGGAATTGAAAGAAGATTGTGCATCTTCAATGTAGGTCGCGGTCAATGACAAAAAGGCGCTTATCTTCAATCTAGGTGTTTCTGCGTGCTGCGCCGGCCCAAAGAGTGCCCGGCGGAAAACGACAACCCAGGCATGTCGGGTTCCACTGTCTGCACCTGCACAGAAAGGTTTGAGCAGATATCTCCTTCCGTTCTGTCGGAATTGAAAGAAGATTGTGCATCTTCTATGTTCGTCGCGGTCAATGGCAAAAGGCGCTTATCTTCAATCTAGGTGTTTCTGCGTGCTGCTCCGGCCCAAAGAGTGCCCGGCGGAAAACGACAACGCAGGCATGTCGGGTGCCACTGTCTACACCTGCACAGAAAGTTTTGAGCAGATATCTCCTTCCATTCGGCCGGAATTGCAAGAAGTTTGTGCATCTTCTATGTTCGTCGCGGTCAATGACAAAAGGCGCTTATCTTCAATCTAGGTGTTTCTGCGTGCTGCTCCGGCCCAAAGAGTGCCCGGCGGAAAACGACAACGCAGGCATGTCGGGTGCCACTGTCTGCACCTGCACAGAAAGTTTTGAGCAGATATCTCCTTCCATTCGGCCGGAATTGCAAGAAGTTTGTGCATCTTCTATGTTCGTCGCGGTCAATGACAAAAGGCGCTTATCTTCAATCTAGGTGTTTCTGCGTGCTGCTCCGGCCCAAAGAGTGCCCGGCGGAAAACGACAACGCAGGCATGTCGGGTGCCACTGTCTGCACCTGCACAGAAAGTTTTGAGCAGATATCTCCTTCCATTCGGCCGGAATTGCAAGACGTTTGTGCATCTTCTATGTTCGTCGCGATCAATGGCAAAAGGCGCTTATCTTCAATCTAGGTGTTTCTGCGTGCTGCGCCGGCCCAAAGAGTGCCCGGTGGAAAACGACAACGCAGGCATGTCGGGTGCCACTGTCTGCACTTGCACAGAAAGTTTGGAGCAGATATCTCCTTCCGTTCGGCCGGAATTGAAAGAAGATTGTGCATCTTCAATGTAGGTCTCGGTCAATGACAAAAAGGCGCTTATCTTCAATCTAGGTGTTTCTGCGTGCTGCGCCGGCCCAAAGAGTGCCCGGCGGAAAACGACAAGGCAGGCATGTCGGGTGCCACTGTCTGCACCTGCACAGAAAGTTTTGAGCAGATATCTTCTTTCGTTCGGCCGGAATTGCAAGAAGTTTGTGCATCTTCTATGTTCGTCGCGGTGAATGGCAAAAGGCGCTTATCTTCAATCTAGGTGTTTCTGCGTGCTGCGCCGGCCCAAAGAGTGCCCGGCGGAAAACGACAACGCAGGCATGTCGGGTGCCACTGTCTGCACCTGCACAGAAAGTTTTGAGCAGATATCTTCTTTCGTTCGGCCGGAATTGCAAGACGTTTGTGCATCTGCAATATTGGTCGCGGTCAATGTCAAAAAGCCCTTATCTGCAATCTAGGTGTTTCTGCGTGCTGCTCCGGCCCAAAGAGTGCCCGGCGGAAAACGACAACGCAGGCATGTCGGGTGCCACTGTCTACACCTGCACAGAACGTTTTGAGCAGATATCTCCTTCCATTCGGCCGGAATTGCAAGACGTTTGTGCATCTTCTATGTTCGTCGCGGTCAATGGCAAAAGGCGCTTATCTTCAATCTAGGTATTTCTGCGTGCTGCGCCGGCCCAAAGAGTGTCCGGCGGAAAACGACAACGCAGGCATGTCGGGTGCCACTGTCTGCACCTGCACAGAAAGTTTTGAGCAGATATCTCCTTCCGTTCGGCCGGAATTGAAAGAAGATTGTGCATCTTCAATGTAGGTCGCGGTCAATGACAAAAAGGCGCTTATCTTCAATCTAGGTGTTTCTGCGTGCTGCGCCGGCCCAAAGAGTGCCCGGCGGAAAACGACAACCCAGGCATGTCGGGTGCCACTGTCTGCACCTGCACAGAAAGGTTTGAGCAGATATCTCCTTCCGTTCTGCCGGAATTGAAAGAAGATTGTGCATCTTCTATGTTCGTCGCGGTCAATGGCAAAAGGCGCTTATCTTCAATCTAGGTGTTTCTGCGTGCTGCTCCGGCCCAAAGAGTGCCCGGCGGAAAACGACAACGCAGGCATGTCGGGTGCCACTGTCTACACCTGCACAGAAAGTTTTGAGCAGATATCTCCTTCCATTCGGCCGGAATTGCAAGAAGTTTGTGCATCTTCTATGTTCGTCGCGGTCAATGACAAAAGGCGCTTATCTTCAATCTAGGTGTTTCTGCGTGCTGCTCCGGCCCAAAGAGTGCCCGGCGGAAAACGACAACGCAGGCATGTCGGGTGCCACTGTCTGCACCTGCACAGAAAGTTTTGAGCAGATATCTCCTTCCATTCGGCTGGAATTGCAAGAAGTTTGTGCATCTTCTATGTTCGTCGCGGTCAATGACAAAAGGCGCTTATCTTCAATCTAGGTGTTTCTGCGTGCTGCTCCGGCCCAAAGAGTGCCCGGCGGAAAACGACAACGCAGGCATGTCGGGTGCCACTGTCTGCACCTGCACAGAAAGTTTTGAGCAGATATCTCCTTCCATTCGGCCGGAATTGCAAGACGTTTGTGCATCTTCTATGTTCGTCGCGGTCAATGGCAAAAGGCGCTTATCTTCAATCTAGGTGTTTCTGCGTGCTGCGCCGGCCCAAAGAGTGCCCGGTGGAAAACGACAACGCAGGCATGTCGGGTGCCACTGTCTGCACTTGCACAGAAAGTTTGGAGCAGATATCTCCTTCCGTTCGGCCGGAATTGAAAGAAGATTGTGCATCTTCAATGTAGGTCTCGGTCAATGACAAAAAGGCGCTTATCTTCAATCTAGGTGTTTCTGCGTGCTGCGCCGGCCCAAAGAGTGCCCGGCGGAAAACGACAAGGCAGGCATGTCGGGTGCCACTGTCTGCACCTGCACAGAAAGTTTTGAGCAGATATCTTCTTTCGTTCGGCCGGAATTGCAAGAAGATTGTGCATCTTCAATATTGGTCGCGGTCAATGTCAAAAAGCCCTTATCTGCAATCTAGGTGTTTCTGTTGCTGCTCCAGCCCAAAGAGTGCCCGGCGGATAACGACAACGCAGGCATGTCGGGTGCCATTGTCTACACCTGCACAGAAAGTTTTGAGCAGATATCTCCTTCCATTCGGCCGGAATTGCAAGAAGTTTGTGCATCTTCTATGTTCGTCGCGGTGAATGGCAAAAGGTGCTTATCTTCAATCTAGGTGTTTCTGCGTGCTGCGCCGGCCCAAAGAGTGCCCGGCGGAAAACGACAACGCAGGAATGTCGGGTGCCACTGTCTGCACCTGCACAGAAAGTTTTGAGCAGATATCTCCTTCCGTTCGGCCGGAATTGAAAGAAGATTGTGCATCTTCAATGTAGGTCGCGGTCAATGACAAAAAGGCGCTTATCTTCAATCTAGGTGTTTCTGCGTGCTGCGCCGGCCCAAAGAGTGCCCGGCGGAAAACGACAACGCAGGCATGTCGGTTGCCACTGTCTGCACCTGCACATAATGTTTTGAGCAGATATCTCCTTCCGTTCGGCCGGAATTGAAAGAAGATTGTGCATCTTCAATGTAGGTCGCGGTCAATGACAAAAAGGCGCTTATCTTCAATCTAGGTGTTTCTGCGTGCTGCGCCGGCCCAAAGAGTGCCCGGCGGAAAACGACAACGCAGGCATGTCGGGTGCCACTGTCTGCACCTGCACAGAAAGTTTTGAGCAGATATCTTCTTTCGTTCGGCCGGAATTGCAAGACGTTTGTGCATCTGCAATATTGGTCGCGGTCAATGTCAAAAAGCCCTTATCTGCAATCTAGGTGTTTCTGCGTGCTGCTCCGGCCCAAAGAGTGCCCGGCGGAAAACGACAACGCAGGCATGTCGGGTGCCACTGTCTACACCTGCACAGAAAGTTTTGAGCAGATATCTCCTTCCATTCAGCCGGAATTGCAAGACGTTTGTGCATCTTCTATGTTCGTCGCGGTCAATGGCAAAAGGCGCTTATCTTCAATCTAGGTGTTTCTGCGTGCTGCGCCGGCCCAAAGAGTGCCCGGTGGAAAACGACAACGCAGGCATGTCGGGTGCCACTGTCTGCACCTGCACAGAAAGTTTTGAGCAGATATCTCCTTCCGTTCGGCCCTAATTGAAAGAAGATTGTGCATCTTCAATGTAGGTCGCGGTCAATGACAAAAAGGCGCTTATCTTCAATCTAGGTGTTTCTGCGTGCTGCGCCGGCCCAAAGAGTGCCCGGCGGAAAACGACAACGCAGGCATGTCGGGTGCCACTGTCTGCACCTGCACAGAAAGTTTTGAGCAGATATCTTCTTTCGTTCGGCCGGAATTGCAAGACGTTTGTGCATCTGCAATATTGGTCGCGGTCAATGTCAAAAAGCCCTTATCTGCAATCTAGGTGTTTCTGCGTGCTGCTCCAGCCCAAAGAGTGCCCGGCGGAAAACGACAACGCAGGCATGTCGGGTGCCACTGTCTGCACCTGCACAGAAAGTTTTGAGCAGATATCTCCTTCCATTCGGCCAGAATTGCAAGACATTTGTGCATCTTCTATGTTCGTCGCGGTCAATGGCAAAAGGCGCTTATCTTCAATCTAGGTGTTTCTGCGTGCTGCGCCGGCCCAAAGAGTGTCCGGCGGAAAATGACAACGCAGGCATGTCGGGTGCCACTGTCTGCACCTGCACAGAAAGTTTTGAGCAGATATCTCCTTCCGTTCGGCCGGAATTGAAAGAAGATTGTGCATCTTCAATGTAGGTCGCGGTCAATGACAAAAAGGCGCTTATCTTCAATCTAGGTGTTTCTGCGTGCTGCGCCGGCCCAAAGAGTGCCCGGCGGAAAACGACAACCCAGGCATGTCGGGTGCCACTGTCTGCACCTGCACAGAAAGGTTTGAGCAGATATCTCCTTCCGTTCTGCCGGAATTGAAAGAAGATTGTGCATCTTCTATGTTCGTCGCGGTCAATGGCAAAAGGCGCTTATCTTCAATCTAGGTGTTTCTGCGTGCTGCGCCGGCCCAAAGAGTGCCCGGTGGAAAACGACAACGCAGGCATGTCGGGTGCCACTGTCTGCACCTGCACAGAAAGTTTTGAGCAGATATCTTCTTTCGTTCGGCCGGAATTGCAAGACGTTTGTGCATCTGCAATATTGGTCGCGGTCAATGTCAAAAAGCCCTTATCTGCAATCTAGGTGTTTCTGCGTGCTGCTCCGGCCCAAAGAGTGCCCGGCGGAAAACGACAACGCAGGCATGTCGGGTGCCACTGTCTACACCTGCACAGAAAGTTTTGAGCAGATATCTCCTTCCATTCGGCCGGAATTGCAAGACGTTTGTGCATCTTCTATGTTCGTCGCGGTCAATGGCAAAAGGCGCTTATCTTCAATCTAGGTGTTTCTGCGTGCTGCGCCGGCCCAAAGAGTGCCCGGCGGAAAACGACAAGGCAGGCATGTCGGGTGCCACTGTCTGCACCTGCACAGAAAGTTTGAGCAGATATCTTCTTTCGTTCGGCCGGAATTGCAAGAAGATTGTGCATCTTCAATATTGGTCGCGGTCAATGTCAAAAAGCCCTTATCTGCAATCTAGGTGTTTCTGCGTGCTGCTCCGGCCCAAAGAGTGCCCGGCGGATAACGACAACGCAGGCATTTCGGGTGCCATTGTCTACACCTGCACAGAAAGTTTTGAGCAGATATCTCCTTCCATTCGGCCGGAATTGCAAGAAGTTTGTGCATCTTCTATGTTCGTCGCGGTGAATGGCAAAAAGCGCTTATCTTCAATCTAGGTGTTTCTGCGTGCTGCGCCGGCCCAAAGAGTGCCCGGCGGAAAACGACAACGCAGGCATGTCGGGTGCCACTGTCTGCACCTGCACAGAAAGTTTTGAGCAGATATCTCCTTCCATTCGGCCGGAATTGCAAGACGTTTGTGCATCTTCTATGTTCGTCGCGGTCAATGGCAAAAGGCGCTTATCTTCAATCTAGGTGTTTCTGCGTGCTGCGCCGGCCCAAAGAGTGCCTGGTGGAAAACGACAACGCAGGCATGTCGGGTGCCACTGTCTGCACCTGCACAGAAAGTTTTGAGCAGATATCTCCTTCCGTTCGGCCGGAATTGAAAGAAGATTGTGCATCTTCAATGTAGGTCGCGGTCAATGACAAAAAGGCGCTTATCTTCAATCTAGGTGTTTCTGCGTGCTGCGCCGGCCCAAAGAGTGCCCGGCGGAAAACGACAACGCAGGCATGTCGGGTGCCACTGTCTGCACCTGCACAGAAAGTTTTGAGCAGATATCTTCTTTCGTTCGGCCGGAATTGCAAGACGTTTGTGCATCTGCAATATTGGTCGCGGTCAATGTCAAAAAGCCCTTATCTGCAATCTAGGTGTTTCTACGTGCTGCTCCAGCCCAAAGAGTGCCCGGCGGAAAACGACAACGCAGGCATGTCGGGTGCCACTGTCTGCACCTGCACAGAAAGTTTTGAGCAGATATCTCCTTCCATTCGGCCAGAATTGCAAGACATTTGTGCATCTTCTATGTTCGTCGCGGTCAATGGCAAAAGGCGCTTATCTTCAATCTAGGTGTTTCTGCGTGCTGCGCCGGCCCAAAGAGTGTCCGGCGGAAAATGACAACGCAGGCATGTCGGGTGCCACTGTCTGCACCTGCACAGAAAGTTTTGAGCAGATATCTCCTTCCGTTCGGCCGGAATTGAAAGAAGATTGTGCATCTTCAATGTAGGTCGCGGTCAATGACAAAAAGGCGCTTATCTTCAATCTAGGTGTTTCTGCGTGCTGCGCCGGCCCAAAGAGTGCCCGGCGGAAAACGACAACCCAGGCATGTCGGGTGCCACTGTCTGCACCTGCACAGAAAGTTTTGAGCAGATATCTCCTTCCGTTCTGCCGGAATTGAAAGAAGATTGTGCATCTTCTATGTTCGTCGCGGTCAATGGCAAAAGGCGCTTATCTTCAATCTAGGTGTTTCTGCGTGCTGCGCCGGCCCAAAGAGTGCCCGGTGGAAAACGACAACGCAGGCATGTCGGGTGCCACTGTCTGCACCTGCACAGAAAGTTTTGAGCAGATATCTTCTTTCGTTCGGCCGGAATTGCAAGACGTTTGTGCATCTGCAATATTGGTCGCGGTCAATGTCAAAAAGCCCTTATCTGCAATCTAGGTGTTTCTGCGTGCTGCTCCGGCCCAAAGAGTGCCCGGCGGAAAACGACAACGCAGGCATGTCGGGTGCCACTGTCTACACCTGCACAGAAAGTTTTGAGCAGATATCTCCTTCCATTCGGCCGGAATTGCAAGACGTTTGTGCATCTTCTATGTTCGTCGCGGTCAATGGCAAAAGGCGCTTATCTTCAATCTAGGTGTTTCTGCGTGCTGCGCCGGCCCAAAGAGTGTCCGGCGGAAAACGACAACGCAGGCATGTCGGGTGCCACTGTCTGCACCTGCACAGAAAGTTTTGAGCAGATATCTCCTTCCGTTCGGCCGGAATTGAAAGAAGATTGTGCATCTTCAATGTAGGTCGCGGTCAATGACAAAAAGGCGCTTATCTTCAATCTAGGTGTTTCTGCGTGCTGCGCCGGCCCAAAGAGTGCCCGGCGGAAAACGACAACCCAGGCATGTCGGGTGCCACTGTCTGCACCTGCACAGAAAGGTTTGAGCAGATATCTCCTTCCGTTCTGCCGGAATTGAAAGAAGATTGTGCATCTTCTATGTTCGTCGCGGTCAATGGCAAAAGGCGCTTATCTTCAATCTAGGTGTTTCTGCGTGCTGCTCCGGCCCAAAGAGTGCCCGGCGGAAAACGACAACGCAGGCATGTCGGGTGCCACTGTCTACACCTGCACAGAAAGTTTTGAGCAGATATCTCCTTCCATTCGGCCGGAATTGCAAGAAGTTTGTGCATCTTCTATGTTCGTCGCGGTCAATGACAAAAGGCGCTTATCTTCAATCTAGGTGTTTCTGCGTGCTGCTCCGGCCCAAAGAGTGCCCGGCGGAAAACGACAACGCAGGCATGTCGGGTGCCACTGTCTGCACCTGCACAGAAAGTTTTGAGCAGATATCTCCTTCCATTCGGCCGGAATTGCAAGAAGTTTGTGCATCTTCTATGTTCGTCGCGGTCAATGACAAAAGGCGCTTATCTTCAATCTAGGTGTTTCTGCGTGCTGCTCCGGCCCAAAGAGTGCCCGGCGGAAAACGACAACGCAGGCATGTCGGGTGCCACTGTCTGCACCTGCACAGAAAGTTTTGAGCAGATATCTCCTTCCATTCGGCCGGAATTGCAAGACGTTTGTGCATCTTCTATGTTCGTCGCGATCAATGGCAAAAGGCGCTTATCTTCAATCTAGGTGTTTCTGCGTGCTGCGCCGGCCCAAAGAGTGCCCGGTGGAAAACGACAACGCAGGCATGTCGGGTGCCACTGTCTGCACTTGCACAGAAAGTTTGGAGCAGATATCTCCTTCCGTTCGGCCGGAATTGAAAGAAGATTGTGCATCTTCAATGTAGGTCTCGGTCAATGACAAAAAGGCGCTTATCTTCAATCTAGGTGTTTCTGCGTGCTGCGCCGGCCCAAAGAGTGCCCGGCGGAAAACGACAAGGCAGGCATGTCGGGTGCCACTGTCTGCACCTGCACAGAAAGTTTTGAGCAGATATCTTCTTTCGTTCGGCCGGAATTGCAAGAAGTTTGTGCATCTTCTATGTTCGTCGCGGTGAATGGCAAAAGGCGCTTATCTTCAATCTAGGTGTTTCTGCGTGCTGCGCCGGCCCAAAGAGTGCCCGGCGGAAAACGACAACGCAGGCATGTCGGGTGCCACTGTCTGCACCTGCACAGAAAGTTTTGAGCAGATATCTTCTTTCGTTCGGCCGGAATTGCAAGACGTTTGTGCATCTGCAATATTGGTCGCGGTCAATGTCAAAAAGCCCTTATCTGCAATCTAGGTGTTTCTGCGTGCTGCTCCGGCCCAAAGAGTGCCCGGCGGAAAACGACAACGCAGGCATGTCGGGTGCCACTGTCTACACCTGCACAGAACGTTTTGAGCAGATATCTCCTTCCATTCGGCCGGAATTGCAAGACGTTTGTGCATCTTCTATGTTCGTCGCGGTCAATGGCAAAAGGCGCTTATCTTCAATCTAGGTGTTTCTGCGTGCTGCGCCGGCCCAAAGAGTGTCCGGCGGAAAACGACAACGCAGGCATGTCGGGTGCCACTGTCTGCACCTGCACAGAAAGTTTTGAGCAGATATCTCCTTCCGTTCGGCCGGAATTGAAAGAAGATTGTGCATCTTCAATGTAGGTCGCGGTCAATGACAAAAAGGCGCTTATCTTCAATCTAGGTGTTTCTGCGTGCTGCGCCGGCCCAAAGAGTGCCCGGCGGAAAACGACAACCCAGGCATGTCGGGTGCCACTGTCTGCACCTGCACAGAAAGGTTTGAGCAGATATCTCCTTCCGTTCTGCCGGAATTGAAAGAAGATTGTGCATCTTCTATGTTCGTCGCGGTCAATGGCAAAAGGCGCTTATCTTCAATCTAGGTGTTTCTGCGTGCTGCTCCGGCCCAAAGAGTGCCCGGCGGAAAACGACAACGCAGGCATGTCGGGTGCCACTGTCTACACCTGCACAGAAAGTTTTGAGCAGATATCTCCTTCCATTCGGCCGGAATTGCAAGAAGTTTGTGCATCTTCTATGTTCGTCGCGGTCAATGACAAAAGGCGCTTATCTTCAATCTAGGTGTTTCTGCGTGCTGCTCCGGCCCAAAGAGTGCCCGGCGGAAAACGACAACGCAGGCATGTCGGGTGCCACTGTCTGCACCTGCACAGAAAGTTTTGAGCAGATATCTCCTTCCATTCGGCTGGAATTGCAAGAAGTTTGTGCATCTTCTATGTTCGTCGCGGTCAATGACAAAAGGCGCTTATCTTCAATCTAGGTGTTTCTGCGTGCTGCTCCGGCCCAAAGAGTGCCCGCCGGAAAACGACAACGCAGGCATGTCGGGTGCCACTGTCTGCACCTGCACAGAAAGTTTTGAGCAGATATCTCCTTCCATTCGGCCGGAATTGCAAGACGTTTGTGCATCTTCTATGTTCGTCGCGGTCAATGGCAAAAGGCGCTTATCTTCAATCTAGGTGTTTCTGCGTGCTGCGCCGGCCCAAAGAGTGCCCGGTGGAAAACGACAACGCAGGCATGTCGGGTGCCACTGTCTGCACTTGCACAGAAAGTTTGGAGCAGATATCTCCTTCCGTTCGGCCGGAATTGAAAGAAGATTGTGCATCTTCAATGTAGGTCTCGGTCAATGACAAAAAGGCGCTTATCTTCAATCTGGGTGTTTCTGCGTGCTGCGCCGGCCCAAAGAGTGCCCGGCGGAAAACGACAAGGCAGGCATGTCGGGTGCCACTGTCTGCACCTGCACAGAAAGTTTTGAGCAGATATCTTCTTTCGTTCGGCCGGAATTGCAAGAAGATTGTGCATCTTCAATATTGGTCGCGGTCAATGTCAAAAAGCCCTTATCTGCAATCTAGGTGTTTCTGTTGCTGCTCCAGCCCAAAGAGTGCCCGGCGGATAACGACAACGCAGCCATGTCGGGTGCCATTGTCTACACCTGCACAGAAAGTTTTGAGCAGATATCTCCTTCCATTCGGCCGGAATTGCAAGAAGTTTGTGCATCTTCTATGTTCGTCGCGGTGAATGGCAAAAGGCGCTTATCTTCAATCTAGGTGTTTCTGCGTGCTGCGCCGGCCCAAAGAGTGCCCGGCGGAAAACGACAACGCAGGAATGTCGGGTGCCACTGTCTGCACCTGCACAGAAAGTTTTGAGCAGATATCTCCTTCCGTTCGGCCGGAATTGAAAGAAGATTGTGCATCTTCAATGTAGGTCGCGGTCAATGACAAAAAGGCGCTTATCTTCAATCTAGGTGTTTCTGCGTGCTGCGCCGGCCCAAAGAGTGCCCGGCGGAAAACGACAACGCAGGCATGTCGGTTGCCACTGTCTGCACCTGCACATAATGTTTTGAGTAGATATCTCCTTCCGTTCGGCCGGAATTGAAAGAAGATTGTGCATCTTCAATGTAGGTCGCGGTCAATGACAAAAAGGCGCTTATCTTCAATCTAGGTGTTTCTGCGTGCTGCGCCGGCCCAAAGAGTGCCCGGCGGAAAACGACAACGCAGGCATGTCGGGTGCCACTGTCTGCACCTGCACAGAAAGTTTTGAGCAGATATCTTCTTTCGTTCGGCCGGAATTGCAAGACGTTTGTGCATCTGCAATATTGGTCGCGGTCAATGTCAAAAAGCCCTTATCTGCAATCTAGGTGTTTCTGCGTGCTGCTCCGGCCCAAAGAGTGCCCGGCGGAAAACGACAACGCAGGCATGTCGGGTGCCACTGTCTACACCTGCACAGAAAGTTTTGAGCAGATATCTCCTTCCATTCAGCCGGAATTGCAAGACGTTTGTGCATCTTCTATGTTCGTCGCGGTCAATGGCAAAAGGCGCTTATCTTCAATCTAGGTGTTTCTGCGTGCTGCGCCGGCCCAAAGAGTGCCCGGTGGAAAACGACAACGCAGGCATGTCGGGTGCCACTGTCTGCACCTGCACAGAAAGTTTTGAGCAGATATCTCCTTCCGTTCGGCCGGAATTGAAAGAAGATTGTGCATCTTCAATGTAGGTCGCGGTCAATGACAAAAAGGCGCTTATCTTCAATCTAGGTGTTTCTGCGTGCTGCGCCGGCCCAAAGAGTGCCCGGCGGAAAACGACAACGCAGGCATGTCGGGTGCCACTGTCTGCACCTGCACAGAAAGTTTTGAGCAGATATCTTCTTTCGTTCGGCCGGAATTGCAAGACGTTTGTGCATCTGCAATATTGGTCGCGGTCAATGTCAAAAAGCCCTTATCTGCAATCTAGGTGTTTCTGCGTGCTGCTCCAGCCCAAAGAGTGCCCGGCGGAAAACGACAACGCAGGCATGTCGGGTGCCACTGTCTGCACCTGCACAGAAAGTTTTGAGCAGATATCTCCTTCCATTCGGCCAGAATTGCAAGACATTTGTGCATCTTCTATGTTCGTCGCGGTCAATGGCAAAAGGCGCTTATCTTCAATCTAGGTGTTTCTGAGTGCTGCGCCGGCCCAAAGAGTGTCCGGCGGAAAATGACAACGCAGGCATGTCGGGTGCCACTGTCTGCACCTGCACAGAAAGTTTTGAGCAGATATCTCCTTCCGTTCGGCCGGAATTGAAAGAAGATTGTGCATCTTCAATGTAGGTCGCGGTCAATGACAAAAAGGCGCTTATCTTCAATCTAGGTGTTTCTGCGTGCTGCGCCGGCCCAAAGAGTGCCCGGCGGAAAACGACAACCCAGGCATGTCGGGTGCCACTGTCTGCACCTGCACAGAAAGGTTTGAGCAGATATCTCCTTCCGTTCTGCCGGAATTGAAAGAAGATTGTGCATCTTCTATGTTCGTCGCGGTCAATGGCAAAAGGCGCTTATCTTCAATCTAGGTGTTTCTGCGTGCTGCGCCGGCCCAAAGAGTGCCCGGTGGAAAACGACAACGCAGGCATGTCGGGTGCCACTGTCTGCACCTGCACAGAAAGTTTTGAGCAGATATCTTCTTTCGTTCGGCCGGAATTGCAAGACGTTTGTGCATCTGCAATATTGGTCGCGGTCAATGTCAAAAAGCCCTTATCTGCAATCTAGGTGTTTCTGCGTGCTGCTCCGGCCCAAAGAGTGCCCGGCGGAAAACGACAACGCAGGCATGTCGGGTGCCACTGTCTACACCTGCACAGAAAGTTTTGAGCAGATATCTCCTTCCATTCGGCCGGAATTGCAAGACGTTTGTGCATCTTCTATGTTCGTCGCGGTCAATGGCAAAAGGCGCTTATCTTCAATCTAGGTGTTTCTGCGTGCTGCGCCGGCCCAAAGAGTGCCCGGCGGAAAACGACAAGGCAGGCATGTCGGGTGCCACTGTCTGCACCTGCACAGAAAGTTTGAGCAGATATCTTCTTTCGTTCGGCCGGAATTGCAAGAAGATTGTGCATCTTCAATATTGGTCGCGGTCAATGTCAAAAAGCCCTTATCTGCAATCTAGGTGTTTCTGCGTGCTGCTCCGGCCCAAAGAGTGCCCGGCGGATAACGACAACGCAGGCATTTCGGGTGCCATTGTCTACACCTGCACAGAAAGTTTTGAGCAGATATCTCCTTCCATTCGGCCGGAATTGCAAGAAGTTTGTGCATCTTCTATGTTCGTCGCGGTGAATGGCAAAAAGCGCTTATCTTCAATCTAGGTGTTTCTGCGTGCTGCGCCGGCCCAAAGAGTGCCCGGCGGAAAACGACAACGCAGGCATGTCGGGTGCCACTGTCTGCACCTGCACAGAAAGTTTTGAGCAGATATCTCCTTCCATTCGGCCGGAATTGCAAGACGTTTGTGCATCTTCTATGTTCGTCGCGGTCAATGGCAAAAGGCGCTTATCTTCAATCTAGGTGTTTCTGCGTGCTGCGCCGGCCCAAAGAGTGCCTGGTGGAAAACGACAACGCAGGCATGTCGGGTGCCACTGTCTGCACCTGCACAGAAAGTTTTGAGCAGATATCTCCTTCCGTTCGGCCGGAATTGAAAGAAGATTGTGCATCTTCAATGTAGGTCGCGGTCAATGACAAAAAGGCGCTTATCTTCAATCTAGGTGTTTCTGTGTACTGCGCCGGCCCAAAGAGTGCCCGGCGGAAAACGACAACGCAGGCATGTCGGGTGCCACTGTCTGCACCTGCACAGAAAGTTTTGAGCAGATATCTTCTTTCGTTCGGCCGGAATTGCAAGACGTTTGTGCATCTGCAATATTGGTCGCGGTCAATGTCAAAAAGCCCTTATCTGCAATCTAGGTGTTTCTGCGTGCTGCTCCGGCCCAAAGAGTGCCCGGCGGAAAACGACAACGCAGGCATGTCGGGTGCCACAGTCTACACCTGCACAGAAAGTTTTGAGCAGATATCTCCTTCCATTCGGCCGGAATTGCAAGACGTTTGTGCATCTTCTATGTTCGTCGCGGTCAATGGCAAAAGGCGCTTATCTTCAATCTAGGTGTTTCTGCGTGCTGCGCCGGCCCAAAGAGTGTCCGGCGGAAAACGACAACGCAGGCATGTCGGGTGCCACTGTCTGCACCTGCACAGAAAGTTTTGAGCAGATATCTCCTTCCGTTCGGCCGGAATTGAAAGAAGATTGTGCATCTTCAATGTAGGTCGCGGTCAATGACAAAAAGGCGCTTATCTTCAATCTAGGTGTTTCTGCGTGCTGCGCCGGCCCAAAGAGTGCCCGGCGGAAAACGACAACCCAGGCATGTCGGGTGCCACTGTCTGCACCTGCACAGAAAGGTTTGAGCAGATATCTCCTTCCGTTCTGCCGGAATTGAAAGAAGATTGTGCATCTTCTATGTTCGTCGCGGTCAATGGCAAAAGGCGCTTATCTTCAATCTAGGTGTTTCTGCGTGCTGCTCCGGCCCAAAGAGTGCCCGGCGGAAAACGACAACGCAGGCATGTCGGGTGCCACTGTCTACACCTGCACAGAAAGTTTTGAGCAGATATCTCCTTCCATTCGGCCGGAATTGCAAGAAGTTTGTGCATCTTCTATGTTCGTCGCGGTCAATGACAAAAGGCGCTTATCTTCAATCTAGGTGTTTCTGCGTGCTGCTCCGGCCCAAAGAGTGCCCGGCGGAAAACGACAACGCAGGCATGTCGGGTGCCACTGTCTGCACCTGCACAGAAAGTTTTGAGCAGATATCTCCTTCCATTCGGCCGGAATTGCAAGAAGTTTGTGCATCTTCTATGTTCGTCGCGGTCAATGACAAAAGGCGCTTATCTTCAATCTAGGTGTTTCTGCGTGCTGCTCCGGCCCAAAGAGTGCCCGGCGGAAAACGACAACGCAGGCATGTCGGGTGCCACTGTCTGCACCTGCACAGAAAGTTTTGAGCAGATATCTCCTTCCATTCGGCCGGAATTGCAAGACGTTTGTGCATCTTCTATGTTCGTCGCGATCAATGGCAAAAGGCGCTTATCTTCAATCTAGGTGTTTCTGCGTGCTGCGCCGGCCCAAAGAGTGCCCGGTGGAAAACGACAACGCAGGCATGTCGGGTGCCACTGTCTGCACTTGCACAGAAAGTTTGGAGCAGATATCTCCTTCCGTTCGGCCGGAATTGAAAGAAGATTGTGCATCTTCAATGTAGGTCTCGGTCAATGACAAAAAGGCGCTTATCTTCAATCTAGGTGTTTCTGCGTGCTGCGCCGGCCCAAAGAGTGCCCGGCGGAAAACGACAAGGCAGGCATGTCGGGTGCCACTGTCTGCACCTGCACAGAAAGTTTTGAGCAGATATCTTCTTTCGTTCGGCCGGAATTGCAAGAAGTTTGTGCATCTTCTATGTTCGTCGCGGTGAATGGCAAAAGGCGCTTATCTTCAATCTAGGTGTTTCTGCGTGCTGCGCCGGCCCAAAGAGTGCCCGGCGGAAAACGACAACGCAGGCATGTCGGGTGCCACTGTCTGCACCTGCACAGAAAGTTTTGAGCAGATATCTTCTTTCGTTCGGCCGGAATTGCAAGACGTTTGTGCATCTGCAATATTGGTCGCGGTCAATGTCAAAAAGCCCTTATCTGCAATCTAGGTGTTTCTGCGTGCTGCTCCGGCCCAAAGAGTGCCCGGCGGAAAACGACAACGCAGGCATGTCGGGTGCCACTGTCTACACCTGCACAGAACGTTTTGAGCAGATATCTCCTTCCATTCGGCCGGAATTGCAAGACGTTTGTGCATCTTCTATGTTCGTCGCGGTCAATGGCAAAAGGCGCTTATCTTCAATCTAGGTGTTTCTGCGTGCTGCGCCGGCCCAAAGAGTGTCCGGCGGAAAACGACAACGCAGGCATGTCGGGTGCCACTGTCTGCACCTGCACAGAAAGTTTTGAGCAGATATCTCCTTCCGTTCGGCCGGAATTGAAAGAAGATTGTGCATCTTCAATGTAGGTCGCGGTCAATGACAAAAAGGCGCTTATCTTCAATCTAGGTGTTTCTGCGTGCTGCGCCGGCCCAAAGAGTGCCCGGCGGAAAACGACAACCCAGGCATGTCGGGTGCCACTGTCTGCACCTGCACAGAAAGGTTTGAGCAGATATCTCCTTCCGTTCTGCCGGAATTGAAAGAAGATTGTGCATCTTCTATGTTCGTCGCGGTCAATGGCAAAAGGCGCTTATCTTCAATCTAGGTGTTTCTGCGTGCTGCTCCGGCCCAAAGAGTGCCCGGCGGAAAACGACAACGCAGGCATGTCGGGTGCCACTGTCTACACCTGCACAGAAAGTTTTGAGCAGATATCTCCTTCCATTCGGCCGGAATTGCAAGAAGTTTGTGCATCTTCTATGTTCGTCGCGGTCAATGACAAAAGGCGCTTATCTTCAATCTAGGTGTTTCTGCGTGCTGCTCCGGCCCAAAGAGTGCCCGGCGGAAAACGACAACGCAGGCATGTCGGGTGCCACTGTCTGCACCTGCACAGAAAGTTTTGAGCAGATATCTCCTTCCATTCGGCTGGAATTGCAAGAAGTTTGTGCATCTTCTATGTTCGTCGCGGTCAATGACAAAAGGCGCTTATCTTCAATCTAGGTGTTTCTGCGTGCTGCTCCGGCCCAAAGAGTGCCCGGCGGAAAACGACAACGCAGACATGTCGGGTGCCACTGTCTGCACCTGCACAGAAAGTTTTGAGCAGATATCTCCTTCCATTCGGCCGGAATTGCAAGACGTTTGTGCATCTTCTATGTTCGTCGCGGTCAATGGCAAAAGGCGCTTATCTTCAATCTAGGTGTTTCTGCGTGCTGCGCCGGCCCAAAGAGTGCCCGGTGGAAAACGACAACGCAGGCATGTCGGGTGCCACTGTCTGCACTTGCACAGAAAGTTTGGAGCAGATATCTCCTTCCGTTCGGCCGGAATTGAAAGAAGATTGTGCATCTTCAATGTAGGTCTCGGTCAATGACAAAAAGGCGCTTATCTTCAATCTAGGTGTTTCTGCGTGCTGCGCCGGCCCAAAGAGTGCCCGGCGGAAAACGACAAGGCAGGCATGTCGGGTGCCACTGTCTGCACCTGCACAGAAAGTTTTGAGCAGATATCTTCTTTCGTTCGGCCGGAATTGCAAGAAGATTGTGCATCTTCAATATTGGTCGCGGTCAATGTCAAAAAGCCCTTATCTGCAATCTAGGTGTTTCTGTTGCTGCTCCAGCCCAAAGAGTGCCCGGCGGATAACGACAACGCAGGCATGTCGGGTGCCATTGTCTACACCTGCACAGAAAGTTTTGAGCAGATATCTCCTTCCATTCGGCCGGAATTGCAAGAAGTTTGTGCATCTTCTATGTTCGTCGCGGTGAATGGCAAAAGGCGCTTATCTTCAATCTAGGTGTTTCTGCGTGCTGCGCCGGCCCAAAGAGTGCCCGGCGGAAAACGACAACGCAGGCATGTCGGGTGCCACTGTCTGCACCTGCACAGAAAGTTTTGAGCAGATATCTTCTTTCGTTCGGCCGGAATTGCAAGACGTTTGTGCATCTGCAATATTGGTCGCGGTCAATGTCAAAAAGCCCTTATCTGCAATCTAGGTGTTTCTGCGTGCTGCTCCGGCCCAAAGAGTGCCCGGCGGAAAACGACAACGCAGGAATGTCGGGTGCCACTGTCTGCACCTGCACAGAAAGTTTTGAGCAGATATCTCCTTCCGTTCGGCCGGAATTGAAAGAAGATTGTGCATCTTCAATGTAGGTCGCGGTCAATGACAAAAAGGCGCTTATCTTCAATCTAGGTGTTTCTGCGTGCTGCGCCGGCCCAAAGAGTGCCCGGCGGAAAACGACAACGCAGGCATGTCGGTTGCCACTGTCTGCACCTGCACATAATGTTTTGAGCAGATATCTCCTTCCGTTCGGCCGGAATTGAAAGAAGATTGTGCATCTTCAATGTAGGTCGCGGTCAATGACAAAAAGGCGCTTATCTTCAATCTAGGTGTTTCTGCGTGCTGCGCCGGCCCAAAGAGTGCCCGGCGGAAAACGACAACGCAGGCATGTCGGGTGCCACTGTCTGCACCTGCACAGAAAGTTTTGAGCAGATATCTTCTTTCGTTCGGCCGGAATTGCAAGACGTTTGTGCATCTGCAATATTGGTCGCGGTCAATGTCAAAAAGCCCTTATCTGCAATCTAGGTGTTTCTGCGTGCTGCTCCGGCCCAAAGAGTGCCCGGCGGAAAACGACAACGCAGGCATGTCGGGTGCCACTGTCTACACCTGCACAGAAAGTTTTGAGCAGATATCTCCTTCCATTCAGCCGGAATTGCAAGACGTTTGTGCATCTTCTATGTTCGTCGCGGTCAATGGCAAAAGGCGCTTATCTTCAATCTAGGTGTTTCTGCGTGCTGCGCCGGCCCAAAGAGTGCCCGGTGGAAAACGACAACGCAGGCATGTCGGGTGCCACTGTCTGCACCTGCACAGAAAGTTTTGAGCAGATATCTCCTTCCGTTCGGCCGGAATTGAAAGAAGATTGTGCATCTTCAATGTAGGTCGCGGTCAATGACAAAAAGGCGCTTATCTTCAATCTAGATGTTTCTGCGTGCTGCGCCGGCCCAAAGAGTGCCCGGCGGAAAACGACAACGCAGGCATGTCGGGTGCCACTGTCTGCACCTGCACAGAAAGTTTTGAGCAGATATCTTCTTTCGTTCGGCCGGAATTGCAAGACGTTTGTGCATCTGCAATATTGGTCGCGGTCAATGTCAAAAAGCCCTTATCTGCAATCTAGGTGTTTCTGCGTGCTGCTCCAGCCCAAAGAGTGCCCGGCGGAAAACGACAACGCAGGCATGTCGGGTGCCACTGTCTGCACCTGCACAGAAAGTTTTGAGCAGATATCTCCTTCCATTCGGCCAGAATTGCAAGACATTTGTGCATCTTCTATGTTCGTCGCGGTCAATGGCAAAAGGCGCTTATCTTCAATCTAGGTGTTTCTGCGTGCTGCGCCGGCCCAAAGAGTGTCCGGCGGAAAATGACAACGCAGGCATGTCGGGTGCCACTGTCTGCACCTGCACAGAAAGTTTTGAGCAGATATCTCCTTCCGTTCGGCCGGAATTGAAAGAAGATTGTGCATCTTCAATGTAGGTCGCGGTCAATGACAAAAAGGCGCTTATCTTCAATCTAGGTGTTTCTGCGTGCTGCGCCGGCCCAAAGAGTGCCCGGCGGAAAACGACAACCCAGGCATGTCGGGTGCCACTGTCTGCACCTGCACAGAAAGGTTTGAGCAGATATCTCCTTCCGTTCTGCCGGAATTGAAAGAAGATTGTGCATCTTCTATGTTCGTCGCGGTCAATGGCAAAAGGCGCTTATCTTCAATCTAGGTGTTTCTGCGTGCTGCGCCGGCCCAAAGAGTGCCCGGTGGAAAACGACAACGCAGGCATGTCGGGTGCCACTGTCTGCACCTGCACAGAAAGTTTTGAGCAGATATCTTCTTTCGTTCGGCCGGAAATGCAAGACGTTTGTGCATCTGCAATATTGGTCGCGGTCAATGTCAAAAAGCCCTTATCTGCAATCTAGGTGTTTCTGCGTGCTGCTCCGGCCCAAAGAGTGCCCGGCGGAAAACGACAACGCAGGCATGTCGGGTGCCACTGTCTACACCTGCACAGAAAGTTTTGAGCAGATATCTCCTTCCATTCGGCCGGAATTGCAAGACGTTTGTGCATCTTCTATGTTCGTCGCGGTCAATGGCAAAAGGCGCTTATCTTCAATCTAGGTGTTTCTGCGTGCTGCGCCGGCCCAAAGAGTGCCCGGCGGAAAACGACAAGGCAGGCATGTCGGGTGCCACTGTCTGCACCTGCACAGAAAGTTTGAGCAGATATCTTCTTTCGTTCGGCCGGAATTGCAAGAAGATTGTGCATCTTCAATATTGGTCGCGGTCAATGTCAAAAAGCCCTTATCTGCAATCTAGGTGTTTCTGCGTGCTGCTCCGGCCCAAAGAGTGCCCGGCGGATAACGACAACGCAGGCATTTCGGGTGCCATTGTCTACACCTGCACAGAAAGTTTTGAGCAGATATCTCCTTCCATTCGGCCGGAATTGCAAGAAGTTTGTGCATCTTCTATGTTCGTCGCGGTGAATGGCAAAAAGCGCTTATCTTCAATCTAGGTGTTTCTGCGTGCTGCGCCGGCCCAAAGAGTGCCCGGCGGAAAACGACAACGCAGGCATGTCGGGTGCCACTGTCTGCACCTGCACAGAAAGTTTTGAGCAGATATCTCCTTCCATTCGGCCGGAATTGCAAGACGTTTGTGCATCTTCTATGTTCGTCGCGGTCAATGGCAAAAGGCGCTTATCTTCAATCTAGGTGTTTCTGCGTGCTGCGCCGGCCCAAAGAGTGCCTGGTGGAAAACGACAACGCAGGCATGTCGGGTGCCACTGTCTGCACCTGCACAGAAAGTTTTGAGCAGATATCTCCTTCCGTTCGGCCGGAATTGAAAGAAGATTGTGCATCTTCAATGTAGGTCGCGGTCAATGACAAAAAGGCGCTTATCTTCAATCTAGGTGTTTCTGCGTGCTGCGCCGGCCCAAAGAGTGCCCGGCGGAAAACGACAACGCAGGCATGTCGGGTGCCACTGTCTGCACCTGCACAGAAAGTTTTGAGCAGATATCTTCTTTCGTTCGGCCGGAATTGCAAGACGTTTGTGCATCTGCAATATTGGTCGCGGTCAATGTCAAAAAGCCCTTATCTGCAATCTAGGTGTTTCTGCGTGCTGCTCCAGCCCAAAGAGTGCCCGGCGGAAAACGACAACGCAGGCATGTCGGGTGCCACTGTCTGCACCTGCACAGAAAGTTTTGAGCAGATATCTCCTTCCATTCGGCCAGAATTGCAAGACATTTGTGCATCTTCTATGTTCGTCGCGGTCAATGGCAAAAGGCGCTTATCTTCAATCTAGGTGTTTCTGCGTGCTGCGCCGGCCCAAAGAGTGTCCGGCGGAAAATGACAACGCAGGCATGTCGGGTGCCACTGTCTGCACCTGCACAGAAAGTTTTGAGCAGATATCTCCTTCCGTTCGGCCGGAATTGAAAGAAGATTGTGCATCTTCAATGTAGGTCGCGGTCAATGACAAAAAGGCGCTTATCTTCAATCTAGGTGTTTCTGCGTGCTGCGCCGGCCCAAAGAGTGCCCGGCGGAAAACGACAACCCAGGCATGTCGGGTGCCACTGTCTGCACCTGCACAGAAAGTTTTGAGCAGATATCTCCTTCCGTTCTGCCGGAATTGAAAGAAGATTGTGCATCTTCTATGTTCGTCGCGGTCAATGGCAAAAGGCGCTTATCTTCAATCTAGGTGTTTCTGCGTGCTGCGCCGGCCCAAAGAGTGCCCGGTGGAAAACGACAACGCAGGCATGTCGGGTGCCACTGTCTGCACCTGCACAGAAAGTTTTGAGCAGATATCTTCTTTCGTTCGGCCGGAATTGCAAGACGTTTGTGCATCTGCAATATTGGTCGCGGTCAATGTCAAAAAGCCCTTATCTGCAATCTAGGTGTTTCTGCGTGCTGCTCCGGCCCAAAGAGTGCCCGGCGGAAAACGACAACGCAGGCATGTCGGGTGCCACTGTCTACACCTGCACAGAAAGTTTTGAGCAGATATCTCCTTCCATTCGGCCGGAATTGCAAGACGTTTGTGCATCTTCTATGTTCGTCGCGGTCAATGGCAAAAGGCGCTTATCTTCAATCTAGGTGTTTCTGCGTGCTGCGCCGGCCCAAAGAGTGCCCGGCGGAAAACGACAAGGCAGGCATGTCGGGTGCCACTGTCTGCACCTGCACAGAAAGTTTTGAGCAGATATCTTCTTTCGTTCGGCCGGAATTGCAAGAAGATTGTGCATCTTCAATATTGGTCGCGGTCAATGTCAAAAAGCCCTTATCTGCAATCTAGGTGTTTCTGCGTGCTGCTCCGGCCCAAAGAGTGCTCGGCGGATAACGACAACGCAGGCATGTCGGGTGCCATTGTCTACACCTGCACAGTAAGTTTTGAGCAGATATCTCCTTCCATTCGGCCGGAATTGCAAGAAGTTTGTGCATCTTCTATGTTCGTCGCGGTGAATGGCAAAAGGCGCTTATCTTCAATCCAGGTGTTTCTGCGTGCTGCGCCGGCCCAAAGAGTGCCCGGCGGAAAACGACAACGCAGGCATGTCGGGTGCCACTGTCTGCACCTGCACAGAAAGTTTTGAGCAGATATCTCCTTCCGTTCGGCCGGAATTGAAAGAAGATTGTGCATCTTCAATGTAGGTCGCGGTCAATGACAAAAAGGCGCTTATCTTCAATCTAGGTGTTTCTGCGTGCTGCGCCGGCCCAAAGAGTGCCCGGCGGAAAACGACAACGCAGGCATGTCGGGTGCCACTGTCTACACCTGCACAGAAAGTTTTGAGCAGATATCTCCTTCCATTCGGCCGGAATTGCAAGACGTTTGTGCATCTTCTATGTTCATCGCGGTCAATGGCAAAAGGCGCTTATCTTCAATCTAGGTGTTTCTGCGTGCTGCGCCGGTCCAAAGAGTGCCCGGCGGAAAACGACAACGCAGGCATGTCGGGTGCCACTGTCTGCACCTGCACATAAAGTGTTGAGCAGATATCTTCTTTCGTTCGGCCGGAATTGCAAGACGTTTGTGCATCTTCAATATTGGTCGCGGTCAATGTCAAAAAGCCCTTATCTGCAATCTAGGTGTTTCTGCGTGCTGCTCCGGCCCAAAGAGTGCCCGGCGGAAAACGACAGCGCAGGCATGTCGGGTGCCACTGTCTACACCTGCACAGAAAGTTTTGAGCAGATATCTCCTTCCATTCGGCCGGAATTGCAAGAAGTTTGTGCATCTTCTATGTTCGTCGCGGTCAATGACAAAAGGCGCTTATCTTCAATCTAGGTGTTTCTGCGTGCTGCTCCGGCCCAAAGAGTGCCCGGCGGAAAACGACAACGCAGGCATGTCGGGTGCCACTGTCTGCACCTGCACAGAAAGTTTTGAGCAGATATCTCCTTCCGTTCGGCCGGAATTGAAAGAAGATTGTGCATCTTCAATGTAGGTCGCGGTCAATGACAAAAAGACGCTTATCTTCAATCTAGGTGTTTCTGCGTGCTGCGCCGGCCCAAAGAGTGCCCGGCGGAAAACGACAACCCAGGCATGTCGGGTGCCACTGTCTTCACCTGCACAGAATGTTTTGAGCAGATATCTCCTTCCGTTCGGCCGGAATTGAAAGAAGATTGTGCATCTTCAATGTAGGTCGCGGTCAATGACAAAAAGGCGCTTATCTTCAATCTAGGTGTTTCTGCGTGCTGCGCCGG
Organism: Hyla sarda; assembly: GCF_029499605.1. Classification (NCBI taxonomy): domain Eukaryota; kingdom Metazoa; phylum Chordata; class Amphibia; order Anura; family Hylidae; genus Hyla; species Hyla sarda. Next base: position 341,000 of record NW_026609825.1, read on the forward strand.
CCCAAAGAGTGCCCGGCTGAAAACGACAACGCAGGCATGTCGGGTGCCACTGTCTGCACCTGCACAGAAAGGTTTGAGCAGATATCTCCTTCCGTTCTGCCGGAATTGAAAGAAGATTGTGCATCTTCTATGTTCGTCGCGGTCAATGGCAAAAGGCGCTTATCTTCAATCTAGGTGTTTCTGCGAGCTGCTCCGGCCCAAAGAGTGCCCGGCGGAAAACGACAACGCAGGCATGTCGGGTGCCACTGTCTGCACCTGCACATAATGTTTTGAGCAGATATCTCCTTCCGTTCGGCCGGAATTGAAAGAAGATTGTGCATCTTCAATGTAGGTCGCGGTCAATGACAAAAAGGCGCTTATCTTCAATCTAGGTGTTTCTGCGTGCTGCGCCGGCCCAAAGAGTGCCCGGTGGAAAACGACAACGCAGGCATGTCGGGTGCCACTGTCTGCACCTGCACAGAAAGTTTTGAGCAGATATCTTCTTTCGTTCGGCCGGAATTGCAAGACGTTTGTGCATCTGCAATATTGGTCGCGGTCAATGTCAAAAAGCCCTTATCTGCAATCTAGGTGTTTCTGCGTGCTGCTCCAGCCCAAAGAGTGCCCGGCGGAAAACGACAACGCAGGCATGTCGGGTGCCACTGTCTGCACCTGCACAGAAAGTTTTGAGCAGATATCTCCTTCCATTCGGCCAGAATTGCAAGACATTTGTGCATCTTCTATGTTCGTCGCGGTCAATGGCAAAAGGCGCTTATCTTCAATCTAGGTGTTTCTGCGTGCTGCGCCGGCCCAAAGAGTGTCCGGCGGAAAATGACAACGCAGGCATGTCGGGTGCCACTGTCTGCACCTGCACAGAAAGTTTTGAGCAGATATCTCCTTCCGTTCGGCCGGAATTGAAAGAAGATTGTGCATCTTCAATGTAGGTCGCGGTCAATGACAAAAAGGCGCTTATCTTCAATCTAGGTGTTTCTGCGTGCTGCGCCGGCCCAAAGAGTGCCCGGCGGAAAACGACAACCCAGGCATGTCGGGTGCCACTGTCTGCACCTGCACAGAAAGGTTTGAGCAGATATCTCCTTCCGTTCTGCCGGAATTGAAAGAAGATTGTGCATCTTCTATGTTCGTCGCGGTCAATGGCAAAAGGCGCTTATCTTCAATCTAGGTGTTTCTGCGTGCTGCGCCGGCCCAAAGAGTGCCCGGTGGAAAACGACAACGCAGGCATGTCGGGTGCCACTGTCTGCACCTGCACAGAAAGTTTTGAGCAGATATCTTCTTTCGTTCGGCCGGAATTGCAAGACGTTTGTGCATCTGCAATATTGGTCGCGGTCAATGTCAAAAAGCCCTTATCTGCAATCTAGGTGTTTCTGCGTGCTGCTCCGGCCCAAAGAGTGCCCGGCGGAAAACGACAACGCAGGCATGTCGGGTGCCACTGTCTACACCTGCACAGAAAGTTTTGAGCAGATATCTCCTTCCATTCGGCCGGAATTGCAAGACGTTTGTGCATCTTCTATGTTCGTCGCGGTCAATGGCAAAAGGCGCTTATCTTCAATCTAGGTGTTTCTGCGTGCTGCGCCGGCCCAAAGAGTGTCCGGCGGAAAACGACAACGCAGGCATGTCGGGTGCCACTGTCTGCACCTGCACAGAAAGTTTT